>NC_041344.1:33935074-34270074 GCF_004354835.1 Perca flavescens
CTGAGGGCGTGCAGACCGCCATCTACAACTACACCTGATACAACCCCACTTCAAAAAATCTGAAGTATTTCCTTTAATGGGGCCCTTTGGTGAGTGTGGGCCTTGGGAAATGTTTTCTTTTTGCTGTGACTAGGTAACACCCCCCTACAACTAATTTATAATCACATTTATTAGGATCTACTCTATCATGCTTATTATCCTGTTCTTTCAGTTTGTTTCATAATACCATGAGCATCCACATAATATCTGGATATAAAAACTGAACAGAACCTTCAGCACAGTCCTAGCTGCTGAACAGCCTAATAGTTTTGTTTTGGATGTTCAAGCATGATTGCATTTTGAAAGGATGAATAATGTGCTCAAGCAAAAACATGCGGCCCATTGAAATGATGTTTCTGCACACAAACAGGCTGCTGTGCACAGAGAGGCTGGGGGATTTTGTGACACAATGTCAGGGTATACTCAATTACATGTTATTATCATTTATTCTTTGTTTAATCATGTAGCCTCATTGAGATGGAGCTGTGTTTTTATAGAGAAACCAGACAACAACAATAACAAAACATTGATATTAATGACAGAAAACAAACAATAAATACGTTAGTCCATGAGCCAGTAAGGTTCAAGGACTGACATTATGAAACCTGAACAATTTTCCAAAAAATGAGTTTGCCATCTGCTGATAAAGACTGCAAGATGCCCTTGAAAGCATAAAAAAGCTAATAAGTAGTCCTTGAGATTTGTTTTCTGTCAAACTATTTCCAAGGTCAAGAATACATTTTCAAGCTCAATCTTAAACAATTCTATAAAATACACAGTAAAACCTTGTTTATGTAGCAGGATTAAACCATAACTTATAGTAATGCTTCACAAGCTGTGAAGATAAGTATAAATGAGCCAAAAACACTATTACAATAGAACATAGCAAAACAACACAATGTAGTAATCATTCTAAAACCAGAAAATAAAAACATATGTATACAGATTTACACAGGGGGGGTCCTGAGACCAGAGACTAGAATCACAAATGATTCTGCTCCTCTGTTGTTTACTAATCACAGGTCCTGGGCATAGGGCTGAGGGCACCATTCACAACAACATCACTATTTAGCCTGTATTAGGCTCTATGTTCTGGGTAACTCCCAAGCGCAGCATCACCCGGGCCCCAACATGCCCCCCCGCTGCAGACTTACCTGATAGTGGGGGATGGGCGAGGTATCTGAAGTAGTAAGAGACACCCTAACCATCAACGTGACACCTAGTCTCTCTTTGCCAGAACTTCCTCCACCGTGGGGCTGGAAAGGAGGGTCTGGCTAGTCCACACAACATTCCTGGATGAAGAAGGATGAATAATGTGCTCAAGGAAAAACAGGAAAACGGCAGAGGTAATATATGATGAATTAATATTGTTAGTTTATCTATTGCATAGTTACTGTTGACGCAAACAGTGTTGTTAGCTTACTTGGGACGATAACATTCACTAATTTAACAAAATGTCAGTTACTCCCACCACACAGTCATTATGGAAAGTTGGAAAAACCTACAGCTAGTTTTTAAGAAATGTTTTCTTCACTTTTCATTTTAAGTGTGCACAGTCATATTTATTGATATCTAAGTCTATTAGCCCTGCTTGTAATAGTCAGTTAAAGTACTATTAGTTTCCATCCTGTTTTAATAGTTGTAGGCCGTTGCATTTTTATTATAGATTAGTCTTACATAGCGAACAGCATCATGCATCATGTGAGACATGTTTTGTGCATGAATGCTAGGTGTAATCACTGTCGCTGTTTGTGTTTAGAATGTTATAGGCCAGGGGTCTTTAACTTTTTTAAGCCAAGAACCCTTTAACTAAAAGAGAGACGGAGCAGGGACCCCCACTACTAATATTGTATAAAATTAAGTTGCATAGTAAACTAGGCCTACAATAAAGTGTAGGGCGGCCTAAAGTTACTTACATGTTTAGTGCATAGAATACAAGCTATTAAAATAATTATTTTATGAATGATCTTTTAATGCAGTGAATGCTTAGGAATAACTGCATCTGTGGATGGCTACCTTAGTGACTACCTTACCTAAAGGCCAGTAAAATTATTATCAATTTAAAAAATAAATCACAAATAGGCCGATTTATATTTGCTAATAATATTTTGGATTCATATTAGGAATGAAATATTTTTTTATTATTATTATTTCAAAATAATTTTTTGAAAATACTTAACAATAACTTGGGGCCCCCCTGCAGTAACTCTGAGGACCCCCTAGGGGTCCCAAAGCCCCTGTTAGCTTAGGTGATATTATTGGCTGGGGTTCACCATCAGCAGTTTTTTTATTAAAGGTGACATGCTATGCTTTTCCATACTTTGTTTGTCATATCTACAATGTTATAATGTCGGATTTTCATGTCAAACATGGCCAAAACATCAAATAATGAGGTAAACATTTCCGTTTATGTAGTATGTGGTTTAAAGCCTTTATCTGTAATTTCTGACTGTATATGTAGGTGCTATTCTTTTACAGCCCACTGCTAGTTATAGTAGCTGCGTGCTAACACTAGGGAAACCTGTAATCTTGGCGGCCAATGTTGTTTATTTCTCTCCAATTATGGGTTGCATTACTGCTGGGACCTGTCTAATTGCATAGTATTTGGTTCAGAAGCCTATCTGCAATTTGTGACGGTAGAAAGTGCTGCTTCGTTCCATTACAATCTAATGTTAGCCTACTGCTAAATATTAAGTAACTGCATGCAGAGCGCCTGGATAGCTCAGTTGGTAGAGCAGGCACCCATATACAGAGGTTTACTCCTCGATGCAGCGGGCCCGGGTTTGGCTCCGACCTGCGGCCCTTTGCTGCATGTCATTCCCCCTCTCTCTCCCCTTTCATGTCTTTACCTGTCTTGTCAAAAATAAAGCCCGAAAATGACCCAAAAAAATGCTAATAAAATAAAATTTAAGTTGCTGCATGCTAACGCCAGATAGCTGTAATCTTGGCGTTCAATGTTAGTAATTTCTCCCCAATTTCGGGTCACATTACTACTGAAACACGTGGGGTATTTGGTTTAGAAGCCTTTATTGGTGATTTTTCATGGTACAAAGTCCTGCTATATACTCCAATACAGTCCGTCTCCGGCTGCAAACAGTGAAACGGTGTCTCATACAGAGTGTGAATACAGGAGCACCAGCCATGGGCAATATGAGAAAAATAGTGTTTTTTGAACATTAAAGTCCTAGTACAAACACAAAATACAAGTATGAACCTAAAACTGGTATAGAATAGTTCACCTTAAACATAATGTAACACTCAATGGTCACATATATTTCTCTCTTCAGATGCACTTTTGAAATATTTTAATAACACCTCTGCAAATCCTGAGCCACCTGCAGCATCATGTTCTCCACCTCAGACAAGCCCTGTGATGCAGCATCAAGTGCACCTGTCCCCTCCACCTCACCACTTCCCAGCAACGTATCACAAAAGGCTGCACCAATTCAATCAGGAGAGACGTCGTTTGCAGATATGCAAAGATATTTATTTTACAACAGTATGATATTGAATGTACAAAGTCTTTTGGAGATTGGACTCCATCGAAATAATCTTCTTAAAGGGGTAGGGAATAGGAACATAACCCCCAAAAAATGTGACGGGAATTATAGATTATAAATATAAAACATTTAATATGTAGACTGTAACATGCATTCTTAAAGGTATAGGCTACATATAAACTAGCATAGACATTTTAATACATACCTCTTGCAGCAACTGATCTGAAAATAAAAATATCGGTTAAGTGATACACCCCCAAAACGGAAGCAAATAATTCCCGCAGCACAGGCACGGAGTAACATAGAAAGGCAAAAACTGAGGCATGACATGCGGCAATTCGGGCCGGCATCGCCCACTCAAGCGGACATTGACCGCACCAGCCACACTGGCCGGCATCGGCCACACCAGCCGGCATCGGCAAGACAGGCCGGCATCGGCCGCACCAACCGGCATCGGCAATTCAGGCCGGCATTGGCAACACCAGCCGGCATCGGCAATTCTGGTGGGCATTACACAGCACCTCCATGGATCTGGAAGTAGAAAACAAATGCAATGATCCATCCCTAATACAGCAGGCAAAATACATCTTGGAAGTCAGTCATCGGTAACACCAGCCAGCATCGGCCGCACCAGCCGGCATCGGCGAGACAGGCCGGCATCGGCAACACCAGCCGGCATCGGCAACACCAGCTGGCATCAGCAGCACCAGCCGGCATCGGCCGCACCAGCCAGCATCGGCAATTCAGGCCGGCATCGGCAACACCAGGCGGCATCGGCAACTCAGGCCACCATACCGACGGCATCTCCCCTGGGACGCAGCACAGGCAGGCATATCTGCCGGTACGGCAAGACAAGCACGGCATGCCCGCCAGAGAGGCAAGTCAGGCCCGTGCACCGCGAGGGCCTGGTATATGGAGGGGAATCACTCCTATCAGACAACAGCAGGACCAAGACTGAGGACCTACTCGAGTGGTACGTAACTGGGCACCTACAACAACAACACCACCTTGTTCAGAGGTAAATATGAAAACAAGAAAATATGTAACAAAGAAACGTGCAACAGAAATAAGTAATGATCGACTGACTAAACATTGAAAACACATTTCTAGCAATTTCTCAAACATAAGCGATACGAAACCCTGAGCCCTACCAGGAATTAACTTCACCACGCCTTGCACCAGCAGGACGAATCACGGCATACCTGCCGGGGTGGCAATTCAGGCCAGCAACAAGCAAAATAAAGTCCCAAGTATGTTTAGTAACCTTGGTATGTGGCCGGAATGCAATACTTGCCAAAACCAAATAAAGCCCTAGCCTAACTGATTTTATTAACCTCGGCGCGGAGACCGGAATGGCGATACTTTACTTTACTTTCCAAACAAAGTAAAACCCTAACCAGTCTGAAGAACCACGGCACGATGACCGGCAGTTCAATGCAGGCCATGAACCACAACATGCAAAGAATAAATGTGACACAAGCAGGACAACATCCTAAATGAGACACAATAACAGAGACATGAAAACACACCACCACAAGTTATATGCATGCTCAACAGAATCAAGGCTTCAATGATCTTTGGATGGTGAGAAGGTCGTCGACATCAGGACGAATGTATGAGGAGTAAGCAGCAGATGACCAGCGACCCAGCAGTTGCAGGGAAGCACAAGATATGCCCCGTTAGCTGCCGTCGTCGCAGCCCCGATCCTAAACGAATGGTCCGAATAATGCTGAGGGGAAATATTAGCTCTAAGGAGAACGAGCTTTAGATGAAGCCCAAACCAAGCTCTCGACAGGGGAAATCCCCGGGGACGAGGAACAGAGGCGCTAAGGAGCCAGTGCGAGGCCGCAACAGTAAATAGTTTAGCATGGATTTGAAGGGACAAAAACAAGTATCAGTGCGGGCGACGAGGACCGAGCAAGCGCCACCGCGTTTAGAATGTTTGAGAGATAAGCGCTAATGACCAGGATAAAAAGCCAAATCAGAAAAAGTGACATCACTATCAGGGTTAAAAGATTTAGAAGGGGTAGTAAATTTGCCGCATCTGAGAAAGGCATAAAAAGCCAGCAAAAACATGGACTCCAGTAAGGAGTCAACGTAGGGAGAAACCACCCCCACCCGAAGAACCGAGACCATAGCGTGCAAAATACCGAGAGTGATAGGCTGCCTCGGATCGGGGGGAGAAGGATGGGACTTGGAAATGCCTTTCAGCAGCAATTTAACAGCCTGATTAGAAAAAATGCTCGGAAACGACGGGTCGTAACAGCGGATGTGAAACTGAACGCCGGCGAGCAAACCTTGAGTATACTGCAACTTAAATGTGCAAGTGTCAGTACAATAACAAATGAATGCACAAATGCTGCTTGTAAGAACGTGTTTAAGAGGAACAGAAATACAAACACAAAAGAAACAGAAGGTATGCCAAGCAAAATCATAGGTTTTCAAAGTAGACGCAGCCAAGCCTTTTCTCATATACTCCCTAGAGGAATCTAGATAATGATAAAGGGGCGATAGGTTCAATACAGCACCAGCTCTTGGAGAGAAGGCAGAGTGACAGTGAAGGGGCTGGCGGTAGGGCACAGGCGCCAAAAGGCCTGAAAATGAAAACGAGACAGAGCATCAGCCACACCATTAGAATGACCGGGAACATGATGGGCAGTGATGAGAAAATTGTGCATGACGGCAGACCAGGTGATGCTTCTCACAAATGGCATAATTGCACTACATGAAGAGCACCCCCTATTTAAGATGTCGACGACCGCTCGATTATCGCACAAAATGGAGATACGTTTGCGCTGCCATTGATGGCCCCAGACGCGGCAAGCTACGGCGATGGGGTAAATCTCATGCAAGGCCGACGAATCGAGCCGGGAGAAGGTGGGAGGCCAGTGACCTGCAAACCACTGCCCCTGAAAAAATCCACCGAACCCGGCAGAAGGGGCAGCGTCTGTGAAGAACAGCATGGAGTCAGAAGAATGCACCAAATCATCGTAAAAAAAAACGAAACACCATTCCAATGTTCGAGAAGGTGAGCCCAAAAACGCAAATCGGAATGGCAGCCGTCATCGAGGGATACGAGATCCTGCAGTTGGGAAACTGAAGATGCCGTATCCAATAACCGGGATATGAACGAACGCCCCTGAGGGATAACACGCATGGCGAAGTTTAGGTGGCCCAAAAGGGAAAGCAACTGGCGTTTGGTTATGGAAATGGCGGTTGACAAAGACGCAGCGATCTCGCGAATGCGCTGTAATTTGTCGAGCGGGAGAGACGCTTGCATGTCGATGGAGTCGAGGGTAATCCCGAGAAACTCCAGGCGCGTGGCAGGACCTAAAGTTTTTTCGTCAGACAAAGGAACGCCCAGGGAACGAAAGCAGCTCCGCAGCTTCCCCAGAGACGACCCTGAGCTATCGTGAGGGGGGTCGATTAGCAAAAATCGTCCAGCAAATGAAGCACCGAAGGCACCCTCACCCTGTTAAGCAGGTTCCAGCAAAGTGCCTCCGACACGTGATTAAAAATGCAAGGGCTGCTCTTGCACCCAAAGGTCAGGCGCACACAGAAATAGAAGTTTGAGTCTCACTTAACTCCAAAAAGAGGCCATTGGGAAGGATGGATGGGCACGATTTTAAAAGCGTCGGTGATGTCCGCCTTGGAAAGCCAAGCACCCACCCCAGCCAGTTTAACCATGTTGATGGCATTATCGACGGTGGCATAGTGCAGAGAAAAGGGGGCTAGTGGGATGAGACTGTTAATGCTGGGAACAGGCCCGTTATGCGGCACGGACAAATCGAAGATCAATCGCTTCTTGCCAGAATACTTCCTAGTAGCAACGCCGATCGGATAGACGCGAAACAGGGAAAACGGAGGAGAACTGAACGGCCCAATGACGTAGCCCTTAGCCACCTCCGATGCGAACAACCGAGAGACTGTGTTGGGATCGGAAGTGGTGGAAAGGAGATTTTTAGCCACGAAAGAAACAGTTGTTACCGCTGTAAGCACGCCCACCCAAAAACCTTGGGAAAGCCCAGTGAGAAGGTGATCAACAAACACCGAATCAGGATGCAAAGACAGTTCATATGCCAATGCACACAGTTTTAATGGAGTGGATGGGGGAACAGTCAAAATGTCTTTGAGCCGCGGCGAGGCGGCCGCCGGGCAGACCGGGGCAGAGGCGAACGGCGAGGGCAGACTGACCGGGCGTGGGCATCGCGGCAGAAGCTGCAGACGTGAAGAAAGATGCAATTGGGGAAGGTACAAACATTGTCATTAAAGTTATTGCAAATGGGAGTTTGGTTAGGCATAATGACCTGGCGGCCCTGCGCAGCAGCGTCGGGAGGGAACGAGGAGACAGAGGAGGGGCCGGGGACCTGGCGAAACAGCAGCATAGGGCACAGAGAAGCCACGTGATAGCAGGCTCGGAATCCGACATAGCGATCACCAAAATGAACACACCAAACAGAGAGGGAAAGTGATCTATGAAGCCGTCCGACAGACAAAAGTCGAGCGCTTTGCCTGAAATGACAGCTGACAGCACAAGAAGAGAACAGATTTAAAGCAGAGTTGTAAGGCTGTGATTGGCCCTTGAATCTCGTGGCTGAGTCTGATTGGTTTAACTGACACGTCACTTCTTGAACAGCTGATTTGATTTAAGAAAGAGTAGTGATTGGGGTAATGACGTCTTCCTGAAAGAATTTGCGCTGAGCTTCATTAGACTGCTGACTGGCCATCTGTTTTTACTGATAAGGTAAGAACACAGTTTGTTCTCAGACGACAATCCTTGTGAGAATTCAGTACAGCTACATTGTGCATATTTTGCCTTCTTTATATTGTATTTTAATTTATGTGATGTCACTTGTTTTTTTAATAGTTTGTGTGTGTTTTTTGTCTTTGATTTTTCTAGCGTGAAGCCAGTGGCGTAACAAGCCAACACCGGGCCCCTATGGAGGATTATCTAGGCGGGCCCTCCTACTACAGCACGTGATGACAGCGCAATGTTCACGAGTAGGCTACCATGAATAGGACAGGATAGGATCATAGAGACACAGCATATAAGAGATGACATGACTGACAAAATCAGGAGTAGCCTACGCACACTACAACAACAACAAAAAACACTGGTGAATGCGCACCATAACACATGAAAAAACACACAAGGGCAGTTCCTCCAGGATTTCGCGGCCCTTTTTTTTGATTTTTGGATTTCACGGGAGCTTTTGTAAAAAAGTGCAATAAAAGTTGCGCTGTCTTTTGTATGTTTGTTGCAATGAAGTTGCCTATATATTGGCGACTAATATTCACAGTTCGCAGTTCTGTATACACATGCTCACTGTAATGTTCCAGGGATACACTTAGTCTGTGACTCATTATAGCTGGGGGCGTGGCTTGGGGCGGAGTCGCCGTGGGGGAAAACAATCCTTTCCCCCTGAACAGATAACATAGCGTTAACCCAGTATTGCCTACTCAGAGAAAGCTACAATAAAAAACTGAGCCTTACTGGGTCGGATTGTCTGTACAACATAATTGACTGGACATACAACCCAACGGAATGGTCCTTTCCAGACATTTTCTGTTACCTGATTGAGTCTCCAGGTAAAAGACAGCTTACGTTGACCGTTAGTTAACGTTATCTTAGATTTTTTCAATCTGACTGTATGATCAGTAACGTTATTCCATGGTCATCAAGCAGTCTATGGTTATGCCAGGTTCGTAAAAGCTATGATATTAAATACTAGTATGTCTTAGCATGTTAATAAATGAATTATTCATACATTTCACATGCTAATTCATTATCTATTCCATGCAACTGTTACAGTTTTGACTGTAGCAGCGACGTTACTCAGTGGTATAAATGCTTATATTTGTCAACGTGTTATATTACACAGGAATCTGCTCGCAGAGCAACATGAAGAATTACAGGTCCCTGGAGGCTCACAATTTCTTCACCAGTGGCTTTGTGGGAGTGGTGTTGCATCACAAAATCCCAGTGAGTGACATTTGTTTATTTAGTTGTGATGTGAAGCCATCTTGGAGGGTTATTGAAAAGCCCCATCAGACCTGGGAACGGGACTGTAATAAGTGACTGCATGGCAGGGTAAGTGTTGTAGCCTATCTCGAGTGCCTATGATATTAAGCTTGATATGTTTCCTACGTTGTATTTCCATAACTACTGTTCATGTTTGTTTTTTCAGTCTGGGTGAGTCCTGTTCCCATGGGGCTGCTATTCTTTTTAAGTTGGAGGCTTGTGTTAAGATGGGGTTTAATAAGGTCCCATGAAGATTTGTGTAAAAAACATTGTGCCTGCAACTTTTTACATCAGCAGGGGTAAAAACGAAAAGAAAAGCCCCAATCCCAATAGCCTCTACTTCACAGCAGCTGCAATTTCTGAACATGCTAGCTGACAGATCACCACATGCAGTGGTTCTGAACAGTTTCACCACTTTTGCTACAACTTCCAAGAAGCCATGGTGTTTCAGCCTGCATGAAGGGACTGAAGAGGAGGTGGACAAGGCGGAAAGAGCAACCATCAGCCAGGCATCTTCTGTCATGTGGCCGATTTACAGCCCCCCTCTCTTGGCTTAAAATTACTCACTGCTTGTTGGCTACAGCCGCTCAACGGGCTACACGCTGTAAAAAGCCGTGGCCCGCTCGCCTGGTCCTCCGGTACCATTAGCTATTAGATATTAGCGATTCCACGTGGCTAAACTACAGCGTTAGCTCGGGAGCTACGCGGCTAGCCTGTGTTGTCTGTGTGTTAGTAAAATAAGAAAGAGAAGAAGAGTAAAGAAAAGAGGCACTCTGATCTTAGTTATCGATAATGACCCAGTCCCCCTCAGCCACTCAGGTCTGGGCTAACGTGTAGTTAGGACAGACTCTGAGACTTTTGTTTTGCTGAGGAAAACGTCACTATAACCACTCCAGTGGCTAACAGCTGATTTTCGCGATTTTCTCGCAGACAGTAACTAAACACCTGAAAGGAGTGATTTAGCAGGTAGCGATTACAGTTATACCAAGCTACTTAACACAACATAATCAACGGTATCGTGTCGTGATCTATTGATACATTCACAGAAACAGATTAGTAACCAGATATGGCCAATACATGATTACAATCAGATCACATTAATGGCACAAGCGGTAGCGAACCCTTTGCTCATTAATAACAAACCAAAACGCACTAGTTCTAACATCTGCCCAGAACTGTGTACAGCCTTACGGTGTGCGTTGTTTGTCAGTTAAATCTCTTGCCAGAGTTTAACAATCCGTTTCGTCCCGAGCAGGAGACGATACGTGATCCAGGTCGACAAAACAGAATTCCGTCCTTTTCTTGAATCCAGGCTGATTAAACCCGCTGCAGATGAAGGAATACGCGGCCAGTATTTCCTCGGATCCCCTTTGTATATCAGGCCGATATAAAATTGTCCCTGCTCAAAACTCAACCAGCGAGGTGATGCTGGCTAGCTAGTGCTTCCTGTCAGCAACCGGGGTTACCGTGAAAGCGAAGAAACACATGCACCGACAGCTTTTATCCTTCCTCCGCTTCCTAGTGGCGGGTTGGTGCATTCAAAGACCCGACAGCCAATGGGAAAAGTGCAACCTTATAACAGGTGTGAAGCAGTTCTTTGTCTCACCACCAGTCTGCCTTGCCGTCCTCGTGTTGAATACACATTCTCCATTTTGCGAAGTGGCGGCTTGTAGGAGTTTGGTGAAACTGGCTTTGGGATTCACATGTAGGCCAAGATCCTTTGTCTTGTCTTCAGCTCAATCTGAGCCAAATCACTGTTTAACCAGCTTCTTGGTCCCCAACACATATCATCAATGGGAGGGTTTCACAAATTGCGAAGCTGATTTATATTTGCTAATAATGTTGCAAATAATATGTTGGATTCATATTAAGATATTTTCATTTTTTTGGAAACTTTCAAAAAGTTAACAATAATTTAGCGTACCCACTGCAGCAACTCTGGGGACCCCCTAGGGGTGCCGGACCCCCTGTTGAAGATCTCGGCTGTATCAAGGTCTGAAAATTGCAGTAGTCTAGTCGATAACAGACAAATACATTTTTGAACCTCTATATTACTGAAGGGCAGATAGATATAATTAAAGAAATAGATTTTTATAAAAAGCAGACATCATTACTGTATTTCATTTTTTTGTTATATAACAAAAAGCAATCATGTAAAGTGCTAAAAAGTCTAAACACTAAGTTCTATATTCTGAATATAACATATTTTTCGGTAGAAATAGAAATAATCTATCATGATGGAAATGAAACAGCCTAACTGATATTTGCATTTATAGGGTTTGCTCAACACCTGCCTCTATTAAGCCACTTACTCGCTCTCCTTCTTTTGTTTTTATTTGCGTATGATGGAAAAATTAGTTCCTGTCCGTCAAATCCCGCACAGCTGTCACAACCAATGAAGGAGTCCATTTGTTTCTAGACATTCCCACACTGTGCATTTGCACCAATACTAGGACACAGAGCAGTGAGGGCCAAAAATCAATAGAGATTGGACACAGTCCAGTTCCTGCCTCAATTTTCCTTTCAGCCAGAAAGGCATGCTGGGAGAACAAACCTATAGAGGCAAGAGGAAAACCTGCTTCACCTCCAGATCTTAATAATGTCTGAGTTACAAATGCTGGTGTATTTACAGGTGTTCAAACTTTGTATCAAAGGGGTATAGGCATGTGCTGTGCAGCTGTGTGGAGTCCTGCAGCACATCTTCAACCTGAGCCTGAGACTGGAAAAGGCCCCCACACTGTAGACGATGTGATGTCTGGGGGGTGTCAATAAAATGGCCCATTTGTGTGGCGTCCTTTGGTGTTCTTAAACCCCCCTAACAAAGCACAAGAAGACTTTATATTTCACAATTACTGTCTTCCGCCAGATCGTTTATAGATTTTGACTTTTCCGACTGCACTTGAAGGCAGCTTTATTTCACAGCTGAGAGAGAAAGAAAAGAAGCGAATAAGACAGCGAGTGCTTTGTTATTGCACACACTCCTGGGCAGTTCAGAGCTTGTGTGTTTTTTTTTTACCCTCATAGAGTTTTAAAACTTTCTTGTGGCAGCGATAGAGGCAGTGATGTTTCCTGTTTCCTGTACGGGACTTTCACACCGCCTCAAACCATTGCTCAAAACACAGCGACCAGTCTGATAGTCGGATACATGTTTGGCCATCGCATCGTAATGTGGGGTTGCGTTTCTCCAAAAGTTGAGTCAACTTATCGCTGCATTTTTTTTGAGTGTCCCCCCCTGCGGCAAAACGCACTACCCCCATTCAAAATGAATGGAAAGACCTATGAATGTAAAGACCTATGTTCATATATATATATATATATATATATATATATATATATATATATATATATATATACATATATACACACACACTACCGGTCAAAAGTTTTAGAACACCCCAATTCTTTGTGTTTTTTAATTGAAATTTTAGCAGTTCAAGTCCAATGAATAGCTTGAAATGGAACAAAGGTAAGTGATGAACTGCCTGAGGTTAAAAAAAAAGTAAGGTTACCCAAAACTGAAAAATAATGTACATTTCAGTATTTTACAAACAGGCCTTTTTCAGGGAACAAGAAATGGGTAAACAATGTAAAGCTGTTCAGCAGCAATGGAGCTTGATCAAGCTTTAAAAGTTGGTGCTACCAATTCCCACAGGTGTTCACACTGGTCTGGATTACTTACAACCCCCTCTGTCTGTATAAAAGTATTGTTGGAACACACTGTACCCTCGTGATCATTATTTAAACAGTATTGTACTGCAGAAAGTAGTGTGTTGCTATAAAAATGGCGGGAAAAAGGAAATTAACAATGGAAGAGAGACAGACCATCATAACACTTAAGAATGTTGGTCTTTCCTACAGAGAGTAGGAAAGACCAACATTCTTAAGTTTTTTTTGGGAAAAAGGAAATTAACAACGGAAGAGAGACAGACCATCATAACACTTAAGAATGTTGGTCTTTCCTACTCTCTGTAGGAAAGACCAACATTCTTAAGTGTTATGAGCTCAATGCCTTAAGTGGCATTGAGCTGGTTTGGGATGAACTGGACAGAAAAGTGAAAGCAAAGCAACCTCCAAGTTCCACACATTTATGGGAACTTCTGCAACAGAGTTGGGAAGAACTTTCTGAATAATATTTGATTTCCATTGCAGAAAGAATGCCACGAGTGTGTTCAGCTGTTATATCTGCCAAAGGGGGCTACTTTGATGAGTCAAAAATTTAGAATACATTTTGGTTTATAAATTGATTCCATGATTTCTTTTTTAACTTAAATTGTTCATTTTTTCTATTCTTTCATTTCAGAGTACAATAAGACATTGCACTGCATGAATTTCAATAAAAACCTGGAACAATTGGGGTGTTCTAAAACTTTTGACCGGTAGTGGAAAGTACTGTGCAATAGTCTTAGGCAGGTGTGAAAAAAATGCTGTAAACTAAGAATGCTTTCAAAAATATAAATAATGATTGTTTATTTTTATCAATATACAAAATGCAAAGTGAGCAACCAAAAAAACATCTAAATCACATCAATATTTGGTGTTACTACCCTTTGCCTTCAAACCAGCATCAATTCTTAGAGGTACACTTGTAAAAAGTCAGGGAGAGTTGAGGATCGTAGACGCAGTGGTCGGCCAAGGAAACTTAGTGCAGAAGATGAAAAACACATCAAGCTTATTTCCCTTCGAAATCTGAAGATGTCCAGCAGTGCCATCAGCACAGAACAGGCAGAAACCAGTGGGACCCAGGTCCACCCATCTACTGTCTGGAGAAGTCTGGCCAGAAGTGGTCTTCATGGAAGAATTGCAGCCAAAATGCCATACCTCCGACATTGAAACAAGGCCAAGCGACTCAACTATGCACAAAAACATAGGAACTGCGGTGCAGAAAAATGGCAGCAGGTGCTCTGGACTAATGAGTCAAAATTTGAAATATTTGGCTGTAGCAGAAGGCAGGTTGTTGGCCGAAGAGCTGGAGACAATAATGAGTGTCTGCAGGCAACAGTGAAGCATGGTGGAGGTTCATTGCAAGTTTGGGGCTGCATTTCTGCAAATGGAGTTGGAGATTTGGTCAGGATTAATGGTGTCCTCGATGCTGAGAAATACAGGCAGATACTTATCCATCATGTAATACCATCAGGGAAGCATATGATTGGCCCCAAATTTATTCTGCAGCAGGACATCAACCCCAAACATACAGCCAAGGTCATTAAGAACTATCTTCAGTGTCAAGAAGTGCTGGAAGTGATGGTATGGCCCCAACATAGCCCTGATCTCTGCATTATCCAGTCTGTCTGGGAGAACATGAAGAGACAGAAGGATTTGAGAAAGCCTACATCCACAGAAGATCTGTGGTTAGTTCTCCAAGATGTCTGGAACAAACTACCAGCCCAGTTCCTTCAAACACTGTGTGCAAGTGTACCTAGAATAACTAATGCTGTCTTAAAGGCAAAGGGTAATTAAATATTGATTTAATTTAGATTTCTCTTCTGTTCATTCACTCCATTTTGTTAATTGATGTAAATAAACTATTAACACTTCCATTTTTGAAAGCAATCTTAGTTTACAGCCTTTTTTCATACCTGCCTAAAACTTTTGCACGGTGCTGTGTGTATATATATATATATATATATATATATATATATATATATATATATATATATATTAGGGCTGTCAAAATTAATGCGTTAATTTTTGCGTACATTTTTTAATATTTAACTCGTTAAAAAAAATTTATGAAATTAACGCAGCTGTGTTTGTTTACTTCATGTGGTGGCTGAGAAACGTAATACGTCTCCATAACAGCAGGCGGCGCTACTCTGTATTGTTGCCCAAGTAATGAAAACCGGCAGCTGATTGGACGAACGCGTCACATGGGTTTGTTTTCTCCGGATATTGAGAGCCAGACTGTTATGGCGGCCATTCAGAATCCGATCTCATATTGTACTAAGATAGTTCACTGAAACATGTTTCTGAAAACATTTTAAGCGAGAAATAGGCCGTGCAGTTGCTGAATCTGTCTTCATTTCAGCTCAACAAAGGTCAGTTTAGAAGATTTTCGTCAGATTTTGAGAGACTAGTCACCTCACTCCGCTCGCCATGAACTGCTCCTCGCCTGTAAAGTAGACGAGAGCAGGCGACAGCAGCCGGGGACGGTGACAAAAATCTGCTCTCAAGTCAGACAGTTTCTAGCCGTTTCAGCAGCCTTCAGCAGGACTAAGCCTAATTGTTGCTGCTGTTGTTCTGAAAGATATTAAACATTCTGAACTTAGCAGAACCTTTCCTTGTTTGGTTTTTTCTTCATATTTGCAAAGTTAAATGATTTAGCATTTAAATATCCATTATTATAAGCTTCAGTTTCAATTTAAAAAAGCGATTAATCGCAATTAATTACAGCAAATTGTGCAATTAATTAGTTAATTTTTTTTAATCGATTGACAGCCCTAATATACATATATGAATGTTGATAGAGCAACATTTTAAGTAGTAACAGCCGACTCCCTGAATTTTATTATTTTTCTGGCCTTTCCCCTTTCTGCTGCCAGATAAAGTCCTCAGACTTAGCTCTATAGTAAATAAATGGCTTATTATGCTGTTTTATGATTCAAGGTTAGAAGTAATGTGGAAAAGGTACCAGTGGAGAAGCATTTCATCAAGTGTTGAAATGAACAGATCAGATTGACTGGTTTCTATTGAGGTATTACATTGTTGAAGGAAATACTACTTCATTATACTGTGCAAGATAAAATGAAATGCATGATGAAAACTTTAAAGATGCCATGATATGCTAAAGCATGTTTAGAAATGTGTACTTTGATTCACAAGTGAAGATAGAGCGCGCTGGACGATGACTCAAGTGGTGTTTAATGTTAAACTGCTGAGGGGTTTCATTGGAGCTGGCTAAGCACCGGTCTGCCATCTGGTCAGAGCAGAACTACCTGGCAGAGAGTGTAGGGAGATAGAAAGTAAAGGGAGGGGATGAAACACACACACACACACACACACACACACACACACACACACACACACACACACACTTTAGACCAAAAAAAGAACATGACAA
This sequence comes from Perca flavescens, assembly GCF_004354835.1. Lineage (NCBI taxonomy): Eukaryota > Metazoa > Chordata > Actinopteri > Perciformes > Percidae > Perca > Perca flavescens. The sequence goes on from NC_041344.1 coordinate 33,951,693, forward strand.
AGCAGAATTACTATATTAGCCTTAGCACAGCGATGTATAACCTCTTCCCCAGACAGTTGTGTTGGATGTCAGCTCTGCAGGAGAAAAGCAGCTTTCTGAACATTTTGGGGCCTTAAGCCAGAGATTCCATACCAAGAGTACTTATGCTGTTGCCAGGGGGTACGTGGAGAGATTGTGGAGAAGCCCATCAAATTTCAATCTCTGAGCTTGTCACATCTTACCACTGGGATTTTTGCCCATTCCTCCTTGCAAAACTGCTCCAGCTCCTTCAAGTTGGAAGGTTTGCGTTTTACAGCAATCTTTAAGTCTGACCCCAGATTTTCTATTGGATTGAGGTCTGGGCTTTGACTAGGCCATTCCAACACATTTACATGTTTCCCCTTAAACCATTCAAGTGTTGCTTTAGCAGTGTGTTTGGGGTCATTGTCCTGCTGGAAGGTGAACCTCCATCCTAGCCTCAAATCACGCACAGAGTGGTACAGGTTTTGCTCAAGAATATCCCTGTATTGAGCACCATCCATCTTTCCCTCAACTCTGACCAGTTTCCCAGTCCCGGCTGCTGAAAACCATCCCCACAGCATGCTGCTGCCACCACCATGTTTCACTGTGGATATGGTGTTCTTTAATGGCCGAAAAGTTAAATTTTAGTCTCATCAGACCAGAGCCCCTTCTTCCATACATTTTGGGAGTCTCCTGCCTTTTTGCAAACTCAAAACGTGCCATTTAGTTTTTTGCTGAAAGTAATGGCTTTCTTCTGGCCACTCTGCCATAAAGCCCAACTCTACGGAGCGTACGGCTTATTGTCGTCCTATGTACGGATACTCCAGTCTCTGCTGTGGAGCTCTTCAGCAACTCCAGGGTTACCTTAGGTCTCTGTGCTGTCTCTCTAATTAATGCCCTCCTTCCCCGGTCCGTGAGTTTTGGTGGGCGGCCGTCTCTTGGCAGGTTTGCTGTTGTGCCACGTTCTTTCCATTTGGTTATGATAGATTTGATGGTGCTCCTGGGGATCATCAAAGCTTTGGATATTTTTTTATAACCTAACCCTGACTTGTACTTCTCAACAACATTGTCCCTTACTTGTTTGGAGAGTTCCTTGGTCTTTATGGCAGTGTTTGGTTAGTGGTGCCTCTTGCTTAGGTGTTGCAGCCTCTGGGGCCTTTCAAAAAAGGTGTGTATGTGTAATGACACATCATGTGACACTTAGATTGCACACTGGTAGACATAATTTCACTAATTATGTGACTTCTGAAGGTAATTGGTTGCACCAGAGCTTTTTATGGGCTTCATAACAAAGGGGGTGAATACATACGCACATGCCAATTTTCCGTTTTTTATTTCAAAAAAATAGTTTTATGTATATATTTTTCTCATTTCACTTCACAAACTTAGACTATTGTGTTCTGATCCATCACATAAAATTCAGATTAAAAAAACATTGAACTAAAGGCTGTAATGTAACAAAATAGGTAAAAAGCCAAGGGGGGTGAATACTTTTGCAAGGCACTGTATATATATATATATATATATATATATACACACATTTCTAAGTGACCCCAAACTTTTGACCGGTAGTGTGTGATATATACTGTATATATACACTACCGGTCAAAAGTTTGGGGTCACTTAGAAATTTCCATTCCACTCCATTATAGACAGACTGAGATCAGTTGCATTGTTTTTTTTAACCAGGGCAGCAGTTTTCAGATTACATTATGTGCTTACATAATTGCAAAAAGGTTCTCCAATGTTTTCTCATTTAGCCTTTTAAAATGATATCAGATTAGTAAACAGAATGTGCCTTTGGAACATTGGATGAATGGTTGCTGATAATGGGTAATGTAGATATTGCATTAAAGATCAGCCACTTCTTTCTACAACAGTCGAGAACCCTTTTCCAATTATGTAAGCACATAATGTAATCTGAAAACTGCTGGCCTGGTCTCAGCTGGTATTCTGTCTGTAATGGAGTGGAATGGAAATTTCTTAGTGACCCCAAACTTTTGACTGGTAGCGTATAGAAAATGTATATAAATATATCAGTTGTAACACCTCAATGTTAGATATTGCACGTATGTAAGAGTGCTTGAAAACTAATTAGCAATAGGTAATGGCTGAACGGTTGAAATAATTAGCTCAAAGTATTGCATAAGCGACTGAAATCGTTAGCTAAAAGTAGATCTACTGACTAAACAGTTTAAAGTGCTCATATTAAGCTCATTTTCAGGTTCATTGTTGTAGTTAGACGTTATATCAGAATAGATTTCCGTGGTTTAATTAAAAACAAAAACGGAGTGTCTATTTGCACCCCCAGTACAAATAGCCTCGGCCACACAGCTGAGCTATTCACTCCCTGTGACGTAACAACAAAAACACGTTGCTCGCGTGCACCGAAATCATGGCGGATGTTCATCTTCCATGACTGCAGAAACTGGCATATTAGGAAAGTTTTGTCTCTAAAGTTTATAGCAATTAAATTTCTAGCGGAAAATGGATACTACAGTTGCGCTTTCTGTCTTCAGTGAAAGCATGCAACCGTTAGTTTGTTAGTTAGTACCTATTTTTTGTATACAGTACCCTAGGTTCCCTAGCAACCGAGGCTTGAAGACACCAAGTGGTAAACAGTTGTACAACATTCTGTAACATCTGCTAGGTCAGTGGTTAGAGCACAGAGCTTTGGTCTTGGAGTCTGGAGTTTGATTCCTCAGTGAGGTGATCTTGTTTTTTTCATTTTGGAGTTGATAATTTGCATGCAATTGTGCAAGTCAGGGCCTGTGAACGTGAAATTGTTTTTATAGGGTGGTAGGGGAAGACTCATGAATATGCCTGCTCTGGTTGGATTGGTTAGGTTTAGGCAAGAGGAGTGGGATTGGTTATGGTTAGGGTAAGAATGTCAGGGTGATAATATTCCAAAAAGGTGTAATACATGAGTAGTATGGATAACTGTGTGTAAATATATGCCCAGGTACTGTAAATGCACAGGGGTGCAAATAGCATACATTGATATTTGTACCAGACGGGGTATTAATAGAACACATTGCTGTGTGCACCGGCGGGGTACGAATAGCATTCATTTCTAATTGCACCAGGGTACAAATAGCTCTTCTAATTGCACCAAGGTACGAAAAGCATACACTGCTAATTGTACCAGGGGTGCAAATAGTCTCACCCTATTTGTATTGTACTGCACATAGCTCCTCTTTTCACCCTGTGTGTTGAGCTCTCTGTTTTAGCTACAGAGTGAGGCATCTCACTTTGTTGGGAGTCACACATGCGCAGTAGCTAGGTAAGGACTACTAGCCAGTCAGAAGCAGAGTATGAGGGCGTGCTACGCTAGCAGCCAGGGGCGTAGCACAAGACCATGGGCCCTATGCATAGGCAGTCCTGATGGGCCCCCATGTTCCTCAACTCAACCCCCTCCCAAAAAAATAAAAAATAATCAGGCCTCTGTACACATAAATCTGTAGGCCTAGATGTTTATAGGGTAATAACTATTAACTGTAATGCTTAGAGTAGCCTGATGACACACATTTCAAACCTCCTTTCTAAACATTCTCTAGCCTACTTTACTGTGGTTACTACTACATTTGGTTGTTTTCTCTGTACCTTTACTTGCCAGCCTGCGTACTATTGTGTCTCTCTGATCATCTGTTAATTTATCTGGCCATAGTCCTGGATCCTCTGGCAAAAACTGGTCTGCACTGCTCTGCCTACTTTCCAGTTCCTCAGCTTTCATTTCCACACTGCTGTCTTCACTCCCATCATCCTCAATCACACCTAATATATAATAACCTAATATAATAAAACACACTGATATGTTAGTGTTACTTAACACCTTTCAGTCAAAATGGCTAAACATGGTTTGCTTTAATTTTGATATAAGCTCACCTTGTCTCAAATCCAAAGAGGATGATGAGGGGTCTGTTGCTACTCCACTCCCTGGTGGGACAGTTTCTGAAACTGAGGGCCATGTGTTTCACAATGTTAAAATCTACTGAATCTGACATAACTATAATGTTGACATGATATGTATCTACCAATGAGCTACCAAGCTACATATGACACTGATTAGCCCATTATTGCTAATTATAGACATTATAGCCTATTCATTTAAAATTAAACATGTTTTAAATTAGGCTTAAATTAGGCTTAGATTACAATGGTATGTTGTATGCAAACAGCATTGTAGTGTAGTATATTTATTTAGCCTTTATCTCAGATTACATGTATAACCAAATTATCATTTGAAAGTGTATGTTCTGCTCTTTATATGGGTTGTCTCAGTCCGTTTTTAGCACTAACGGTCACAGAGATATTCAAGCAGTTTAGCACCATGGATTTCGTTTTCTAGTTTGTGCTCACCTTTCTTTGAAAAGAAGTCAGTTACCAATTGTTTCCCCTCCTTTCATTTTCTCTCCTTCTCCTCCTGTCTTTCCTTTCTTTTTGGTAGCCTGATTTGGCTTTCTTTGAGAAAGACATTTCTATAGCAGAAGTTTGCGTTCCACCAGATGAACTAACGTAAACAAAATGTGTGCAGATGGACTAAACCATTTGGCGCATTAGCAAGGGGTGGGTGAGACCTTAGATAGTCTTTTTTTGTATACAAAATGTAGTCAGTCAATCAACCAAGTTATTCAGCCAATACACTAACTTTACATTTCATCTGACATGCATTATGAAATTTAATTAGGAAATGAAAATATCCAGGTGGAATAAAATATATTCCAGACTTTTTAAGGGCCCTCTCTCCCCTTGGGCCCTGGTAATCAGTATCGGTTTTACCCCCAGTCCGACGCCCCTGCTAGCAGCTAGGCGAGCATTATAATGTGTGATACAAAGTGACACATTTTTGTCTCTGAAGTAAAGGCTGGACTACAATAGAGCTGTTTGGAGCAGTTTGTGAACAGTGTTTTCTGTTGGAGATGGTAAGTCCCTTTGGGGTGGATAATGTGCCCAAACAATATATATAACACAATAAAGGAAAGGGAAAAAGCCAAAAAGCATAATATGAGCACTTTAAATAATTAGCTGAAGGTAAGACAGAGGACGGCCAATTACTTCATGGCCTAATGGTCCTGTGATAAGATCCAGGAATTTTGGACCACGATACGTGATAACCTATGTCAGATTGCAGGGACCCAGGTTCAATTCAGCCCAGGTTTATTTGTTCTGGTAGATGGGTCAATCCTAAACGAGATGTATAAGCACTTAAGAAGCTGGGTCCAGACTGGTTTAATGATAGCCAGACAGATTAATTTAAGGGGATGAAAAAACGAAGGGGTGCTGTCAATCAAGGAGTTGGCTTGTGAGATGGCTAGGGTTAGCCTGGCTGACACCAGACCCCTCTCAGTTGTAACTGAGAGTTGGTTTGGGAAAGGTTCATTGAAAGCTCATTTCCAAAGGGGCATCACCAACGGACGCCGCTCAAATGCCTCTGGGTGCATGTTGAATGTAAACAAAAAGCTGCTGGCCGTCGCTGCGCTATCGTCGTTGCGCTATCGTCGTTGCGTAAAGCCCGCCTCAGCGGTTGTGATTGGTGTAAAGCCCGCTTCAGTGGTTGAGATTGGTGCCTCGATTTTGGGGACATTGGAAATGGGTTTCAGTGGGCTCTTCGCCAGACTGACTTGCAGAGCAAATCTCAAATTTGCCGGAAGTTCGTCAGGGTTTACCCAGGCTAAGCTAGGGTGGCAGCGTTTGAAAAAATGTCATATAAACAGTTTGCTAGATTGGATGTCTACACTAGAAGTACTTTCTGGAGGGCTCCTAAGAAGCTTTGTGCTGGGGAGAGACGTATATGATGGACTTATGGTGTTGTCATTATACATATGTTTATTTAGTTCATGGTTTATTGACTATTTTGTTACTATTTTGTTGAATGATCTGGAATATTGCAGTTACTGTGATATTTTCTTGATTTTTGTCTTGGTGGGTGGTGATGATGCAAGTGGGGGGGGGGATTTCTTCATGTTGCCAGTTGTTTTGTAGTTTGTTTTGAAAATGAAAAATTGTTAATCACAAATAATTAGCTAAAGGTAATGGATAAACGGTTAAAAAATATAGCACTCTAAACATTGACAATCAAGGGTAACTACCGTTTTTTTTCAACCTGGACCCTATTTTCTTATGTTCTTGTGTCTAAGTGACTGATGGGAACAACAATCTTTGACATTGGTCCAGTATTAAGAGAGATTGCTGCAGTCTGCAGCGGAGAAACAAGCTACAATGTAAGTTAATAGGACAATTGTCCAGCTTGTATTTACCTTCACAAAAGTGCTTGTTTTGCCACTGACAGGCTCAGATTAATGCAGACCAATCATCGCAACTTTACCGCAGATTTGACCAATAACCGTTTTCCACGACTTCAACCAATCCCAGCAGTCCCACGTGCCAGTCTTTGCGTAAGTCGTGACGCTGAGAGCCACTGACCAAGCGGGAGTGAGAATGGGTTGATGTAACACACACACGTCGCTAAAGTCATTTCCTTGTTTCTGATATGAAGACGTGTGTGACTCGAACATCTCACATTGACCAACAAAACGTACAGCGAAAGACCATGCAAAACATTTCAGACCGTCCTGCCAACCTGTATACATTTTAACATCACTGTATGCTGTAACGATTTTTCACTCTAAAGTCGCTGAAAGCTGCTGCTGTTTCAATCCTGTCAGCTCTCTGCAGCGGGCGGGGCTACCTAAATTGAGGACAGCTACGCTCGTTATTGTAAGTGCAATGATAAGTTAAAGTCCAAATAAGTCCTTTATCAAACCGTATGAATGTGTCCCAGGCCAGGAAAGGAAATTAACTAACAATGTAAAGATCAACAAGTCACTGACACATATGTATAATATAAATTATTATTTTTTGTCTTAAATCCACCAGCCATTTTCATATTATACCAACATTTGCAGCATCCTGAGCCTAGGAACAGTCAGCCCAGAGTAGTTTTATTCTCAAGCATTTTGGGCCGCAACAATCTCAAAAAAAGGCTGCAAAATCCTGGTAGGACTGATAAAACAATTCTTTATTTAAATGGAGACTGGTGGGTTTGGCGATAGCAATTTTGGGGATGTTTTTATGTTCAAAAAAAGATCCTTCTATTTAACAAAAGGTCTATCTCTGTAGGGATGCTTTCCATAATGTTTTCAGACTCTTAAAATAATAATCTGAGCATATCAGTGGCAAGCACTTTTGTGGACTTAAATAGAAATTGAAGGTGCTCAATTGCCTGATGACTTACAAAGATTGTTGTTCCCATCAGTGACTTGCACACAGAATCATAGAAAAATAGGGTCCAGGTTGAAAAACGAAAAAAAACAAAGTTACCCTTTAATACATGCATTGCTGGATTTTCTAGGTGAACTTAAATTCAAACATATACATTACATAGTCCATTCAAATGTTTGTATGTAACTAATCACATCAAATATTTCAGGGTAACCAATCCACCCCTGTTAGATAAATAGAAGTAGTAAAAAAAATTAGAAAAGTCTAACGAGCGCAACAAATTAATTTATATTGTTAAAAAAGGGACGTTTGCTCTTTGTCGTGCTTTGATTTTCCATAAAAATTCACAAAGGATATCTAACCGAAGCAACAACAAAAAAACTACTTTCCATTGCTATGGTTGAATTGCATCCACATAAAATCAAAGTTGTACTGACCTTGGTGACTTTTATTTTTGCTATGTGTTATTTAATAAAATGACAGATGATGGGTAGTCTTATGAATTGTATTTGATGTAAGTGAAGCTATAGAAATATCCCTTATTTTCCAAGATCGTTATCTGCCCATGTTGACCCTCACCTTGGACATAACAAATGATTCAGATAGCTCACAGTGACTGATTGATATGATTCTTGCAGACATTTTAGCTAGTGAATTTTATATTGATACAGGTATTATTAATTGGATCATGGACTTTCTTACCAGTAGAGTCCAGCGGGTCAGAGTGGGCTCATCTCTGTCTGATATATTGACAACATCCATAGGCTCCCCACAAGGATGTGTTCTATCTCCTTTAATATTTATTCTATACACAAATTCATGCACTAGCACTTTACAAAATAGGCACTTTATTAAATACGCTGATGATACAGCTTTAGTGAGTCTGCTACAGGACGGGGAGGTAGATCATGGGCCAAAAAGACAATCAGAAAAACAGTCTCAACTGCCAGCAAGTTACTTGGGGTAACACTACCGAGCATTGAACACATTTAAAAAGACAGACTGGTGAGAAAGGCTAATAACATTGTATGTGACCACACACACCCCCTGGCATCACATTTTAAACTACTGCCATCTATGCGTCGTTTCTGCTTACCCCTTCTGATCAAGAACAGATACAAATTTTCTTTCGTACCACAAGCCATAAAAGCCTTAAATCAGTCAGAATAAGCTAGTCGTCCAGCTGGTCTGACCATACCCAAGGGTGTGTAGTGTATTGTAGTGTGTGATGTATATTCTTCATTTTTTGTTTGTCGGTGTCTGATATAATAATTATTTGTTTGTATTATGTCTGATGTCTTGTTATAAAGTGCCTTGCGATTGTGCCGCAAACCCAACTGCCCAACGGGGACAATAAAGTTATCTACTACTGCACAGACACAGCTGATGCCATGTGAAGCCTGTCACAGGTCACTTCCTGAAGGATCTTTCTTATTTTCTTTTCCATATGAGGAACACATGGATCTGTAGCTGAAGAACAGTGGAAGAAACCAAATGAAGCAGGAAATGCATGCTTTTGTTCCCTGGCAATGGCTTTATACTGTAAACATGAGTGATCATCCACAGCTGTTACTAAATAAACTGTAGCCATAGCATGGTAGAGAATTATGTATTACATTTTACAATTTACATTTTACTCAATAACATGGCAGGAGATACTTCTATATATTTGCTATTTTAAAATAGGCCAATATAATATATTGCATATATATATATATATATATATATATATATATATATATATATATATATATATATATATATATACACATTTCTAAGTGAAAAGGGAGAGAGACGGGGAATGACATGCAGCAAAGGGCCGCAAGTCGGAGTCAAACCCGCGGCCGCTGCGTCGAGGAGTGAACCTCTATATATGGATGTGCACTCTACCAGGTTAGCCACCCAGGCATCCCAGCAATTAATATTAACACATTTTGAACTGATTATGGCATCAAATGTGTAATGATGTTTAGACAGTGATGCAGATTTAATAGTTGTTTTAAGTTTTGAAGGTTAAAGCTATATTGTGTAGTTTCTGTCGCCCCCATGAGGAATTCTAATAAATGACAACACCACTGTCAGTGCGTCCACGTGATATAAGCCTTTGGTGACCATGCAGCTGCTAGTAACCAAGGAGGACATGGAGGATTCAAAAAACATGATGGACTCTTCAGAAGAGGTCATTATCTTCACTCGAGTTTCATCCGCTGCCTCTCCACGAATAAAGCGATGTCGTTTATAGCGATATGGTTTAATGTTGCGTAACATGACCCATTCCTTCTGTAAAGCCGTGCCTGTGTTTGGATCTCTCCTCCACACAGCCCCGCCCCCAGTCACTCACACACTGCAACATGGAGAGACACAGCGCCACCAGTCCAAACTGCTGACATTTGTCTACAGTTTTAATTGTTATTAACACAGCTGTATATTGATAAGTATGAGAGGAAACCTGTATTGGTACCACTGTTTCCGCTGGTAACTCTGTCATTGCGGCCGCCACGGCAAAAAACGCATTAGAAGTTATAAATGCAACTAACTTCCGTTCGTTGAATAAAAGCGTGTAAGACGGAGCCTGCTGGACCTGGGCGAGAGATGTGACCCATGGCCACATTATCATAGTTCATAAAAATGCAGCGCAGTGACGCTACAGACATTTCATAGCCTACACAAGACGTGTGTAACACCGCTGACTAGTGATGGTCAAATGAAGCTTCGCGAACCACTGTCTTTATTTTCTGAGCTCACTAGATGGCGCTCTCTGTTCAAAGAAAAAGGTTAAAGGAATGGCAATTCAGTGTGTTTTCAAACCCTTTGTTGAACAGAGCGCGCCATCTAGTGAGCTCAGAAGGTAAAGACAGTGGTTCACAAAGCTTCATTTGACCATCACTACCGCTGACCCGCCAAAGTGCATTCGACCCGTGCTGGACCCATTCATAATGAGTCAGCCGTCACTCTGTGAGTAGTATACGCTTCAGTCCATCACACTCCCTGTCTCTCCCTTTGTCTCCCTACGTCTGTCTGTTTTTTTTGTTTGTTTTATTTATTTATTTTTTTTAAAGATTTAGACCATTATTTTGATAGGAAAGCTGAAGACATGAAAGAGGAGAGAAGGGGAATGAAAGGGCCGCAGGTCGGAGTTGAACCTCTACATATACTGAGCTATCCGGGCGTCCTCTTTCTCTTTTAATCAGTCTATTATTGTTGAAAACAAGTGAAGGAGCTTTCTTAGAGATATATATTTTTATAATATATCCTAGGCTATTTATTTAAAATAACTTTAATTTACATGTGTTGCAGCTGTATATTTTCAAACTGGTAAAGGAAACCCTGTCTTTGCATTTTATTTGAATCACAATCTGTTTTAATAAAAGAGCTTGTGAAAAGTGGCTTTGACTTAAAACTGAACATTTAGCCCACTTTTAAAAAAAATCCAGAGCTATATATTGTGTATGGCCATTCAGCGTTAATGGCAACGCGAGGAAAAATTTGGGTGCACCTAAATTTTGTGCTGGTGCATCTAAATAAAAAGGTTAGGCGCACCAGTGCAACCAAGGCAAACCTCTTTTGATTCGTAACACACAGTGGAAACACAAGGAAGACCATAGAACCAAGACTTTACGGGATCTTACAAGTTTAGGTTATGGAAAGCGCTAGGTTCAGGTTTGAGTTGAAAAAACCTAACAGTTACCAACAGTAACTGAAAAACCTCCTGTCAGAGATAGAGATGGTGATGTATTTATATGTATTATGCAACACAGTAATAAAGGAAGAAAAAAATCTGGAAGTGTGCAGGAACAACAATAATACCAAAAGCTTACTACTGCAGGAATATGTAATTTGAGTCAGTTAGGCCTATTGCCAGACCTATACTACTACTATCTCCACAGCTCTGTGGAGTAAAGTCTGGCTACACTACAGATACATTCTGGGATAGATGGGTTGTTTGCATTTCTTTAAACCAATCACAATGGTCTTGGGCTAAGCTAAGTTCTGGACGCAGAGACGGTAGCTCTGCTAAATAGTCTCAGGAAGGAACTTGTTTAGGTGGAACATATGCATATTTAACCCAGTCTCACAGCAGTTTGTGAAATGTTCACGTAATTTAATCTATTAATTTGTGTACACAAAGACACGTTTATCTTTTTTTTTTTTTGTGATGATCAGCACGTTTTTTAAACTAATGTATTTCAATGGGAAGCATCTTTGGTGATCACAGCACGAATCTTTCTGCCAGTCAGGCTGCAGCAGAGAAGCTGGATACAGCTTTGATATTATTGGTATTTTTAGCCCAATAACAGCTGTTTTAATCAACATTTATTCACCAGATCTTATCATGGTTTATATGTATTTCTTTTAATGTTATTATTTCGGTCTATTTCGGCCAGGGAAGCTGGATGGCTTTGTTGTTTATTGATATTTTTAAAACTATAACGCTACATCTATCAACATTTATTTAGCTGTTATCATGGTATTCATTTCTTTATTTTAGTAATATTATTTCGGTTTTATTATCAGTGAAATATTACAGTATGCTGTAAGACAGAACAGTAGCCTATGATATGAACCATGCTGGACGCATTCAAAGCCCATATCCCACAATGCAATGCAGGCATTCATATCAGAGAATCAAACAGCAATCAGCGGGTCTTTAATGCCTCAATGTACATATTTAATCAATAGTTTTGTCACCAGCAACAACAAGCTGCTCAGTTTTGTTCCAGTAAGTTATGCACCGTAATAACGTTTAAAAAAATCTGCGAAATATTCCAGAAGTGACGTAGTAATTACTGCTTGGCGGATAGGAAAGATTGCTGCACGTTGTACGTGAGAATTCATACAATAAAAAACAAATAATAAAAAAATAGTGTTTTATGTTAAGCACTTTGATTTGCCTTGCCGCAGAAAAATACTAGGCCTATATAAATAAAAACAGTTCAGTGTTTAGAAATACATACTTGTACTGTTGTGAAAAACTAATTTTGCATTGTGGGATATTGGCTGTGAACGCGTCCAGCTCGACTCATATCGTAGTGTTCTGTCTCACAGCATATTGTAATATTTCACTGGTAATAAGACCGAAATAATATTATTAAAATAAAGAAATGAATACCATGTTAATATCTAAAGAAATGTAGATCTAGCATTATAGTTTTAAAATTATAAAAAAAAAAGCAATCCAGCTTTCCTGGCAATAAGACCGAAATAATAACATTAAAAGAAATATATATAAACCGTAATAAGATCTGGTGAATAAATGTTGATTAAAACAGCTGTTATTGGGCTAAAAATACCAATAATAGCAAAGCGGTATCCAGCTTCTCTGCTGCAGCCCGATTGGCAGAAAGATTCGTGCTGTGATCACCAAAGATACTTCCCATTGAAATACATTAGTTTAAAAAACGTGCTGATCATCACGAAAACAAACGAGATAAAAGTGTCCATGTAAACGAATCAATAGATTAAATTACGTGAACATATCATGAACTGCCGTGAGACTGGGCTGGCATATTAAATGAAGTTAACTGTTCACACGATACAGTAATGTGAGTGTTATAAATGAGGTGATACATGGTTAAACCTCATTAGCTCTTACCAGTGTATCTCCATCTGAACTTGGTCCACAGCAATCCCACCAATCAGTCCCAAAACGTCCCAGTTAGAGAGGAAATGTCCTAAACATTTTCTATATAAATCTTGACAATCATTCACTGAAAGAACCAAGCAGACCTGCCTTGTTAAACTCCAAATGTTCTTAAAAACTGGCCAATTTTTAGTTTTTCACATTAGTCTGCTAGCTCAGATGTTGTTCTTGTTGTGAATCCAGACTACGCCTATGACCAGTGTCTACTTTGATCTACTGTCATCAAGAGCTCATTTAGGCGTTATTGGTGCAAGTAAACAAACAGATTTGCAACTCATAACATTATTAACATCTGGATCTCAGGGTGGAAAATGATATAACCTCATCTGTATGTGTAAGTCTGTAGAGAGTATGGCTCCTGTCAATTTCTCTGAGCAGTGGTGTCCTAAAGGTTAGAGAAGCAAGCTTGGGAACAGGAGGCTGTTGGTTCAATTCCCAGACCGACAGGATAAAAGAAACCGGGGGGGGAAAGTGAAAGAGCAGTGCTTGTCCCTGCCTCATTACCACCACTGAGGTGCCCTTGAGCAAGGCCCTTAAACCAAAAGCTGCTCCACCAGAGCTGCTCAGTGGCCAGCAGATCAGGGCGTTCCTGCAAAAGAGGGGCTTCTCTGTGCTGTGTTTATGGCGCATAATTCATAGTAAATTTATAGTTACTTTCATACAGTAAATAAATAGAAAATGTATTTAATGTAAAAGTTAAAATGGGAATGTGATGTAATAGTTAAAAATAATATTAGTCCATTGTTGTTTGTTTTTTGTTCTGTCACGGAAATAAAGTTCTGTGTTATGGTTTCCACGGTTACGGAATTTGTTAATGGACTGAGGGAAATCTAACGTGAGCACATGTTACGGAGCTATGTTGGAGTTACACTGTTGATGTCTGAGGCCTCATTTATTTATTTATTTTTTTTTTTTTTTTTTTTGGTTGATGGTTATTTAAAGTCATGATATTACACACTCCGGTACAGTAGGTGGCGGCATGCACCTTAACGTTGGTTTGTAGCCCGCCAATAAACTAAATAAGAAGAAGAAGAAGAAGAAGCAGAAGAAGAAGAAGAAGAAGAAGAAGAAGAAGAAGAAGAAGAAGATGTCGGAGGCCAAGGCAGACAGTAAAGAGACTTTAAAGTACTTCAAGGGTTTAAGAACCTCTTTTCAGGACAAGCAGCCAATGAGGTATTTTATCTTACATGTAAAGCTTTATTTATATTCGCGCAAAGTGCAATTTGTATTTTTATTTGCTTCGGTACTGTATTATTTATTTGACGTGCTTACTATGTTCATTCACATATAGTTCTCACGCCGTGACGTGGATGCACGTTTCAAAGAATCAACCTGTGTCTGTGTTGTTGTGAAGAGAGCTACAACACGGGTAGAAGAGACTACAAGACCGCCACCGCACACACGTCTCAATCAAAACTAACTAACAACTAACCGTCAGGATAAAGAGTCACAAATAACTGGAAACTAGGACTGCTTTGGGGTATCAGCTCACTTTTTATAGAAACCATTTGAACAGCGTATGAAATAATGATGGCAGTATAAACAGAGCGAGGCCTTTCTGATGTAATTGATGTAAATCAACATATAGTGCATTTTGTTCTACAAAATCTAAAGTGAGGCCAAATAAAACAAAAGCAGAGCATTAAATGTAAAGTTATATTTCTACACTAAGGAGTTTTAATAAGTGACAAAAAGCAATTAGAGATCTGCAGAACCAAGCAAATCATTCTTGAAGTCTGAGCAGCAGACATGCTTTAGACTCAGATGAAGCTCTGGGTTTCAAAGTAGAGAAGATATAATGTGTGCGAGGAATGGACCACAGTGTCAGTCATCACACAACTCACCTTATGACTCAAAATACTGTGTGCGAGCACTTACTAACCCCCAGTCAGAAGACATCTAATTGCTAATCTATAATCCTTTTAATACGCTTTTGCCTTTTTCCGATTGATCCTTTTCCAACCGGAACAGCAGCACCGGGGGCTACATTAATCCTGTTATTGAAAGCCTGGAGTGTGGCTCTAGAAATCCGAATAGCTCTTTTACCCTTGTCACCCAGGCTCCCCGCCCATCGGGTCCCCTGTTATTGTTTGTAATTGATTACCACATCAAAATGAAACAAAAGGACCATAAGACAACAAGGGCTATGTTCAGACGAGAGGGATTTTTCTTGGCATTGTATCTGTTGCCAAATCTTTCCTCTTCAAAGAGCAATATGTATTGCAGTATATACTGTAAGTCAAAAGACTCCACCATTCATGTCATTTAAGCACATGTAAGGTGACTCTTAAATGTGGTAAGGGACTGTACAAAAATTATTTAGGTGATAATGGAGGGGGACAAAACTGCAAATATAAAAAAAAATGTATAACAGGCTACAACGGTTCTAACTTGTGTTACCATCAATAACTAAAATAGAAAAAGCATCAAGTATTTGAGATGGTAGATGGTGTACAAATATGTGTATATATATATATACACAGTATGTCGCGCACGCCCATATACAGTGGGTTACTCCTCGACGCAGCTGCCGCGGGTTCAACTCTGACTTGTGGTCCTTTGCTGCATGTCATTCCCCCTCTCTCTCCCCTTTCATGTCTTCAGCTTTCATATACAAATAAAGACCTAAAATACCCCCCCTGAAAAAAAAGAATGTGTTTACAGCATTTCCTCTCTAACTGGGACGTTCTGGGAATGATTGGTGGGATTGCTGTGGAGGAGTACACATGGAGATACACTGGTAAGACCCAACTACGTTTAATCATGTATCAGCTCATTTAAATAGTTCACGGTACTTTATTGTGTCAACAGTTAACTTCATTTAATATTGGATGTGGAGTTTTCTTTTGCGAGGTGCAAATGTTCCACCAAAACAAGTTCCTCCCCGAGACTATTCTGCAGAGCCTCCGTCGCTGCGTCGGGAGCTTAGCACCGCCTAAGACCATTGTGATTGGTTTAAAGAAATGAAAACAACCAAGAGCATTTATTTCTCCTACTCCCGAGAATGTATGTGTGGTGTAGCCAGCCTTTACTCTACAGCGGTGTGGAGATAGGTCTGGCAATGCGAGACTATGAGGTAGGTGGATGGTAGGTAGGTGGAAAGTATAGTGGACGGTGATAATTATATTCATATTGATAGTGATGATGTGAACATGTTAAAGAACAATGAGTATTTAAACTATAAAATATATAATTTAATGGTAAAGTTATTGCTTGGTGTTTCCATTGTAGTAACGTCCTGAGGGAAGAAACTTTTTGTCTTGTGGTTTCAGCGAACAGTGTTCTGTCGACCAGAGGGCAGAAGCTGAAAAAGAGTTATGTCCAGGGTGTGAGAATCTGTAGTGAATTTATTCATTCATTCATTCATTCATTTTTATTTCTATGTCATGCCAAACATTTGGCCCATCCCCCACAGCGGTCGCCTAGTTTTCTTTCTTTTTTTCCCCAAACCTTTATTGTGCATTCGCTGAATTTTATATATTGTGTTTTTAAATTGCACCAAATTCAATACTGCACATTATTGGGTACCCTGCAATACACCTACTAAAGTAGATTGGATGAACGGTTCTCCAGATATTCAAATGACACACACACACACACACACACACACACACACACACACACACACACACACACACACACACAGAGAGAGAGAAAGAGATTCCTCGCTTTAAAGTTGGATTTGACCATGACAGCAATATTCTACAAACCTTAAAAAAAACCTGAGTGTAAGTTTAACATAGGACCTAACATAGGTCACAGAACCCATCAGCTATTGGTCTGTCCACTATTTAGCTTCTGGGGGGCAACGGCCAATATTTCAAACCCATATTTGTGGCTTGCCAGACTTGGGCTAAAGCAGTTGGACCTAACTTCAGCCATATATATAAAAAGAACCGTAAATACAGTAAGATCAGGGGGTAATGGTCGTAAATCGGAGATCACTAAATTGAATGTTGAGTCACTTTGTGCATACGCAAAGACAATGTCGGACTCAGTTCTCTGGACCCCTGCCAAACCTGACCAATGATGAAATGTACAGCCGTACGCCATCCTTCCACCGCTGGTTGTCGGGGGGGTGCCCAGCTAACGATGTGGGCTATGTGAATAACTGGAGGGCGTTCTGGGGAAAGCCTGGTCTGATGGAGAGAGACGGCATTCATTCCACCTGGGACGGAGCCGCTCTCATATCAAGAAATCTGACTGAGTTTATCAGACATAAACCATGACAACCCAAGTTTGATGTTAGTAATCAGGGGTGCAGTACTACGCGTCCCCCTGTGCTTCCGTTGGAGCAGTCACCCACTCATAGTCTAATAAGCACGGTGTCTGTCCCCCGGATTAGATCGGTTAAATCAAAGGTAAACAGAAGATGCGCTATACTTAATAACCTAATTGGAATTAAAACGACTGCAACGATAGAACAAAATAGGAAAATTAGATGTGGACTATTCAATATTAGATCTCTGTCTTCTAAAGCAGTATTGGTAAACGATTTGATATCAGATAATAACATTGATTTATTTTGTCTTACTGAAACCTGTCTGGGCCATGAAGAATATGTCAGTCTAAATGAAGCCACTCCTCCCAGTCATATTAATACTCAAATTCCTAAAGGCTCAGGCAGAGGAGGGGGAGTTGCAGCCATCTTTGATGCAAGCCTGTTAATTACTCCTAAACCTAAACTAAATTATAACTCCTTTTGAAAGTCTTGTTCTTAATCTTCAACATCCAAAATGGAAAACATTACAGCCAATTATATTCGTAGTTATTTACAGGGCTCCAGGTCCGTATTCTGAATTTTTATCTGAATTCTAAGAGTTTTTATCATGTTTAGTCCTTTTTATCATGTTTAGTCCTTAAGTACTTATTGTAGGTGATTTTAATATCCATGTGGACGTTGACAATGATAGCCTTAATACTGCTTTCAACTCATTACTGGATTCAATCGGTTTTAGTCAGAGTGTGCACAAGGCGACGCACTGTTTTAACCACACCCTCGACCTTGTGCTGGTATATGGTATTGAAATTGAGGATTTAATAATATTTCCGCAGAATTCGGTATTAACAGATCATTCTTTAATCACTTTTGAATTCTTACTACCTGACTATATTAAATTAGATAAAAGCTTCTACACCAGATGCCTATCTGACAGTGCTATAGCTAAATTTAAAGAAGATATTCCAACAGCATTCGACTCTGTGTCATGCCTTAACAAAACAGAGGACCTTTATGTTAACCTCAGTCCCTCTCAAATTGATACATTTGTAGACGGTGCTACAACTTGCCTACGGATGACCTTAGACTCTGTTGCTCCCCTGAAAAAGAAGATGATGAAGCAAAGGAAATTAGCACCTTGGTATAACTCCCAAACTTGCAAATTAAAACAAATCTCGCAAAACCTCGAATGTAAGTGGCGTTCCACAAAAGTGGAAGAATCCCGTTTGGATTGGCAAGAAAGTCTCAAAACCTATAGGAAGGCCCTAAGAAAGGCCAGATCAGACTATTACTCATCACTAATAGAAGAAAACAAGAACAACCCAAGGTTTCTTTTCAGCACTGAGCCATCTATTCCTCTAGCTCTGAGTAGTGATGACTTCATGAGCTTCTTTAATGATAAAATTATAACAATTAGAGATACAATTCATCACCTTTTGCCCACAACTTCTAACGGTTCACCTTTAAACGCAGAGTCGCTAGAAATAACGACTAGTCTCGACATATACTTAGACTGCTTTTATCCTATAGACCTTCAACAATTAATGTTAAAGATATCCTCAGCTAAGCCATCTACCTGTCTCTTAGACCCCATCCCAACGAGATTACTCAAAGAAGCGTTACCCGTGGTAAACACTTCATTACTAGATATGATCAATATGTCCTTATTAACAGGTTATGTACCGCAGTCATTTAAAGTAGCTGTGATAAAACCTCTTCTGAAAAAAACCACCCTCGATCCTGAGGTCTTAGCAAACTATAGACCTAGATCTAACCTTCCCTTTCTCTCCAAGATCCTTGAGAAGGTGGTTGCTAATCAGTTATGTGATTTTCTACATAGCAATAGTTTATTTGATGACTTTCAATCAGGATTTAGAAAGCATCATAGCACAGAGACGGCACTGGTGAAAATTACTAACGACCTTTTAACTGCTGCAGACAAAGGACTTGTCTCCATTCTTGTTTTACTAGATCTTAGTGCTGCATTTGACACTATTGACCATTCAATCCTGTTACAAAGATTGGAACACTTGGTTGGCATTAAAGGAATTGCTCTAAGCTGGTTTAAGTCCTATTTCTCTGATCAATCTCAATTTGTTAATGTTAACAATAAATCCTCCATGTATGCTAAAGTTAGCCATGGCGTTCCACAAGGCTCAGTGCTTGGACCAATTCTATTCTCCCTATATATGCTTCCTCTAGGCAATATTATTAGGAAACACTCAATTAACTTTCACTGTTATGCGGATAACACCCAATTATACTTGTCAATCAAACCAGACAAAACCAGTCAGCTAGCTAAATTTCAAGCGTGCATTAAAGATATAAAATCCTGGATGACCTATAATTTTCTGATGTTAAACCTAACAAAACTGAACCCTAACAAAACTGAAGTTATTGTACTGGGACCTAAACACCTCAGAACCTCATTATCTAAAGACATAGCTGCTCTGGATGGTATTGCCCTGGCATCCAGCACTACTGTAAGAAATTTAGGAGGTATTTTTGATCAGGATATATCCTTTAATGCCAATCTAAAACAAACCTCAAGAACAGCCTTTTTTCATCTTCGTAACATTGCCAAAATTAGGAATATCCTGTCTCAAAACGACGCTGAAAAACTAGTCCATGCATTTGTTACGTCCAGGCTGGACTATTGTAATTCCCTACTGTCAGGTTGCTCAAATAAGTCCCTTAAGACTCTCCAGCTGATCCAGAATGCTGCAGCGCGTGTTCTCACAAGAACTAAGAAAAGAGATCATATTTCTCCTGTATTAGCTTCTCTGCACTGGCTTCCTATTGAATCCAGGATTGAGTTTAAAATCCTTCTCTTGACCTACAAAGCTCTAAATGGTCTAGCACCATCATATCTAGAAGAGCTCCTAATACCCTATTGTCCCACTAGAGCACTGCGGTCCCAGAATGCAGAGTTACTGGTGGTACCTAGAGTCTCTAAAAGTAGAATGGGAGCCAGAGCCTTCAGTTATCAGGCTCCTCTCCTATGGAACCAGCTCCCGATCTGGGTTCGGGGGGCAGAAACTGTAATCGCTTTCAAGAATGAACTTAAAACTCTTCTATTTGATAAAGCTTATAGTTAGGGAGTGAGGAGTTGCAGTGTTCACCTAACTGGCCCACCTGCTTCTCTTCATAATTGTTACATTAATAATACATAACAAAGTAGAGGGAGGCAGGCCAGCCAAGCCCGATCCGGCAGGGGGAGAGTTCTAAGCCCGAAAAAGCTACCTCTCCTTATGACCTGTCTCTCTTAGTTACGCTGTTATAGTTACGCTGTTATAGTTCTAGACTGCCTGGGGACTTCCTTCCTTTGACACACTGAGCTGCTCTCTCCTCTCCCTTTCTATTACTATTACTATTACTATTTGTGTGCATCCCGTCCCAGAAATGCTTGTTACTAATCCTAGCTTCTGGGGAGTTTACTCCCCGGAGTCCTTATGTTTTTCCCCCAGCGTATTTCCTTGGAGAACGTTGGCACCAAGATCCTGGTTCCAGCTGTCGCCGTGGTCCTGCTGCACTCCCTGCTGAGCTCAGCGGTGCCCTGCAATGTCATGCTGCTTCCTGCTGAACCCTGCAGCTTCCCGCTACATCCAGTCACTGTTCCATTATTAATTTGACTATTATTGCCACTGTTCATCACACCCCCAACCGTCCCGTCAGACACCGCCTACCAAGAGCCTGGGTCTGTCCGAGGTTTCTTCCCAAGAGGGAGTTTTTCCTCGCCACTGTCGCACTGCTTGCTCTTGAGGGAATTACTGTAATTGTTGGAATTGTTGGGGCTTTGTAAATTATAGAGTGTGGTCTAGACCTACTCTATCTGTAAAATGTCTCGAGATAACCTATGTTATGATTTGATACTATAAATAAAATTGAATTGAATTGAATTGAATATATGGTCAGAACTATTTATCCACACAGCGGCCATACCTCACAAACCCTAGACTACGTTCCGGCACATGCCATTCAGCTGCGTGTGGGCCAAAACTATTTTGCTGGGAAATGCAACAAAATGTTTGGATGCAGCTTGGTCAGTTGACGATTGATTTGTGAGGACTCTGATGGCTTGGCTTGCAGCACAGAAATGAAGAGGAGTGCCGTTATTCCAGCCTAATTTGAGCTCTTAAGGTTTCAGAGTAAAGGGTAACAGATTCAGCTTATATGACCTTTCAATGTCTTATAAGACAACACAAGATATCTCTAGCTAGAGATAAAGGGTTAGTAGTCAACGATAGTCTCAATAATTTGACATTGAACCACTGATACTTTAAACTGATCCATGTAGAGCAGGGGGCTTCAAAGTTGTTTAAGCTAAGGACCCCTTAACTGAAAGAAACACGGAGCAGGAACCCCCTACTACATATATTGTATAAAATGAAGTTGCATAATAAACTGGGCCTACAATAACATGTAGGTCAGCCTAAAGCCTTTATACATACAGTTTTAGTGCATAGAATACTAACATCAACATACAAAAAATGTATTGTTGGTATGATTTTATAAATCATGTTTTAGTGTAAAAGGATTAGGATTACCTGTATCTGTGGATCTCAGTGACCTATGGGCTAGTCAGCCTATCACCAGTGGGAGGGTTTCTCAAATTGTGAAGCTGATTTATATTTTCTAATAATGTTGCAATATGTATAATAATATGTTGGATTCATATTAAGATATTTTAATTTTCTGGGAAACAATAATTTGCCCCCACCCCCCTGCAGTAACTCTGAGGACCCCCTAGGGGTCCCGGAACCCCTGTTGAAGATCTCTGCTGTAGAAGATTTAAATGGTAGCTAGTCAAGCATTTCCATTTCAAGTTAATGTTGTATTTCCTTATTTAAATTTCACTTTTGCTTCTGTTATGTCTGCAGGCAGAGTATGTTGTAGTGAGTGTGAGTGCAGCATCATTTAGCTTTGTATGGGCTTAGCGGATAATAAACTTAGTTTTAAATTAATGTTATTTCACTCAAAGTATGGAAAAATGGCTTTCTTTCTTAAGTATCTCCATAGCACATGTGTATAATCCCCCTATTACTGAACACTTGAGCCTGACCCCTGAGGTCATATTGATGTGTGGAGACTGACTTGCCCTGCATTTGACTCTATTAACCCCCCGTCAATAGAGCTCGAAGCTTCTGCTAGTGCTGAGTGCATCAGCCTCAAAGTTTATTAAGAGGAGCAGTTTACAGTAATTATGGCAGGAAGTGTGCTTAAATAAAGGAGAAGAGCGAGAGAAAGGAAAAGGTCAAAAAGATAAGGGCTGGAAGGGATGTGGCAAAGATGGGTGTGTACCTCAGCAGGTAATTAATTCTTCTAGATTAAAATGCTACATGTTTCATCACCCATTTTCCAAGGCCCTGAGGCAGTGCTCTTTCAGACACAATCAGTATCAATTAAATTGTTTTCCATAGTGGTATTGAACTTTTAATAAGAATAACAAACACCCATTGAGAGGCCCTTATAGCTGTCTTGAAAGCTCTCTTGAGTCCCTTGGGAAATGTATATCATTGAATATAAGGGTAACCTTTTCTCTGTCATTCCAGACTCACTCATGTAGGTCTAATGGAATTTGGGAATGGGAGTTGGAAGGGGTATAAGTTTGATAAAGTTTGTCAAGATGCATAAATTCAAGTGATGCATACTGATGTGCCCCTATTATATAGCCACCATATGGTATGTTAAATAGTAGTTATGACAAAACATAATAGGTATTTTAAGGTGTTCAACACTCGGGATTTAAGTGATAATCCTCTTTTCTCTCTTCTCTTCTACATAATGGTATTCCACTGTATAAAGATCCCAAAATTTCAGGCTGAGATTTGGAGAAAAGTGTTTAACATGCTACACAATGGTAGTAATAAAAGACAGCAGCCTGATCACCAGAATTTTAGATTAACTACCATGTATATCTAACAGAATTGTTATACTGTATACTTAACAGTATTATTTTATATATATATATATATATATATATATATATATATATATATATATATATATATATATATATATATTTCTCACTGTCCTCTTTTTATTCTGTTTTTTATTCTTATATGTTAAGTGAGTGTTGTACTTAGAGAGCAAAGATTAAACAGAGTCGAATTCCTTGTTTGTTTGCGCAAACCTGGCCAATAAAGCTGATTCTGATAATTATATTTTATGGGTTTTGACAGTTTTCCAGAGGTTGGAATAGATGTTCTTGGAATGTTGTAAACCCAAAGCATATAACATTTTACTTGTGCATGAAAAATAAAGAAAATAGATGTGAAGTGTTGTTTAACAATCTGATCAGGATTGTTTTGTGTTTGGAATCCTATCATCTACTGTGACTAGATTCTGAAAGCAGTGGCGAGATCTCGGAGAATAAAGCGACACGAAGCAGGGTTCAGTTCACAATGTTTTAAAGATTTAATGAGACACACAAGGATATACATATTTTCTAACAATCGCTCCATTCATTTAGTTGAGGTGTGGTAATGATAAGAGAGTCAGAATGGGAGGAAGGATTGTCTCAAGGTCTGTCTACACAGATTGGAAAACTACGGCATACAGGATACGACTAAAATGGATGACAACGACTTTCTTCAAACTTCTCACAAACCGAAATGGAACATTATTCACAACATAAAGCCATTTTGATACGTGAAAGGTTTCATGTTTAGCTAATGCATTGTTGTTTAAGCCCACCAACCACCAAACTCCACTCTTATCACTGTTGTTCCCAGAAGCTTTCAGTGAAAAAGCTTATTAACTCATTTTACAGTACACTACCATCTGTTTTGTAGCTGTTGTAGAAGTCCCATTTACGTCAGAAAATCAAACGGCGTCTGGATTCATAATATCAACTGGAGGAGCAAAAAGCATGATAATGTTTATCTTGTTTTCTGAATGGAGTTCAGATCAATTAGTGCAATGCTAACATTGGAGCTGCTTGAACAACACAGCAACATACATATAATTTCAGTATGTACCAGGTAGTCCAACTTCCCCGCTTACTTTTCCCAAAGAAAGCACCTTTTTCGTCCGGTCTCTGTACAAACAATGAGGTACTATAGATCTCTGGATGCCCACAGAAATCTACAGACATATGTTCCTCCATTTATGATTCAACAATGTCAGGACAGTAGGAGAATCTTAGTCTATATCCTTGACGTTCCACTTCCGGGATTGCTCCGGTGCAGCAGGAAATTCCACCGGATGCTGTCTTTTCGGCTGGATATCCGGTACCTTCCGCTTTCTTTGTGTTGGAATTTTAAACTCCAGTAGATTTTTGATTCCGATTTCTGCAGGGTAAATCCAGACAGCTAGCTAGACTATCTGTCCAATCTACGTTTTCTCGCACGACCATTTTGCTCAATGGTGTTTTTAGCCCCCAACATTGACTTCAAGGCACCTAACCCCTAACCCTAACCATTGCCTAATCCAAGTACCTTCCAGGCAGCTTGCAGGTACAGTTTTATCCCATCTTATTTAACTCTTTTGTTCCCCAGTTTTAATCTGCCTTCTTGTTTTTAAATTTTAAACATCTAAATAAAGTGTGGAGGGGCTCTGCCTATAGAGGCCTGCCCCTCAGCCATTCTTCTTGGAGGCTATTTTTTTCCCACCTCTTGACTCTGAACAGTAGCTAGTGACTGTCTTAGCTGCTGCCACAGCAGCACACGGCTAAATTTACTCTCCAGGCCTCCATTTTCTTCAACTGGACTTCTGGCAATAGCTGCTTTCTCCACCAGCAGTGACACAGCAGGGCTAACAGCACCCTGCTAGCCTACCTTCTAACACCACCTAGAAGAATTTACAAAGAACGGTCCTACCATTACACCACTGGACTTCATACAACATCAGCCCATCTCCATCAGGTAAGAGTCCTCCATTGTCCAAGCAATTTTTAACATGCCTTTTCCTATAGCAAAGGCCTCTCCTGCCAGCAGAAGGGTAAGTCTCCCACAGCCCTCACACACCACACACACTACACCAACACCACTCATCCCTCAATATTCCCCATGCACCCTCACACAGAATTAAGATGAGGGACGTACCACCCACCCAGGCTCTCACCCGACCACCAGATCCAGAAACCAGAGCCACCAGTAAGGCATACTTCAAACTCATACAAGCAGTACACCACAAACACATCATTGACCATGCAATTGCCACTAACAACTTTCCAGTAGGTATGACTAGACAAGTACAATGACTCACTGACTTTATCAAACCATCCACACCCTCAACCAACACCTGTGAAAAAGTACAAAATAACACCACAACCTGGATGATGACCAACATGCACATACTACAGCAACACTACCAGACCACCATTTCCACCCTGAGCACCACTCCCTACAACCCACTGGCCCTGCAAATAGCCTTAGGCTGGGCAAAAAAGCGTTATGGTGACAGTCTCAGAGCAGAAACATCACAAACAGTTCAATACCTTTTGGACCCTCAAATTTCACACACCACCACCTCTGACCCCAAGACTAACACTTCATCCCCTCCTAAATGGAAAGTTAGTAGGGGCAGCTCTCTTTCCCCCATCCCGGACATGGCTGACGAGGAGGAATTTCCCCCACTCCCCTCACTACCCCGTCCAACACCTCCCCTCCCAAACCACCGAACACACTCTCTAGGACCCAGACCCTCCCTTTTTGAACTCATTAATTCCCAACAGCCCCAGGCTACTCAACACCCACCTCTTCTCCCCACTCCAGTAGAAACCCCAACAACTCAACTCGGACATGGTCAACCCCCACAACCCATATCCCTCTCACAGCTTCTCCTTGAATCAAACCACACCCAGGAGCCTCAACAACCACTGAGATACCTCGCCACCTCTGTCCCCCAACCTACCAAGGCAAGGCAAGGCAAGGCAGCTTTATTTATATAGCACATTTCAGCAACAGGGCAATTCAAAGTGCTTTACATAAAACATTAAAGAGCAGTTAGAAAACAATTAAAAAAAAAATAATAAACAAATTAAAAACATTAAAAGACAAGAATAAAATTGATAGTGCAGTATAAGAATAAAAGTTACAGTGCAGTATAAGAAATTAAAGTTAATAAAATAGATTATTTAAAGAAAAGCAACATCAAAAAGATAGGTCTTTAGCTTAGATTTAAAAGAACTGAGAGTTGCAGCGGACCTACAGGTTTCTGGAAGTTTGTTCCAGATATGTGGAGCATAAAAACTGAACGCTGCTTCCCCCTGTTTAGTTCTGACTCTGGGGACAACAAGTAGACCTGTCCCAGACCACCTGAGAGGTCTGGGTGGGTCATAGTGTAGTAGCAGATCAGAAATGTATTTTGGCCCTAAACCGTTAAGTGATTTATAAACCAGTAAAAGTATTTTGAAATCAATTCTTTGAGGCACTGGAAGCCAGTGTAGAGACTTCAGTACTGGAGTGATGTGATCCACTTTCTTGGTTTTAGTGAGGACTCGAGCAGCAGCGTTCTGAATCAGCTGCAGCTGTCTGATTGATTTTTTAGGGAGACCTGTAAAGACACCGTTACAGTAGTCAAGTCTACTGAAGATAAAAGCATGGACAAGTTTTTCCAGATCATAATGAGACATAAGGCCTTTAACCCTTGATATATTTTTAAGGTGATAATAAGCTGATTTTTTAATTATGTTAATGTGGCTTTTAAAAGTTAGGTCTGAGTCCATGACTACACCAAGATTTCTTGCTTTGTCTGTTGTTTTTAACATTGTCGTTTGAAGCTGAGCGCTGACTTTCAACCAAGAACAATGAACCCAAGCAGATCTCTACCGACACTGTCTATTCATTTACCCCCCTCCCACAATGGACAAAGAGAGTTTCCTGGGAGCCCAACCCAGCTGTCCAGAACCATCAGACTTCACCCGACCCTTCCATGCCATCACCCCCACCTTCTTCCTCAGTCACTCAAATCTCTACCTGCCCAAACCTGCAGCTTTCTCCTATTCTCCCCCGCGATATTCCCACTCCCCAGTGCTCCCAGGAAGTCCACCCAGCTCAAGGATCCCAAACAGGGGCTGACCGACCTGGAATCAATCCCTCAACAGACAGCAACTTTTCTCCCCCACCCCAAGAGAGGGGGTCCTCTTCCCTCCTGGCCAACATCAGATTTACCAGTAAAGCCAACCACTATCACCACCTCTTCCCCAGCCCCTATTTCTAAGAAAAAGGACATCCACCTAATTGCAGAAATCCACATACCCTCAGCTCAGCCAGACCATGTCCCATCTCCCCCACCCCTTTTCCCCATGACCTCTCATAAATCTAATGTTTCCACTATCATCAATGACCTTATGTCCCCTCTCTCCCCAGACGACCATGTTTTTGGCAAGGCGGACTCTGGACACCCAGTTAGGGGTCTGTGATAGAGTGGGAACCTCCATGATGAAAGGTACTCAGAAGGCCAAAACTGCCCACAGTGAGAAAACCAAATCTGAACCCTCATCACAACGACCCCCGGAGGCCACCTCGCCTGGAGTCCAGATTCACGTTCCTCCCGCCACTTCCTCCCTCTCCTCTCCCTTCATCTGCTCATCCACACTCCTGCTCACAATGAAATACAACCCCACATATCACATGGCTCACCCCACCAGAAAACTGTCCCAATCCCACTCTCTGTCGGGACCAAGGGACGAAGACCCCAGGCAAACCTCCTGCAGTTAAGAATTCTCTATAAACAGGCCACAGACACCTTCCTCAATGCAGAAACCTACTTCCCCATCATCACCTCACCTCACCAGTACACAACAAACTCATCAACAACACCATAGCTACCCACTTTCCTTTTCTAACAGAAATACCACACAACACATTCATCACACAATCAAACAACATACATTAGACAACCGACACAGCCCAGACAATTATTGATTATTGGTGCAAACAGTTAAATTCATAGATTTCTTTAAATCCAACCCAGCCGACACCATCACACACAACAACACAACACCTGACCCTCCATCTGACACCACTACTCATTTGGACCTGGACTGGACTTCCTCTTCCAATGTTTTAAACCTGTCCAAACTCCTCACCCCATCACCCATACAGATTTCACTTCTGGAGAGGGGACTTTCTTTCATTCCACAACCATCCCACTTTGATTGGGAGGGACTTCAGATGGATCTCCATAAATACATTCATTAGTCACTTTCACTCCCATGCCCAGTCACGCCCATCTCATCCATTCACTCAACCATCTAATTGGGAACCACTCCATCACCAACTTGACCCTACAGTTAAAAAACTCATTCAAAACAACAAACGGACCCTCCGCTCACATCGACCTCCGCCAGAGGCCCCAGACAACTTGTCTGGTGATGAGCGTAGGGCCCTGTCACAACTCCGTCAGAATCCAAACATCATTATTAAACCAGCCGACAAAGGGTCCAAAATTGTGATCATTGACAGGAACCCGCCTCCTACTCTCCCACCTGCCCCACTCCCCCACCCTAACCAGGGTCTGCATCCCATCCCCTACCCTTTACCCAATCCCTTTCCTAACCCTGTCTCTCCCCCCACCCTAACCAGGGTCTGCATCCCATCCCCTACCATTCACCCTACCCTTACCCTAACCCTAACCCTAACTGTCTCTCATCCCACCCTAACCAGGGTCTGTATCCCATCCCCTACCCTCATGCCCATCATCACCCTAATCCTTCCTCTCTCCCTCCCTTAAAGGGGTGATAGAATGATTATATAGGGTATTTCACACTGTTCCTTAATAATAATAATAATAATAAATTGAATTTATATAGTGCTTTTCATAGACTCAAAGTCGCTTTACAGGGAAGGTAGAGTACAAAACAGAACAAAACAGAACAAAACAAAACAACAAAACAAAATTAAAGCTGCGAGCAGTGATGGACGTGCCCTCGCGCCTCTGCGCGCATTGAGGTTACCGACGGACGGCGGTCCTTGCGACCGTGCATTTGCGCGGCACTCGGACACCGCAAATTGTCAACAATGATAAGGGAACTCCCTGCCGAGTTCAATGATACCTCATGACTCTACGTCAGTGTTTCTCAACGGGGGCGCTACCGCCCCCCAGGGAGCGTTCAGAAGATGATGGGGGGGCGTTGGAAACATTATTTTGGAAAGGGGGGCGTTTGTTTAAAAACTAGTTTAAACCAAAGATTCACAATAACAATACATGTTTACACTTAAACTACTAAAACAATCAGTGGTCTACAACATTAAAAGCTGCCAGTTTACAGCACTGCGACTGGATGAGACAGTGTATCAGTGTATCATAACTCTTCTGTGCTTCTGTCAGCTTAGTTTGGCGCAGCTCCGTGCTGCCTTCATGGAAAGGAGACTTCAGAGGTCATCTTAAATGAGCTCTGTAGCCTAGCCTACTACTTGAAGCTGCGTTCAAAAAAAAAGCAATCGCCGTGACATCGTGTTGTATTTTTTAACCCCCCCAATGTAGCACAAGTAGACTTTATATTTCACAGTAATAGTTTTTTGTCAGATCGTTTATAAAACACCACCTTTCCTACTGTACCTGAAGGCAGCTTCATTTCACGGAGAAAGAGAGAAAGAAAAGAGACGAGCGAGAGACATCGACTGTGCTTTGTTGTTTCGCAAACATTTAGATTAGATTAGATTTTTTTTTATTGATATTGAAATAATGGTGTTGCAGCAGCAAAAATATCAGACACACAGCACACATACAGAGTATACATTAAATAATAATTGAATACTACACAAGCAATATTTAAAATATATACAGTTTGGAAATAAAATGTACAACTGATTCAACAGATATAGCTAAAGTTAATGTACAAGTTGGGGAGTAAAAATGTACAACTTTTTCCCTAGTAATGGGATGTAGCTAAACCTATTATGCAAGGTTGTGCAAGGTGCATTCAGTGCAGTTGTGATGTATATGAGTCTTATCTCACACTCAGTGATGAAGTGTTAAAAAGTTTAATTGCCTGTGGTAGGAATGATTTCCTGTAGCGGTCCGTGCGACATCGAAGCTGTCGGAGCCTCTTAGAGAAGGTGCTCCTCTGTTGGACCAGTGTGGGGTGGAGAGGGTGGTCGGGGTTATCCATGATAGATAACAGTTTGTTCAGTGACCTCCTCTCCACCACAGCTTCAAATGTGTCCTGTTTGCAGCCAATAACAGAGCCAGCCTTCCTGATCAGTTTGTTCAGTCTGTTTGTGTTGCTGGCTCCGATGCTGCTGCCCCAGCAGATGGCGGAGGAGAACAGAGCGCTGGCCACAACAGACTGGTAGAACATCTCCACCATCCTGCTGGTAACACCAGACTGGTAGAACATCTCCACCATCCTGCTGGTAACAACAGACTGGTAGAACATCTCCAACATTCTGCTGCACATGTTGAAGGATCTCAGCTTCCTCAGGAAGTAGAGTCTGCTCATCCACTTCTTGTAAACAGCAGATGACAATACATGTTGATTTTCCAGTTCAGCCTGTTGTCGATGTTGACACCCAGGTATCTGTACTCCTCAACCATGTCCACATCTCCACCCAGAATGCAAAGGGGCTGCGGAGCCATTCCCTTCCTCCTGAAGTCAATCACCATCTCTCTGGGCTTATCCACGTTCAGCAGCAGGTGATTCTTACCAGACCACTCCACAAAGTTGTCCACCAGCGCTCTGTACTCTCCCTCCTGTCCATCCCTTATACACCCAACAACTGCAGATTCATCAGAGAACTTCTGTAGGTGACATGACTCTGAGTTGTACTGGAAGTCTGTGGTGTATAATGTGAACAGAAAGGGAGACAGCACAGTCCCCTGTGGAGCCTCTGTACCACTCACCACCACATCAGACAGAACACGGTCCAGACGGACAAACTGTGGTCTGTCTGTCAGGTAGTCAGTGATCCAGGAGACTGTGGACGCACCAACATCCATCATCCGCAGCTTCTCACCTAGTAGTAGTGGCTGGATGGTGTTGAATGCACTGGAGAAATCAAAAAATGTGATTCTCACAGTGGGGGGGTGCTTGAAGTGTCAGTGGGGGGTGATGAGATGTGCTGTAGTTGTGGGGGGAGTGGGCAGACCACAGAGGGGTTAAGGGGGAGGTGTGGGAGCAAGAGGGGGGGGGGGGGAGGCAGAGAGGGAGTATGGGGGGTTGGTGGAGTGGTAGAAGAGGCAAGGGATGGCTCTGAGCTAAACCTGTTACAGTAACAGTTCAGCCTATTTGCTCTCTCCCGGCTGCCTGGAGTTGGTCTTCTTCTACCCCACACCCGGTGATCTCTTTCATCCCTGTCCACACCTCCCTCATATTGTTCTCCTGTAGACTGGCTTCCAGCTTCCTCCTGTACGATTTAGCTTGTTCACAAACTCCCGGCCAGTTCAGGGCTTGTGTTTGGTGTTTTAAAACTTTCTTATGGAAGCGATACAGGCATTGATGTCACTGTTGACTGTGCAGGACTCTCACACCTCCAAAAACACACCGCAATATGGGGGTGTGTTTCTCCAAATGTTTTTTTCTGCTATTTACTCGCAAGACAGGCGATAGCAAACCTATACTCTTCTAACCTAGACTCTTCTAAGCATCAATAAAGGCTCTCACTAACTTTCAAAGGTTATAAAATTATTTCCATTCGGCAGTAGGTGTCGTTCTTCAAGTTGTTTGTCATCACCAAAATACTTGTGTGTGTGTGTGTGTGTGTGTAATCCTTCTCCTTTTACCCCTTGATAAGTGCCAGCTTGTTTTCCGTTGGATTCGATTATAGATTTAGATTTGAATGAAAAATAGCTTTGAATGTTAAATTGCTAGCTGTTTCTGATTGGCTACTGTTAGTGTTTGTATTGTAATAATAATAATAATAATAATAATAATAGTAATACCTTTTTTACTAAGCGTCTTTCATGACACCCAAGGTCACTTCACAAACGAAAAAGGACATTCAAATTGTAGGCATCTTATGAAGGTGCTGAGGTTCATACCAGGGACATGCAGCAGGCCTTTTGATAATACCTAATTATAGTTTGAATGTTACATATCTAGTCGTTCTGATTGGCTAATGTTATTTAATTTGAATGTCAAATGGTTGCATTTTTTTAAAAACCTGTAAATATATATAATTTCTATTCACATGGCTTTTTGATACCTGGGAAACTAATAAATGTGTTGTTTGGCATTCAATGATTAGATTTTTTGATTATTTTTGATAACAATAGTAACAACAATAATAGGCCTATATTAGGGCGTAATCATAATCATAATTCGGGGCCATTAGCCTTCATAATATTTGATGGGGGGCGTTAGAGGACCTGGATAATGGATAAGGGGGTGCTGGCACAAAAAAGGTTGAGAACCACTGCTCTACGTCATACGTTTCATTAGCTGTGAAAAGGGGCGTGGCTAAAGCATAGGGGGCAGGTCAAACCATCACCAACTACAAAAGGAAGTCTCTGCTGAGTTCAATGATACCTCACACAAGACTCTACCTTAGATGGGTCAGCATGTATGAAAGGGGGCGTGGCTTGAACATAGGGGGCGGGTCAAACCATCTCCAATGAAGGCAAGGCAAGGCAAGGCAGCTTTATTTGTATAGCACATTTCAGCAACAGGGCAATTCAAAATGCTTTACATAAAACATTAAAGAGCAGTTAGAAAACAATTAAAAACAATAAACAAATTAAAAACATTAAAAGCAAGAATAAAATTGATAGTGCAGTATAAGAAATTA
The DNA here is from genome assembly GCF_004354835.1 of Perca flavescens. Classification (NCBI taxonomy): domain Eukaryota; kingdom Metazoa; phylum Chordata; class Actinopteri; order Perciformes; family Percidae; genus Perca; species Perca flavescens. The sequence continues at coordinate 33,984,448 of NC_041344.1, forward strand.
AAGTTATAAAATAGATTATTTAAAGAAAAGCAACATCAAAAAGATAGGTCTTTAGCTTAGATTTAAAAGAACTGAGAGTTGCAGCGGACCTACAGGTTTCTGGGAGTTTGTTCCAAATATGTGGAGCACAAAAACTGAACGCTGCTTCTCCCTGTTTAGTTCTGACTCTGGGGACAACAAGTAGACCTGTCCCAGACCACCTGAGAGGTCTGGGTTGGTCATAATGTAGTAGCAGATCAGAAATGTATTTTGGTCCTAAACCGTTTAGTGATTTATAAACCAGTAAAAGTATTTTGAAATCAATTCTTTGAGGCACTGGAAGCCAGTGTAGAGACTTCAGAACTTGAGTGATGTGATCCACTTTCTTGGTTTTAGTGAAGACTCGAGCAGCAGCGTTCTGAATCAGCTGCAGCTGTCTGATTGATTTTTTTAGGGAGACCTGTAAAGACACCGTTACAGTAGTCAAGTCTACTGAAGATAAAAGCATGGACAAGTTTTTCCAAATCCTGCTGAGACATAAATCCTTTAACCCTTGATATATTTTTAAGGTGATAATAAGCTGATTTTTTAATTATGTTAATGTGGCTTTTAAAAGTTAGGTCTGAGTCCATGATTACACCAAGATTTCTTGCTTTGTCTGTTGTTTTTAACATTGTCGTTTGAAGCTGAGCGCTGACTTTCAATCGTTCCTCTTTTGCTCCAAAAACAACCACCTCCGTTTTTTCTTCATTTAATTTCAGAAAGTTCTGGCACATCCAATCATTAATCTGTTCAATGCACATATTTAATTGTTGTATTGGGCTATAGTTCCCTGGCGATAAGGTTATGTAAATTTGTGTGTCATCCGCATAACTATGGTAACTTATTTTGTTGTTTTCCATAATCTGAGCCAGTGGAAGCATGTAGATGTTGAACAGAAGAGGCCCCAGAACTGAGCCTTGAGGAACTCCGCACGTCATATTTGTATGCTCAGATGTAAAATTACCTATAGACACAAAGTAGTCCCTATTCTTTAAATAGGATTCAAACCACTTTAGTACTGAGCCAGAAAGACCAACCCAGTTTTCCAATCGGTCAAGCAATATGTCATGGTCAACCGTATGAAATGCAGCACTGAGATCAAGTAATACTAAGACTGAAATTTTGCCACTATCTGTGTTTAAGTGGATGTCATTAAAGACTTTAACAAGAGCCGTCATAGTGCTGTGGTGTGGTCGAAAACCTGACTGGAAGGCATCAAAACTATTGTTGAAGAAGGAAGTCTCTGCTGAGTTCAATGATACCTCACACAAGGGTTTATATCAAACGGGTCATTAGTTATAAAAGGGGGCGTGGTTAAAGCTTAGGGGGCGGATCAAACCATCACCAATGAAGAATGAAGTCATTGCTGAGTGCAATAATACCTCACAAGGGTATAGCTTAAACGGTTGAAATGTTATGAAAGGGGGCGTGGCTTAAGCATAGGGGGTGGGCCAAACCATCACCAATGAAGAAGGAACTCTCTGCTGAGTTCATTGATACCTCACACAAGGGTCTACCTTAAACGGTTCAAATGTTATCAAAGCGGACGTGGCCTGAGTAAGTGGGCATGGTCATATTATAGGGGGCGGCTCAGTATCACATGTATACCACACATTCTGAGTTTCATGTAAATCGGATGATGTTTGTTATATAAGGCAGATTTCCTGGTGCCAGCGGGGGGCGCTATGACCAAAAGTCAATTTTGGCCTGTAGGTGTCCTCAGGACTGGACTCCTGTAGATGATGAAGAGGAGGGGGCCGAGTACGGAGCCTTGTGGAACACCTTGAGTAACTGTGGCTGTGGCAGAGGTGTGGTTATGGAGAGAGATGAAGTGGGATCTGTTGGATAGGTAGAAGTGAAGCCAGTTGAGTGCAGTACCTTCGATACCGAGGTCTTTGAGTCTGGTGAGCAGGATGTTAAGGCTCACGGTATCGAAGGCTGCTGAGGATGAAGATGTTGACGGAACCGGTGTCTGCAGAGGTAAGGAGGTCGTTGAGGACTTTGAGGAGAGCGGTTTCAGTGCTGTGGAGGGGGCAAAAACCAGATTGGAGGGGTTCGAATTGGTTATTGGCATGAAGATGGGTTTGCAGTTGTGCGACGACCATACATTCCAGTTAGTGAGGTAGGGGCATAGGATGGGGAGGCAGGACTTCAGGAGTGGAGTAGGTAGGGGGTCAAGGGAGCAGGTACTGGGTTTGGAAGAGCTGATGAGTTTGGAGATTTCAGGAGGAGTGACTGGGTCAAACTGGGAGAGGAGGCTGTGAGGAGGAGGGGTTGGGAGGTCAGGAGAGATGGGGAGAGGAGGGTCCATGGTGGGTGCTGGAGTAGTTCCTGGGAGGTCAGATACAGGGGATAGAGATTGGTAGATGATGTTGATTTTGTCAGTAAAAAAGTGGATGAATGAGTTGCAGAGATCCGGAGTAGAGGTAGGGAGGGTGTTGGTCCGAGGCTTGATGAGGTTGTTCATTGTGGAGAAGAGGGTTCTGGGGTTTTGGCAGGGGTCGGTGAGGATGGTGGAAAGGTAGGCAGATTTGGCAGCAATGAGGGCATCTTTGTAGGTAGTGAGATGGAGTTTATAGGCTTCATGATGGACTGTGAGGGATGACTTCTTAGTCAGACGTTCGAGTTGACAGACAGTTTGTTTCATTTTCCAGAATGCAGGTTTGTACCAGGGTGAAGAGGTGTTAAAAGTGACAGTTTTTGTTTTGAGGGGGGCCAGAGTGTTGAGGGAGGTAGATAAGGTGGAGTTGAGGTGGTTTGTGAGATCATCAGGTGAGGTGAGGGTTGAGTCCAGGTGGAGGGTGGTGGAAAGCAGGTCAGAGGGATAGTGGGGATCGATTGATTTGCGGTTGCGGAAGGTGATTTCTCTGAGGAGGCGGGGGCTTGGGGTTGGAGAAGGGATGGTGAAACGTATGCGTTTGTGATCAGAGAGGGGAAAGAGGCATGGATGGAGGTCGAGCACCGGTTGGTTACTGGTGCAGACCAGGTCGAGGATGTGTCCTTTTTCATGGGTGGGGAATGTCACATGTTGGGTGAGAGAGAAGTTGTCCAGTAAAATGGTGAATTCTGATGAGAGCTTGCAGGTGGGGGAGTCCATGTGGATGTTTAAGTCACCAAGTAGCAGCAGACGTGGAGAGAGAGATGAGGCTAGTGTGAGGAGTTCAGTAAAATCAGAGAGGAAGGAGAGATTTGGTTTAGGTGGCTGGTAAATGAGGATGACTGTCATGGAGGAAAGAGCTTTGAAGGCGAGATATTCAAACGATGATAATGAGGGGAGGGTGAGTTCTGTGATCCGGAAGTTCTGATTGAAAATAATGGCGAGGCCACCTCCAAGGCAGGAGGGGCGGGGTTTGCAGATGTAGTTGTAGCCAGGGGGGGATGCTTGGTTGAGGGAGAAGAAGTCATTGGGTTGTTGACAGGTTTCAGTGAGCAGAAGGAAGTCCAGAGTGTTGTCTAGGATTAGTTCATGGAGGGCAGGGGCTTTATTGTTGAGCGATCGGGTGTTGAGGAGGGCAAAGTTGGCATTGTAGAGAGGGTGGTGGGATGGGGGCAGGCTGGAGAGATCTGAGGTTGTCCCGGTAAGCAGTGCGTGTATGTGAAGTGCGGAAAGCATTGAAGTCCAGTCTGGGTTTTCTGTGCAGCCTGACGGTGCATTCAGCCCTATATGATCCAGTGGGTGAAGCATTCTGATGACATGGGACAGGTGCGACATAGCGTGCAGGTGACCAGATGGATGGAATGGATTGTCCATGGTGGAAGAAAACAAACTTGCGGTGAGAGCTTCTTTGGATGTAATGGGGTCAACGTAAAAGTCTGAGTTGTTTGATGACTGGGATGCAGGATGGAATGGAGTAGTTGACGAGTTCGACCAGTTGTAATGTTGAATATTTGAACATGATGCCGAGCGGAGGGACTGAGAGCTCGTTAATAGCGGTTAGCTGTGGGCTAGGAGCACAGAGGTGGATGAGTGATGTGAGTGCCAGAATGATCCACAGCATGTGTGATGGCCACAGCCGTGACCACACAGCCATCTTAATAGCAGTAACCTCATACACTCACATTTATCTTAGTTCATGCTGTTTTCCTTAAGATTGGTTTCTATATCTTTTCAGACACATTATACATTTTGTTGTAAACAAACATTTATTTAGTTTTAAATAACGTACAGGACACTGGATTTGGTTTACATATATACTTTATTAATTTTGGATTGGTTTTCTAATATAATGGTTTTCTTTTTGAGCTTAGCAGTGTTGCGGATTCCACACCCTGGAGCGAGGCATGCAGGCTGCTGGGGCAAAGAGGTGGCGTCTGGAACAACAGCAGCTTTATAGGGGTGGTGGCCAAATTGGACTCTACCACTACATGTTATGTCAGGGGGGGAGTTTGCTTTATTTTTCCTCAAGATATTTGAGATTTGTATTGTATTTAGTACATTTGTTCAGTTAATGTTAATTAAGATTACATTTCTTTTGGAGTAAGTGTTTTTTTTGTTATTTGTAGTTTACGTATTAGAGTTATTGTTAGTCTCCCCCTGGGTGTCAAACCTGGTTTGATCAGCCAGTATATAAGTCCCCTTTGTTTCTTGTATGGGAGGTCAGTTGTATTTTTGAGTTTATGTTCAGAGCTTAAGTTCGGTTTGTTTGTTTGACCTCTTTTAAGGGCCCAAACTTTATCTTTATTTGTTGTAATGATTTTGTGGGTAAAATAAAACCACCTTTTTTGAAATCTCCTTGTGACTCCTCATGCCTAACTGCCTGGTCCCTGACAGCATGACAGGAGGAGATGAAAGTCTATTTTCGGTCAAGGCACGCATCTGGTAGAGGTTGCCTGTGAGAAGGAGGTCAGCAATCGGCATCGGGTTAGCCGCTGTAGCAGCTAGGATTAGCCGCCACGCGTTTGGTGAATGTGGGCAGCCAGCTAGCGGCTAACCGACGAGGCGAGAGTCCGGTCGAGGAGACCAGGCGGCTTCGGGAACCAGCAGAGAGGCTGTCCAGAGGTACAGAGGCTGTCCAAAGGTAGGGGTACAATGAACACAAACAAACAGGAACACAAGAGAGTAGCAGACGGAGAAGCAGCGAATAAGCAGCGCCAGCGTCCTCTCACGTCGACGTGTTGCGTTCCTTAAGATCTCCTAATAGGATATGTAACATTGGTTGGGCTGAAAATTGCCCAAGTGCTATTTTATGGGCCCTTAACTACCCTGTGAATATGGCCCTATTTGTAACAAGAGCTTTTCTTCCAAATATGGTATGCTCATGAATATTTAGATGAGCTGCGCGCTGATTGGTTTGAGCGAACCACAGAAACACATTGGAGACGAGAAAGCAGACACTGCAAAGTTATACATTGTTTGTCTACTATTTTGTTATTAAATTAACTTCTGATACTTTTTTATACGAGAAATAAACTATATAAAGCTCAAATATGGGCCATTTTATGAAAATGTATGGCTAATTGCAAATTTGGTAAGACGTGTCAGACTTTAGGAGTTCCACACAGTCTGATGAGAAAGTGGCAACCTCCATACCCAGTGAAAGTCACCGTTTCTAGGTTACTTACTACTGGGACTCGGGGCTCCGCGGAACTCCGCGGATCTAGCCAGCTGCCGGCATAACTTGAGTATATTTACAGTTAGAATTTCGTCACGCCACTTATATTACAGCTACACCAAGGTCATATAAAGCTAACAATGATGTCCAATTTCAATTTAATGCATTTTTGTGAACATTAGGGGTTTCGTTAGCTGCTAGTGTCCCTTCAATCCTATGTGTACATATCACGGCTAGTTAGCTACAATTTCGGCATAACTAGAGTATATTTACAGTTTGAATTTTGTCACACTACTTATATATAAGCTACCCCAAGGTCTTATAAAGCTAACAACTTGTCTGATTTCAATTTAATGCATTTTTGTGAATTTTAGGGGTCTCCTTAGGAGGAGCTGCTAGCTAGGCTACGTGTCTCATTTAATCCTATGGGAAAAGAGCGTTGCTACAATTTCGGCATAACTATCGTATATTTACAGTTTGAATTTTGTCACGACATGTATATCACAGCTCCCTAAGGTGTTAACAAAGCTAACTGATTTCAATTTAATGCATTTTGTGAATTTTAGAGGTCTTGTTAGGAGGGGGGTAGCTCCATCCAGCTCACTCGCGGACAAGAGGCGTTTATTTCCCTGATTGTTTGTTTAAATAACTCAATACACATATCCATTATAAGATTACTGGAACCTGTGGTAAGAGATTGCGGATGTAACAAGCTCGCTGACCGCGCCCTCACTTACAGAGAACAGCTTTTTAGCAGGAAGAGGGGAGCTGCAGGCCCTGGAGCTCTGTCAGGGCAACGGCGTTTGGTAGTCCACTAACCCAGAAATGGTGACTTTGCGCGGGTATCGAGCACTGTGGGCTGCCAGCCGTGACTGAGCTCCATCTACCTCACAGCTGGCCGGTTTAGCCATCAAATTTTGTAAAACGGCCCATATTTGACCTCTACATAGTTGATTTCTTGCATAAAAAAAGTCTCAGAAGTGATTTTAGTGGTAAAACAGCAGATGAACAATTTCTGAGATCTGCCTGATCTATTCAGAAGAGTAACTGACCTCAGATCAGTTAGTGGCCTAGTATTTACATTTTGGGGAATTACAAAGATAGAAGGTAGAGCCAAATAAGGAGGAATTGAGAAGTTGACATCAACTTTTACCTTTGTTTAGATTCGCCCGTTTTCAGAGGCAGTTTCAAATTGTGAGATTTGCAGAGGAAAGAGGTGTCAATGGGATTTTGAGGTTCTATGTATGTCCTATTTACCCACCAAACTGTTGTTATTCAACTATGAATGAACCCCTTTAAAAAGGGTCTGCATCCCACACCCTACCCTCATCCCCATCCTCACCCTAACCCCAACCCTGATCCTAAACCCTAAACGATATCCACGCTACATAAATAAGCCGGACAGAGTTGTCCCTCATCTGGCGATCTTTTGTTTCTACCCTTCACAATAAAAGGCCAACTTAAATTCACTTAGAGCATTCTGCTAAGAGGAAACTCAATACAATGAATTAGTTTGCACTATGTTAAAGGCATTTGCCGACACTAGATATCAATCAAAAGCCAGAACAATATTTTTGAGAATTGGCTCTCATAACAGGCTGGATGGGTTGTCGCATGGCGCACTGCCGTGAGTCCACGAATGAGGCAAATGTCTGTTATTACCTCACGTCTGTTATAACAGCAGGACAGTGGAGTGTCTGTTATCTAAACTGCTTAAGTCAGTTGTGAACAGGGGCGATTCCAGGATTTTTTAGGTGGGGGGACCAATAATCCGTTAGAGGGGGCCCAGGGGAATTTATCAAAATACAGCATAGAAAATCTGCTTAGCAATATAGGACATTTTGGATAGAATAGAACAACACAATGCAATTGTGCTAAATAAAACACATCAGATTCATTATTAATTTGACTTGTTTTTTTCAACAAGTTATAAATCCAAATACAATACACATTTTCTAAAATTTGGCTATGTGGAAACATTAATTGGTCATGTGACAAGGGCTGGGAAGATTTTTTTTTCACAGAACCGTACAAAAATAAAGTGCAATACACTTACAATAAACTTGCCTCAAACTTCAACAAAGAAAACTTACACATTTTTCAGATAATAGAAAACAGAACAGATATAAAGTGCAATACACAATTCATTTCTTACAGCAACAAGTGCTCTACAGTGAGTTCAATATCGTTTTACTTCTAAACTGTATGAAGGTAAATATGGTGCAAAAGGTGAGAGCCTGTAGAATACAATGTGAGAACTTGCGGAACAAAAAATCTGAACTTGTATGTTAAAATTTGCACTTGTAAAAAATATTCACACACGTGATCTGAATTTGAAGTCACAGAAAAAAAAACACGAGAGCTTGTAAAAAAAATCTGAACTTGTAAATTGAAATCTGCACTTGTAGAAAATATTCACACACCTGTATTCTGATTGTGAAGCCGCAGAAAAAATATTCACAAATGTGTAGATTGATATTTGCATGGTGTTCATGACAGCTGCAAACTTGTAATGCAACATTTACTCGTGTACTTTTTTTTTTTTTACTCAAGTTCATTTTCCATCAAAACCACAACTCAGTGATTACAACCTCTCGAATCTGTCACTGCAACTTCACATATGTGCTCTCTCACATCACAAAGTGGCCAATCTGCGCCTCGACTTTTGCAACACTTCTTGCGATACATTTGGTGCAAAACTAATTAGTACCTGTGGACTAAGGCTGTGGAGCTCCGAGCCAACAGAACGGGGAAAGCAGGGTTTCTATCGCCAGATGAGGGACAACTCTGTCCGGCTTATTTATGTAGCATGGAAGCTTGGTGGAATAGCAAGCTAGCGTTAGCTAACTAACCAACCAGCCTGCTTCTAAATAAATACCTTTTAATTATCTTAACACTTTTTAAGTCTTTTTAAGCGGCTGCAGGACCTGGAGCTCACTGCCAGTGTTTCAGTTTGACTGTTAAAAAGTGTTAAGATAATTAAAAGGTATTTATTTAGAAGCAGGCTGGTTGGTTAGTTAGCTAACGCTAGCTTGCTATTCCACCAAGCTTCCATGCTACATAAATAAGCTGGACAGAGTTGTCCCTCATCTGGCGATAGAAACCCTGCTTTCCCCGTTCTGTTGGCCACAAGTACTAATTAGTTTTGCACCAAATGTATTGCAAGAAGTGTTGCAAAAGTCGAGGTGCAGATTGGCCACTTTGTGATGCGAGAGAGCACATATGTGAAGTTGCAGTAACTTGAGTAAAAAAAAAGTACAGGAGTAAATGTTGCATTACAAGTTTGCAGCTGTCATGAACACCATGCAAATATCAATCTACACATTTGTGAATATTTTTTCTGCGACTTCACATTCAGAATACAGGTGTGTGAATATTTTTTACAAGTGCGAATTTTAACATACAAGTTCAGATTTTTTGTTCTGCAATTTCTCACGTTGTATTCTACAAGCTCTCACCTTTTGCACCATATTTACGTTCATAAAACTGGCCTCAAAATTTAAACAAAGTACGCAGTTGCCATATAATATGTGTTCAAAGAAGATAACCATTAACCAAATGGAAAGGCAATGATTGGCAGAACAGGCAGCAAAGTGACAGTACTCTGATCCAATGGAAATCAAATTTGTGAGATTGACAGCACTCTAGCTCAGGGGGGCCAATCATATTTCAGAGGGGGCGGGTGCCACCCCAGGCCCCCCCCTCTAGACCGACCCCTGGTTGTGAAGTGAAGATAGTGTTGACCTGTGTTTTTCATCAGATAAAATATAGGAGATCAAATCTTCTAAAATCTACTAAAATGACAAAAAAATTTGACGAGATTTACTAATATGTACAATTTAATACATTGATTTTGGGGGGCCTAGGCAAACATAATCTTGCTTTTCTTTTTACCCTTTCCCTACCTGGGAATGTGTGTATTGACAGTGGTAGAAGAAATACTCAAAAGGTTTTTTTCTGGAGTAAAATGCACATTACACGGCTTGCATTCACATGTTGTGAAAGAGACCTCATTAGCACAGTGTTCCTGAATTGACATTATGCCTGTTCAAGGTGGAGCTTTCAACTCTAATACACTGAACAAAATTATAAACACAACACTTTTGCAACTGTTTTAGCCTCCATTTTTCATGAACTGAACTCAAAGATCTAAGACTTTTTCTATGTACACAAAATTCCTATTTCTCTCAAATATTGTTCACAAATCTGTCTAAATCTGTGTTAGTGAGCACTTCTCCTTTGCCGAGATAATCCATCCTCCTAACAGGTGTGGCATATCAAGATGCTGATTAGACAGCATGATTATTGCAGAGGTGTACCTTAGGCTGGACACAATAAAAAGCCACTCTAGAATGTGCAGTTTTACTGTATTGGAGGGGTCTGGGGGTGGGTCCAAAAGTATCTGGTGTTAAAAGCAATAAAAGCACCAAAAAAAAAAAAAAAAAAAAAAAAGAAGAACTCTGCTGAAACCAGAGATTTCACTTAAACAGGAAAAGCATGCAGTGTATGGTTTCCGCCTTGGGTGGAGGTTTGATGTGACTGTACCTTTACAGTGATCACATAGTGATCAGGGTGGACATAGGAACTAGGCTCAAGCTAAAAAAAAAAAAAAAAAAAAAAAAACATAGATGGTGCTAGTTGTCACCAATGTTTTTCTATACAGTCTTTGGCCCGATGAGAGAATTAGTGGAAGCTGAAACAGTTTCAGTTATCCCAACAATTCACCTGTCACTGCCATTTTAAAACATTAACTGCAGCTTCCAGACTTATTTTATCAAATTATTTGTTGGTACGTAAAAGTTCCTTTTCCTTTGATTCACAAAATGCCAAATGCAGCAATAAAAAGCACACCTTCAGTATGCTTTTGCCCTTTGAAAATGTCATGCAAATTCTCATGTGTCATGTTCCTGCATAGTCACAGGTAATAGACTAATGTGTTCGGCTAAAGAAAGAAGGTGGACAAGCTCCTGCTGAGAACAACTATGATGGGTGCAGAGGGGAACACAGATGCACAGATAGTTTGTCTCTCTGTAGAGAGGGCCTGAGAGCTAAAATACATCATAATTACTATTCCAGTGGAACTTTTTCATTGTTGAAGAGACCTTCAGGGACCTCTATCAAACAACTTCCAAGAACTATTTCACCTACCAATCCAACAAGGCCAGCCAAGGATGGGAAATAGAAATTGGAAATTTGAGTTATTATTGTATTAATATTTCTGTAATTCTATTGGGTTTAGTTTAGCACTGGTGAATGTGAATGCCCCTGTTAGAGTGTCCTGGAATCAATGTTACCTTTTGGGTATTTCTGTTTCCAAATTTTCAGTAAACATCCTGTCTGACCCACGATGAACCTTTCTTTGCAAGAATTTGTCTGAAATGCTGAAGGAATGAGGTGGCAACAAAGCTGAGAAGCAAATTGCATTAGTAAGTTGACGAGAACTGTATTAAAATGCAAATGTACAGCTGTTAATAGTTCTTCAAAAACCAATAATCCCCCACAGTCAGTCATGTGTCAAAATGGTTAATGGAAAAATATCCCAGAGGCATGCAGGGTCTTTTTTTCCATTCCGCTTTTGATTAAAGCATAAATTCCGTTAGGGCAAAAGCGTGGTTTAGGTCAGGATTGGGTTGGCAAAGATGTCTTAATATGGGCATGATTCCCAAACACATTGTTCTGATGCCCTGATTTCACAGATATGCCTTCTCATGGGAAGGACCCTTATCATGACCACCAGGACACCAGCCTGCATATCAGATTTGCAGTTATTACAGGCATTAATCATACAGCTGAGTGGGACACAACCTGTGCAGGGAAATATGGACATGAAATTATGTTATGTGCTTCTGAATGGAGAAGAAGGGGGGTGGAATGTTCCAGTGGCAGAACAAATATTAAATACATGTTGTTTCTTTTAATTATAGTCACTGATGCCTTGAAATGAAGTCTTATTAACAAAATGTCCTAACAGATTGGGCAAATTAAAAAAAAGTCAATTACATAACTAGCTAACTAGAAAGTGGGTCATACTTTATTTCATGGCAGATTATATCCAAAGTCTACTTACTTGCATAATTAGGTTTCTAGTATAGAGGATACAATGAGCTCTGTTTCTTTCATTTTAGCATTTATATTATATTACCACATAACAGCAATTGGAACTGGAAGCTTGATAGAGTAAATTACGTTATTGAGTTATGTAATACTTATTATGAAGTTATGGTCATAAATATTGTTACTTGCACAATAGTATAGCTATTTTCTTGCCAGGCATATAAGATACACACTTGTTCCGCAAGACTAGTCTTGATCAACGGCATTTATTTACCAGATAATCACCATAACATCAGTCGCCGCCAGATCTTCCGCCAGATGTCCATCGCCTTGCAAAACTCAGTTGATTTCGAGAAACATCAGAAAACTTAAAGCTAGCAAGCTATTCGCTGTAAATGGCGAGAAAAAAAAAGTTTTGAAGAAAGTTTGGATCATGCAACAAGGCAGGAGTGCTTGGTTCTTTCGGGGAATGATTGTAAAGATTTACAAAGAATATGTTTAGGTAATTTCCTCTCTAACTGGGAGGTTGTGGGAAAGATTGGCGGGGATTTGCTTTGGACAAAATACAAACAGAGATACACTGGTAAGAGCAAATGAGGTTTAACCATGTATCCAGCTAATTTAGATAACTCACGTTACTGGCTCCTCACTGAAGACACGTGCCAGCCTGCTTCATGTCTTCTATCCAAGCCCAAAAAGCCAAGGACCACAGGACTTAACCACTACAGACCCATCGCCCTGACCTCTGTGGTTATGAAATCCTTTGAGTGCCTTGTGCTTTCTCACCTCAAAGCCATCACTGACCCTCTCCTGGACCCCCTGCACTTTGCCTACAGATCCAATAGGTCTCTAGACGATGCAGTCAACCTGGCTCTCCATTACATCCTCCAGCACCTGGACTTTGCAGGAACCTACGCCAGGATCCTGTTTGTGGACTTCAGCTCTGCCTTTAATACCATCATCCCGGCTCTGCTCCAGGAGAAACTCTCCCAGCTAGGTGTGCCTGACTCCACCTGCATGTGGATCACTGACTTCCTGTCTGACAGGAAGCAGCATGTGAAGTTGGGGAAAGATGTCTTCGACTCACAGTCCATCAGCACTGGTTCCCCTCAGGGCTCCGTTCTTTCCCCCCTGCTCTTCTCCCTGTACACTAATAGCTGCAGTCAGTCAAACTTCTGAAGTTCGCGGACGACACCTCCCTCATCGGACTCATCTCTGATGGTGACGAGTCCGCCTACAGGTGGGAGGCTGACCACCTGGTGACCTGGTGCAATCAAAACAACCTAGAGCTCAACTCTCTAAAGACAGTGGAGATGGTTGTGGACTTCAGGAAGAACTCAGCCCCACCTGCCCCATCACCCTCTGTGGCTCCACAATTGACATTGTGGAGTCTTTCCGCTTCCTGGGAACTATCATCTCCCAGGACCTCAAGTGGGAGCTGAACATCAGCTCCCTCGTCAAGAAAGCACAACAGAGGATGTACTTCGTGCGGCAGCTGAAGAAGTTCAACTTGTCAAAGACAATGATGGTGCACTTCTACACAGCCATCATCAAGTCCATCCTCACATCCTCCATCACCATTTGGTACTCTGCTGCCACTGCCAAGGACAAGGGCAGACTGCAGCGTGTCATTTGGTCAGCTGAGAAGGTGATTGGCTGCAATCTGCCACCGCTCCAGGACCTATACGTCACCAGGACTCTGAAGTGTGCTGGAAAGATTGTGGCTGACCCCTCCCACCCCGGCCACAAACTCTTTGAGTCACTCCCCTCTGGCACCATCAGGACCAAAACTTCATGCCACAAGAACAGTTTTTTCCCATCCGCCACTAGCCTTATCAACAAGGACCAACACCCACCCTGACACTTTCCACCTCCACTTCTGGCTCTACCTGCCACTGTACTTACTCTGCTGTTCTGCTCTTTTTATTTTATTTTATTTTTATTTCTGTTTTTATTTTTATATTTTTAATTAATACATACTGTGTATATATTGTAATACTTATATTGATTGTGTGACGCGCACCTACAACACCAAAACAAATTCCTTGTATGTGTAAAACAACTTACTTGACAATAAAGCTTTTCTGATTCTGATTCTGTATTGTGTGAATAGTTAACTTCATTTAATATAGTATGTGGCGTTTTCTTTTGCGGGGTGCAAATGTCCAACACAGTCTCACTCCCTACTCGTCAAATGTATGACGCATGGTCAAGGACCCTGGCGTCAAGTTTCAATGAAATAGGGGTACCCTTGACGTTATTTTTCGACGAGGGGGTCCGTCAGATAGACATTCATGTTATTCCCTCACCGTCGGATACCGACGAAAGAAAAAAACACGCCCCCCGCCCCTTAACTCGAAATCTGTTACAGTTATTGGTATTTTTAGCCCAATAACCGCTGTTTTAATCAACAATATTCACGAGATAGTATCATGGTTTATATGTATTTCTTTTTATGATATTATTTCGGTATATTTCGGCCAGGGAAGCTGGATTGCTTTTTTGTTGATTTATATTTTTTAAACTATAATGCTACATCTATCAACATTTATTTAGATGTTATCATTGTATTCATTTCTTTACTTTAATAATATTATTTTGGTCTTATTACCGGTGAAATATTACAGTATATGCTGTAATATAGAACATTACGATATGATCCGAGCAGGAAGCATTCAAAGCCGATAGGCCTATCCCACAATGCAATGCGGCCATTCATTTCAAAGAATCGGGCAGCGATCAGCTGGTCTTTAACGCCAGGATCGCTTCAATATACATATATACAGTCAGTGGTCAGTATCACTTCAATATACATATATACAGTCAGTGGTCAGTATCACTACAATATACATATATACAGTCAGTGGTTGTGTCACCAGCAACAACACGTTGCTCAGTTTTGTTCCAGTAAGTTATGAACCATAATAACGTTTAAACGAATCCGCGGAAAACTCCGGAAGTGACGTATTACTTCCCGCTCAGCGGATACGAAGATAAAAATATATAATATTCGTAATATTGATGTTTTTTTCTAACGTTGTATTTGAGGAGTTAAACAATAAAGATAGTTATAATAATAAAATACAGTTTCATGTATTTGTCTCATATATTGTGTTCTCGGCCGGCCGGCGGGCGGCCTCAATCTGAAATGGAATCAAGCCATTTCACGGCAGACAACAGAAAGAGGAGCGAGCGAGTCCCCCCACCCACCCGGAAAAACTACAAGTGCTCAAGCTTTGTAACAGCTTCTGTGGCGTTTCTTATGGGAGTTGTAGTTTTAAAGTATATTGGTATATTTCACATAAGTAGAAGTTGGCAGTGTATAATTTTGGATACACCCTGGGGTTTTTTGGGATGGAGAACACACTGGTGTCATCAGATTTTAAAAATCGAATCGTTAAATAGGTGAAAATAGCTTATTACCATATTTGACAGTGCTTACAGTAGGTAATTTGGTGACCATATCTACATGACAGCTGAGGTCCAGAGCTTTCTATAACAGCTGGTTTTATGTGTGTAGAACCTTCTGTTGCTAAATGACAGGCCTTCATACATGTGCTGGGTTCAAGGTTCAGAGGTCAATATTTCAAAGCAGGAGTAATGTATCCTCTTCAGACTGACATATGTTACTCTCCAGGTTGAGACCTTTCCAACAATGTGTTTGCTATAGTCCTACGACAACGTTTTAATTTTTACACATCATGGAGACCACTTAGCAGGAGATAGCCTACTTTATTGTCCCCAGAGGAATATTTGCCTTGAGTTCAAATGCTTCACAAATAAGACTTGACATATTGTTTTATCATACAGCTGACATACTTAAAATAAAAAACAACATGAACAAAGTGATATAGGCTAGACTGAAGCACATCACACAGCAACAATCTATTGCTCATCTTTCACAAACAGTGACAAGAGCAACACAACCATGCTTCATATCATGAAGCTATTGCACACCCTCAATCTCAAGCAACATTATTTAAAGTTTTAATTGAGGTAGGTCCAAATTAGGCCTATATCATCATCAACGTTTTTATAGTTTAGAAATGTTAAGTTTACCCATATCTTCTGCCAGAGGATAAGAGCTCATACTTGGCATGGAGAATAAAGATAGAGCAGACCATATTCTGTGTGCTTGCCTGGAGACACTGGTTTCTATTCCTCTACACAACCTTCATGAGAGTCATAATAAAATTCTCTGTAATGCAGCCTTGTATAACATAAACCATCTGATTCACCGTGGGTGTCTGCTCTAAATGATAACACACACTTTCAACACGGGCCTTCCAGCCAAAGGTGCATGTTGTCCATATGAACACCATTGGGCCTATAGGAGCAGAGCCGATGGATTGGTTCATCATTTATGACCTCTGATATCCTCTGACCCAGCTCTATCTCCAGAGTTACCTCAACTTCAGTTTCAAAGGTGTGTGTGTGTGTGTGTGTGTGTGGGGGGGGGGTCAGCTTTTCTTAGACATGAGTAGGGGGGGGCACCAAGGAAAAAAGGTTGGGATGATATGTGAAAAATGCTTCTCTTTGTAGGCTATATTGTTTTTCACAACAGTACAATTCAAAACAAATGCAAATTAGTCAAACAAGCCATTAGGTTGTATTTCTAAACACTCAACTGTAGGTTTTTTATATAGTATATATATGAGGCAAATAAAAGTGCTAAATATAAAACACAATCTTTTCATTATTAGTATTTTATTGTGTAAATTCTCACGTACAACGTGGAACATTCTTTCACAGACGAGATGTGGAATTTCCACGTCACTTCCGCGGATTCGTTTAAACGTAGACAAATACATGAAACTGTATTTTAATATTATAACAATCTTTATTGTTTAACTCCTCAAATACAACATTAGAAAAAAACATTAATATTACGAATGTTAGGCCTATATATTTTTATCTTCGTATCCGCTGAGCGGGAAGTAATACGTCACTTCCGGAGTTTTTCGCGGATTCGTTTAAACGTTATTATGGTTCATAACTTACTGGAATAAAACTGAGCAACGTGTTGTTGCTGGTGACACAATCACTGACTGTATATATGTATATTGAAGTAATACTGACCACTGACTGTATATATGTATATTGAAGTAATACTGACCACTGACTGTATATATGTATATTGAAGTGATACTGACCACTGACTGTATATATGTATATTGAAGCGATCCTGGCGTTGAAGACCAGCTGATCGCTGCCCGATTCTTTGAAATGAATGGCCGCATTGCATTGTGGGATAGGCCTATCGGCTTTGAATGCTTCCTGCTCGGATCATATCGTAATGTTCTATATTACAGCATATACTGTAATATTTCACCGGTAATAAGACCGAAATAATATTATTAAAGTAAAGAAATGAATACCATGATAACATCTAAATAAATGTTGATAGATGTAGCATTATAGTTTAAAAATATAAATCAACAAAAAAAAGCAATCCAGCTTCCCTGGCGAAATATACCGAAATAATAACATAAAAAGAAATACATATAAACCATGATACTATCTCGTGAATAATGTTGATTAAAACATTGGTTATTGGGCTAAAAATACCAATAACTGTCACAGATTTCGAGTTAAGGGGCGGGGGGCGTGTTTTTTTCTTTCGTCGATATCCGACGGTGAGGGAATAACATGAATGTCTATCTGACGGACCCCCCTCGTCGAAAAATAACGTCAAGGGTACCCCTATTTCGTTGAAACTTGACGCCAGGGTCCTTGACCATGCGTCATACATTTGACGAGTAGGGAGTGAGACTGTGTTCCACCAAAACAAGTTCCTTCCCGAGACCAATTTGCAGCTACACTGTCAAAGAAATGAGCGTCTTTTTTTTTGTTTTTTTTTTCTCTCCTATCCAGGAGTGTATGTGTGGAGGGGCCAGACCTTACTCCGCAGCACAGTAGGTCTGGCAAGCAAGACTATAAATTCACATCTGAAGCCCTAATAGAAGCACCTCGTGGCTGCAAATGACATTACACATCTCTGGAACAGTTTGCAGAGTAGCCAGGCACATGAAGAGAAATGTTGCAGGCAAAGTTCAGCAGTCCAAGTGAATTTTATTTGCAGGAGCAGAGTCCCATGCAGATATTTACAGTAAATAAAATTAGTGGTCAAAATGAAGTAGAGTCCTTTTTGTATGCAAGTTGGACGTTTTGTAATTAAATTATTTACTGAGAGGTATTCTTGCATTGGATCAAATATTGCCTATTCAAAGATCTTACTTAGCGCTGGTAACAAGCTTGTGGGACGACTATAAGGGGCACTAAAAGACTTTTTCCTTACTTTGGGCAGTGGATTAACTTGTTTCTTTCCATGACTGTGGAAAAGTTGGTAGTTTAATGCTGGTATTCAGTATGTGACAAATTGGGGATGCAATATGATTAATGACCATTCAAATCAGTTTATCATTTACATTATCAGTCCCTGGTTGTTTGTTAACTTTATTATGTTAGCCACTGTTACCACTTTTAATTCACGGAGTTCAAAATTTCAGGATTTATGCCTCATATAATCTTTACTATTAGAAATAGATCAATTCAATTCAATTTTATTTATAGTATCAAATCATAACAAGAGTTATCTTGAGACATTTTACAGATAAAGTAGGTCTAGACCACACTCTATAATTTACAAATCCCCAACAATTCCAACAATTGCAGTAATTCCCTCAAGAGCAAGCAGTGCGACAGTGGCGAGGAAAAACTCCCTCTTGGGAAGAAACCTCGGACAGACCCAGGCTCTTGGTAGGCGGTGTCTGACGGGCCGGTTGGGGGTGTGATGAACAGTGGCGATAATAGTCACATTAATAATGGAACAGTGACTGGATGTAGCGGGGAAGCAGCAGGGTTCAGCAGGAAGCAGCATGACATTGCAGGGCACCGCTGAGCTCAGCAGGGAGTGCAGCAGGACCACGGCGACAGCTGGAACCAGGATCTTGGTGCCAACGTTCTCCAAGGAAATACGCTGGGGGAAAAAACATAAGGACTCCGGGGAGTAAACTCCCCAGAAGCTAGGATTAGTAACAAGCATTTCTGGGACTGGATACACACAAATAGTAATAGTAATAGAAAGGGAGAGGAGAGAGCAGCTCAGTGTGTCAAAGGAAGGAAGGAAGTCCCCCGGCAGTCTAGAACTATAACAGCGTAACTAAGAGAGACAGGTCATAAGGAAAGGTAGCTTTTTCGGGCTTAGAACTCTCCCCCTGCCGGATCGGGCTTGGCTGGCCTGCCTCCCTCTACTTTGTTATGTATTATTAATCTAACAATCATGAAGAGAAGCAGTTGGGCCAGTTAGGTGAACACTGCAACTCCTCACTCCCTAACTATAAGCTTTATCAAATAGGAGAGTTTTAAGTTCATTCTTGAAAGCGATTACAGTTTCTGCCCCCCGAACCCAGACTGGGAGCTGGTTCCATAGGAGAGGAGCCTGATAACTGAAGTCTCTGGCTCCCATTCTACTTTTAGAGACTCTAGGTACCACCAGTAACTCTGCATTCTGGGAGCGTAGTGCTCTAGTGGGACAATAGGGTATTAGGAGCTCTTCTAGATATGATGGTGCTACACCATTTAGAGCTTTGTAGGTTAATAGAAGGATTTTAAACTCAATCCTGGATTCAACAGGAAGCCAGTGCAGAGAAGCTAATACAGGAGAAATATGATCTCTTTTCTTAGTTCTTGTGAGAACACGCGCTGCAGCATTCTGGATCAGCTGGAGAGTCTTAAGGGACTTATTTGAGCAACCTGACAGGAGGGAATTACAATAGTCCAGCCTGGAAGTAACAAATGCATGGACTAGCTTTTCAGCATCGTTTTGAGACAGGATATTCCTAATTTTGGCAATGTTACGAAGATGAAAAAAGGCTGTTCTTGAGGAAACCACCATATTTTATTTACCTGTCTTGTTTTATTTTCTAACAGCTCTGAGGCTCTGATATTAAAAAGTTTAGGACCAAATGTTTAGATTCTCTGTTTTAATGTGCTGCAGCCAGACAGCTGCACTGTTATGTTAACTTGAACTTGAATCTGGGCCTTTGATCACATTAATATAAGGTTGATTGTGATGCTTCCCGTAATAACAGCATATTTGCATACAAATGCCACTGTTTGTAAACACTGTTACTGGTTCAGTTTATAGATTAATAATGTAATTCCTGCATATAAGTTAATTGGGTGCCCCCCCAAGTTAGTTAATAAGAGGATGGTCTATCGGGAGACCTACAAGTTATATAAGAAGCTTCAATTTGCTTCAGTTGGGGAAGCGAAGGCACAGTTAGGCAAGGCAAGGCAAGGCAGCTTTATTTATATAGCACATTTCAGCAACAGGGCAATTCAAAGTGCTTTACATAAAACATTAAAGAGCAGTTAGAAAACAATTAAAAAAACAATAATAAACAAATTAAAAACATTAAAAGACAAGAATAAAATTGATAGTGCAGTATAAGAATAAAAGTTACAGTGCAGTATAAGAAATTAAAGTTAATAAAATAGATTATTTAAAGAAAAGCAACATCAAAAAGATAGGTCTTTAGCTTAGATTTAAAAGAACTGAGAGTTGCAGCAGACCTACAGGTTTCTGGGAGTTTGTTCCAGATATGTGGAGCATAAAAACTGAACGCTGCTTCCCCCTGTTTAGTTCTGACTCTGGGGACAACAAGTAGACCTGTCCCAGACGACCTGAGAGGTCTGGGTGGGTCATAGTGTAGTAGCAGATCAGAAATGTATTTTGGCCCTAAACCGTTAAGTGATTTATAAACCAGTAAAAGTATTTTGAAATCAATTCTTTGAGGCACTGGAAGCCAGTGTAGAGACTTCAGTACTGGAGTGATGTGATCCACTTTCTTGGTTTTAGTGAGGACTCGAGCAGCAGCGTTCTGAATCAGCTGCAGTTGTCTGATTGATTTTTTAGGGAGACCTGTAAAGACACCGTTACAGTAGTCAAGTCTACTGAAGATAAAAGCATGGACAAGTTTTTCCAGATCATGCTGAGACATAAGCCCTTTAACCCTTGATATATTTTTAAGGTGATAATAGGCTGCTTTTTTAATTATGTTAATGTGGCTTTTAAAATTTAGGTCTGAGTCCATGATTACACCAAGATTTCTTGCTTTGTCTGTTGTTTTTAACATTGTCGTTTGAAGCTCAGCGCTGACTTTCAATCGTTCCTCTTTTGCTCCAAAAACAACCACCTCCGTTTTTTCTTCATTTAATTTAAGAAAGTTCTGGCACATCTAATCATTAATCTGTTCAATGCACATATTTAATTGTTGTATTGGGCTATAGTTCCCTGGCGATAAGGTTATGTAAATTTGTGTGTCATCCGCATAACTATGGTAACTTATTTTGTTGTTTTCCATAATCTGAGCCAGTGGAAGCATGTAGATGTTGAACAGAAGAGGCCCCAGAACTGAGCCTTGGGGAACTCCGCACGTCATATTTGTATGCTCAGATGTATAATTACCTATAGACACAAAGTAGTCCCTATTCTTTAAATAGGATTCAAACCACTTTAGTACTGAGCCAGAAAGACCAACCCAGTTTTCCAATCGGTCAAGCAATATGTCATGGTCTACCGTATCAAATGCAGCACTGAGATCAAGTAATACTAAGACTGAAATTTTGCCACTATCTGTGTTTAAGTGGATGTCATTAAAGACTTTAACAAGAGCTGTCTCAGTGCTGTGGTGTGGTCGAAAACCTGACTGGAAGGCATCAAAACTGTTGTTTAGTGATAAGAAAAGGTTGAGTTGTTGAAAAACCGCTTTTTCTATGATTTTACTTAAAAATGGGAGGTTTGATATTGGCCTATAGTTGCTCATTAGTGTCATGTCTAGATTGTTCTTTTTTAGGAGTGGCTTGATGACTGCAGTTTTCAGGGCCTGTGGGAAGATACCTGAGAGCAGAGATGTGTTTACAATCTGTAGAAGATCAGAAGCCAAACAATTCGAAACATTTTTGAAAACACCCGTTGGTAGAATATCAAGGCAACAGGAGGAGGTTTTCAGATGTTGTATAATGTCCTCCAGGTTTTTAGGTTGATCGTATGAAATTGTATCATGTTGGAATTTGTTTTGCGTGCACACTGTGACAACACATATCCTGTACTTGATATGGAAGCACTGACTGTTTGTCTAATTTTCTGAATTTTGTCTGTGAAGAAGGAGGCAAAGTCATTGCAAGCCTTGGTAGACAACAGTTCAGATGCTATTGGTACTGGAGGGTTTGTTAATCTATCAACAGTAGCAAACAAAGCACGTGAATTATTGTTTCTGCCAATAATGTCAGAGAAAAAGGACCGCCTTGCATTCCTTAGTTCCAGATTATAAATGCGAAGTCTCTCTTTATAAGTGTTATAATGGACCTGGAGATTAGATTTTCGCCAACTGCGTTCAGCTTTTCGACACTCTCTTTTTTCTGTTCTCACAACTATAACATTTCTCCATGGAGATCTTTCCTTACCAGAGACAGCTTTGACCTTAGTGGGAGCAATAGCATCAATAACATTCGTAATTTTACAGTTGAAATTATCTACAAGCTCAGTGACTGAGGCCCCAGTGAGGGTTGGTGTAGAGGAGAAAAGCTGAATGAATGATTCACTGGTGTTTTCAGTGATATACCGTTTTCTGATTAACTTTGTTTGAACACTTTTGGGCACAGAGATAGTGCCGTTAAAGAAAACACAGGAATGATCAGAGAGAGCAACATCAGTCACCACAACCTTGGAAATGTTCAGACCCTTGGAGATAATCAAGTCCAGAGTGTGCCCCTTATTGTGCGTGGGCTGTGTCACATGCTGAGTCAGTCCATAGCTCTCAAAAACACAACACAGGTCTTTGGTCCCTCGGTCCTGGGGGTTGTCAACATGAATGTTAAAATCACCAGCAATAATTACACGGTCAAAGTTAATACAGATTATAGACAACAGTTCAGTAAAGTCGTCAAAGAAGGATGCACAGTATTTAGGTGGCCTGTAGATATTTAGAAGTAGAGCTTGAGGGGAGGATCTTAGCTGAAGAGCCACATATTCAAAAGAAGCAAAATTTCCGTAAGATATTTGCGTACATTGGAATGAGTCATTAAACAAAATGGCGACTCCACCTCCTTTCTTATTCACTCTATTCTCACTCATAAAACTGAAGTTAGGGGGGGCTGACTCAATGAGAACAGCAGCACTGTTATTATGGTCCAACCAGGTTTCAGTTAAAAACATAAAATCAAGATTGTGGTTGATAATAAAATCATTGATTAAAAATGATTTTCCCACCAAAGACCTAACGTTTAGTAGTGCTAGTGTTAGTGTTTCATTTTTTGGGACAGACTGTGGCTGACGAGGAATGGATGCTAAATTTGCAAAGTTTGCAGTTCCGTGCTTATTCACCATTCTTTTTCTATTACCTATCACAACATAAATTGTGGAAGAATCTAATACGTAGGGCCCAGGCTTGTCTTGGAAAAAGTCATGAGTGCTACTAGGCATGCAGCCTGGACCCGGCCCATATCAGTTAATGCTTGCTGCATTTTGCACACAAGCATCCTTATCAGTTTGGGGAGAAGGAATTAACTGCCGTCCTTGAGGGGGCAGAGGTGCCTGGCGTTTTACGATGGGAGAAGGAAGGGGGGCATACTTGGTTCCAGCATTTACCAGCTGCTTCATCTGGTCAGTGAACTCCAACATGGGGATGGGGGAAAGAGGGGAGAGCGACGTATCCTTAAAGAGGTCCTCAAAGCTTTCGTGGTTGTCAAAGGGGTTTGAGGAGTGTTGGACGGGTGAGAAGGGGGGTTGAGATTTCTCATCTCCGCTCTGTGGTCTCCCATGGTCAAATCTTTGCTCAGGTGGGGGCTGTGGTGGCTCACTGCCGCACTTTGTTGTGTCTTCCTCTTGTTTTGGTTCATCTTGTCTTGTGTCCTTGGCCAAGGGAGCAGATGTGTGGTTCAGAAAGTAAAGTAGGCTAGAGGTGAACAGCTTTACTCCTGGCTTGTTAAGGAATAGTCCATCTGCTTTAGGATGGGTTCTAATGGGGTTCAGGTTCAGTGCTGTCATATTAGGTTATTTGATCCACTTGTGTTTTTTATTTTTTATGTTATGGTATTTGATTTTGTGGATAAGACAACATGCTTTCATATGAAGGGCTTTCAGATGCGCTCACTGGGTCACAACAGCCATAAAACAACTATGATTGGCTTATCAAGTAGCAATGCTAGAATGAGAGATTCAGCAGTCCGCTTTACTAGTTGGAATGTAAAAGGCATGAGAGGGCCGGTGAAACGGGCCAATATTTTTGCCCACCTTAAAAAATTTTAAACGGAAATAGCATTTTTACAAGAAACTCATTTGGTAACATCAGACCATATGAAACTTAAAAAAACATGGGTAGGACAACTTTACCATTCACAATTCAATACCAAGGCAAGAGGAACACCGATATTAATACACATATGTACAGTTTACTCTTAATGAGTCCATATCAGACCCACAGGGCTGATTTGTCAGTGACTGGCTCCCTCTTTAATATTCCAGTTACACTTGCTTGTATATATGCTCCTAATTGGCATGATGACAGTTTTGTATCTAGGCTGATTTCTGTTCTACCCAACATGAACTCTCACCGTTTGATCTTTGGCGGTGACATAAACTGTTATGGATCCGACCTTGGACCGCTCTAACCCCAAGTCTATGTCTCCATCCAAGATGGCTCATGCCCTGTCTACATTTATGAATAAGGCAGGCTGTATAGACCCTTGGCGTTTTCTTTTTCCAAGTAATAAAGAGTTAATTTTTTTCACATGTACATCAATCATATTCAAGAATTGATTTTTTTTTTATAGATAAAATCCTGCTTCCCTTCGTTAAGAAAAGTGAATATTCGGCCATTGTGGAGTCAGACCACTCGCCAGTATTGTTGGATTTAGGCTTTCCCCTTAATCAAGCTCAGCGCCACAACTGGAGATTGGACTCAACTTTGCTGGCAGATAAAATATTTTATGAAATAATATCAACTGCTATAGATAATTTCTTACAGGCAAATAAATCTGACTCAGTATAACCATCTGTCTTGTGGGAAACACTGAAAGTGGTAATTAGGGGCGAATCATATCTTACACAGCAACACGCAACAAAGCCAGGAAATGGAAGCAGGAACAACTCATAAATTCAATGCTTGACTTAGAAGATATTCCACATCACCCTCCCCTGAACTGTATAAAGAAAGTCTAGACTTACAAATGCAATATAACCTAATATCAACACAGGAAACGGAACAATATCTGCTCAGGTCTCGAGGTTTTATATACGAGCATGGTGAAAAGGCAGGCCGTCTTTTGGCCCACCAACTTAAAGGTCCCATGACATGGTGCTCTTTGAATGCTTTTATATAGACCTTATTGGTCCCCTAATACTGTATCTGAAGTCTCTTTTATATAGACCTCAGTGGTCCCCTAATACTGTATCTGAAGTCTCTTTTATATAGACCTTAGTGGTCCCCTAATACTGTATCTGAAGTCTCTTTTATATAGACCTTAGTGGTCCCCTAATACTGTATCTGAAGTCTCTTTTATAAAGACCTTAGTGGTCCCCTAATACTGTATCTGAAGTCTCTTTTATATAGACCTTAGTGGTCCACTAATACTGTATCTGAAGTATCTTTTTATATAGACCTTAGTGGTCCCCTAATACTGTATCTGAAGTCTCTTTTATATAGACCTTAGTGGTCCCCTAATACTGTATCTGAAGTCTCTTTTATATAGACCTTAGTGGTCCCCTAATACTGTATCTGAAGTCTCTTTTATATAGACCTTATTGGTCCCCTAATACTGTATCTGAAATCTCTTTTATATAGACCTTAGTGGTCCCCTAATACTGTATCTGAAGTCTCTTTTATATAGACCTTAGTGGTCCCCTAATACTGTATCTGAAGTCTCTTTTATATAGACCATAGTGGTCCCTTAATACTGTATCTGAAGTCTCTTTTATATAGACCTTAGTGGTCCCCTAATACTGTATCTGAAGTCTCTTTTATATAGACCTTAGTGGTCCTCTAATACTGTATCTGAAGTCTCTTTTATATAGACCTTAGTGGTCCCCTAATACTGTATCTGAAGTCTCTTTCCCGAAATTCAACTTTGGTGCAGAACTACAGCCACTAGAGCCAGTCCCACAATGAGCTTTGCTTAGGATGTACCATTTCTGTGTCTGTAGCTATTGAGGAGGAGAGTGGGAGGGGCAAGGTGGAGGGTGGGGGTGTGGCCTTGACCAACTGCCACTTTTCTCATTTGAAAACCATGATGTCTCTCTCTCATGGGTGGGCCAAATTCTCTGGGTGGGCAAATCAGAGAAAGGGGAGGTAACCTTGCTTGTTATGACCTCATAACAAGCAGATTCCAAAACGGCCCATCTGAGCTTTCATTTTCTCAAAGGCAGAGCAGGATACCCAGGGCTCGGTTTACACCTATCACCATTTATAGCCACTGGGGGACCATAGACAGGCTGGGGGAACTCATATTAATGTTAAAAAACCTCAAAGTGAAATTTTCATGCCATGGGACCTTTAAATATAGATCGGCAGCTCAGCTCATACCACAGATCCAGAAGTCTTCTGGTGAGCTGACCCTGTTGAAATAAGTGATATTTTTAAGACATTTTATTCAAACTTATACACATCTGAATTTCCAGAGGATGACTCGGACATGCTACAACTTGGATGCCCCTTCTATAAACCCTGATAAGAGGACAGATTTGGATAAGCCCATTACACTTAATGAAGTTATATGTCTATGTCAGCAATGCAAAGTGGCAAGGCCCCCGGACCAGACGGCTACCCAGTCGAATTTTACAAAAAATGTCCATCCAAATTAGCCCCTCTGTTACTTGAAATGTTCAATCATTCATTGGATCAGGAGCCTTGCCACAAACCCTCACAGAAGCTAATATTACACTCTTGTTAAAACCTGGCAAAAACGCAGTTGATTGTGGCTCCTATAGGCCCATATCACTTCTGAATGGAGATGTTAAGATACTAGCTAAGCTTTTAGGCTGGATATACTGTTATGATGGACATAATATTGTCAGATCAGATGGGCTTTATTAGGGGGCGCCATTTTTTTTCTAATATACACAAGCTCCTCAGTGTCATTCACTCACCCGCATCCCAGGAGATTCCCAAAGGTGGTGGTCTCCTTGGATGCGGAAAAAGCATTCAATCGGGTTGAGTGACCCTATTTATTTGTGGTATTGGGAAGATTTGCATTTGGGCCCAAACTTATATCTTGGATATGGCTGTTATATGTGTGGCAGGATGAGGTTTTTCCCCTCCCCTTTACGTGTACACGGAAGCGCGCATCAGCACACCTGGGATTCATCCCGCTTGATTGAGAGAGGTGGGGGTCATTACTTAAGCTTGTGTGTGGGCTTGTTCTGTTTTTTTTGTCTTCTCCCCGTTGGGTCTGTGGAGACGTGTCTGAGCTGGCATGCTGCACGTTGTCTCCGCTGCCCTCTTGGTCGTCAGTTTGCTGTGGTTTTGGTAAGGGCGCTCGTTCATCTTTCATGCCTTCCGTGTGTTGTGCTGCCGTGTGTGTGGCGCTAACGTGCGTTACTTTATAGAGCCGACCCTGCTTTCGTCGTTGGATGTCCCCTTGATGGTTGATGTACACCTGGGCAGCTGGTGTTGGATGTCTGGGTAAGCTGCATGCCTCCCTGTTTCGGCCCATTTGGCGTTATCAAGCTCTGACATTCTTATTTGTTATAGTGTGGGCCGCTGTGTGCGTGCACGGAGTGCATGCACGGAGTGCGTGCCTCCGCCAGGGTCTGAGGGCGGCGTGTCCTGTAAATCAGTAAAGCCTGGCTCAGACTACAGGAGTTTTAAAATCCTAACAGATTTTGAAATCTGGTTGCAGCACACTTGAGAAGAATCTTTGCAGATTTTCTTCCCTCAAATCTTAAACATGCTCACACTACAAGATTTGAAAATAATGGGGCATCACACACTACAAGATATTCTTAAGATTATCTTGCCAGATTTAGCACCTCACATGACGCGATCTCACGGGGAAGCGCATGTAAACAAAATGGATACTGTGTCACGGCAACTTGCTATAGTAATACTTATCCTTTGTACCAATAAAATACAAAAGAAAATAAAACGAGCGTGGACGATAATATTATTCAAACAAACTATCGTATTTTCCGGACTATAAGTTGCACTTTTTTTCCTACTTTGGCTGATCCTGCTACTTATAGTCAGGTGCGACTTATATATCAATATAATTGAACATGTTAATTCATACTGAAACATTACTGTCTACAGCCTCGAGAGGGCGCTTTAAGCTTGTGACAACTATATGCTGCTCCTAAAGACAACTGACAAAGAAAAGAGATAAACTGCAGGTAATAAAATATGCAGCCGAAAACAGTAATTGAGCAGCAGAAAGAAAGTTTGAAATGAGGGAGGGACTGGTGAAAAAGGTTACTCTACTGCAATGAAGAAATCAAAGAAATCAAAGAAAGCTAATCGGCTAATCGTGGGCTGAAAGCTAGATGGCCAGAGCTGGAGGAACAAGTCCACAGGTGGGGGCTTGAACATCGTGCTGCCGGGAGGGGCTTGACAACGGTACGTCTCCATGCCCTGCTACTTGTTCTGTGTGACTTATACTCCGGAGCGATTTATAGTGCAATGCATCTTTTGTTAGACCTGAATGTAGAAGATGATCATTGACCTAGATCTAATGTTTACATTTGCTAGCTAGTGCGCTAGCAACTTTGTACACTCACCCGGTAGGTCCAAATCTGCAGCGATCTTTCCCCAGCTCTTCTCTTTATCATCCCGATTATGATACTCTTTTGATGATACATTAAACAGGCACTCGTGCTGTCGCCACATCTTCACCATCCTTTCTTCCAACTCAGTTGTCCACCGGACCCGTACTACAGCTGCTTTCGCGGACATTTTCAAAAGTTTCCGTCACTTCTGTCTCCTTGCAGACCTGTCTCTCATTGGCTATTGTGGAAGTACTGACGTAATCATAGTCGTTTCACGCCCGATTATAATCCTGGATATCAAACATGTTTGATATTATCGGGGCGGCCCCGATGTGTCTGCGAGCAGATCGGGAGGTGCAAGATTCAATCTGTGAACGCCTCACATTACCAGATAATCTGCGCCGAACATCGGGACCGATTGAGGTCCTCGACAAGATTTTTTCTCAGATTATCGGGAGGGGTAAATCGGGCATTAATCGGCCTAAAACTCCTGTAGTCTGAGCCAGGCTTAAGTTGCTGTGTCTGCCTGCTTGTTTTAAAATGATTGTGGTCCTGTTTTAATGGTACGTTTCACACCACAGCTGGACCGGGCTGCAGCCTCCAGCATGCTGCTGTGGGGCTATCGTGGTGCCACAGGTAATTAAAAGGGCCAGTACTCTCGGCGCGTTCTCCTCCCACTTCTGCTGTTCTGGATTGAGTGGATGCTCTGGATGCGTAAAGAGTGTCTGGATGGTTAGAGGGATGTTCTGGATGTTGTGGATAAATAGAGTCGTTTTGGAGTGATACAGCTAAGTGTTTGAACACCCAGACATTGTTTTGCGTAAATACTTTATCTTAACTGTACATATTGCTTGTGTTGATTTTGGTTGATTGCTTCTTTTCATTATGCATGCTGGTTTATTGATTTGAATTTTGTGTTTATTTTTCTATTCATAAAGATACTGCTATTGTAAGGGGCACTTATAATGTAGAGTGAAGTGCTGCCTTTCTAAGGAACTTTTCAAAAGAGGAGAAGATACCAAAATAGTTTACTCAGAACATATAGCCGGCATTTATTAAACATCAATTATCCAACAGTATGACCTTGTTTCTCTTTTCTTTTGTAATGTCCTTTTAGTTGTGGAAATCAGTATTTCTCTTAGTTTCAACCTTTTTCCACATACATTGAGAAAAAACAGAAAAAATAAAATTACCTCAGAGCTCTGATAAAATAACCCCAAAATAATAAACCAAAGTCCATCTACCCGGGTAGTAGGTTTTTTTTTAAGTGTGGTGAGATCTCGCGCTTATCTGTACGATGCAAAGAAGAATGGTGAGTAGAAGCAGTCCGTGTTGCAGGCAAGATGATCATCCACGCCCTTTGCTCCTCTGCCTCGTGCGTCCAATGGCGAACACGTCCAATGGAACTCTCTCTCTCTCTCTCTCTCTCTCTCTCTCGTTCTCGCTCTCAAATCATGCATTAAAAAAACAACCTGCAGGGCAGGGCAATATTCAATTACTTTCCGAATAACTACCAGATCTGGGAATCTCTTATCCCCGAATTGTAGTAACTTAAATTCTTATTTTCACTACACACATGAAACTCAAGCACTAACATACCAAGTAGTAATGTAGCTTCAACATAGCATGGAATAACACTTCAAATCATTAAACTCATGTTCAACTCCGATTGTTTTTTTTTAACTTACGCAGTGCACATAAATACATTTTCACACAATGCATTAAACAACTGAATCAACAGCAGAAAAATCAAGCTAACTTTGCGTGCTTGACTCAGTAAAACACATCTATCACGCTATGTCTGCTAGTAACACAACTGACGAACACGTGTAAAACACTCACCGGAGAAAAGGAATACAAGAAAATGAACTTGTCATAAATTCGAACCCTTTTCTCTGCTTTTCCTTCCTTAGAAGTAGGTTTCGTGGGAAAAACACTTCTTAAACTAGCTCTTAAGTGATATTTTTTTTGAAACTTTTGTTCACTCACTGTGGAAAATCTAACATGGCTTCAGCTCACTATCGTTCCGTTGTTTTTTTTCCTTATTTTTTCTTCTTCTTCACTCTAAAAATCAGTGTAGCAGTTTTCCCACTATGCAGCCCCACCACTGCCACCTACTGGACAAATATGTTGTGCAAAGAAAATATAACTACAAGTAATCAAGAATACATTAATATAATCCAATCCTGTTTGTA
Organism: Perca flavescens; assembly: GCF_004354835.1. Taxonomy (NCBI): domain Eukaryota; kingdom Metazoa; phylum Chordata; class Actinopteri; order Perciformes; family Percidae; genus Perca; species Perca flavescens. The sequence continues at coordinate 34,015,032 of NC_041344.1, forward strand.
GGCTATTTTCGAGTGGGTTACATCCTCCCCTCCTTAATCTGCATGCATCCTTGCATGTTGCACACTAAACTATTTCAGATGCTAAGGGTGTTAAGTGACAGATGTAAGGTACAGTGTCAAGGGAAAGGGTTTGGGAGAAAGCTTGGTCTAACCCAGTTAAAATGGAGTGCATAACTGTGACTAATGGGTTCCCTAAAGTTGGGTAGGTCAGCTTTTTGGGAGCTGTTTTATCCCTAGAGGATCTTCTCAATACCACCTCATCTTCAGGGACAACCTCAGTCCTTTCTGACTCTGTGTGTTCTACATTTCCATTTTCCTCTATCACCCCCAATCCATTTTCTGGTCCAGCTCCAGGACTACAATGCTCACTCAGGTCCGTTGCAGGAACTTTAGGAGGATTTATTTTGGCTTGTACAATCTCAGGTGCAGGTGAGTATTGAACTTGACTTACTTCATTATTTCCATCACCTCCAACATCCTTAGGTTCAAATATTGGAGCTGCAGGGTTCAGTGTGGACACATCAAAACTCACATTAGCTTCCTGACTTGCAGAGACAGGCTCATTTTCCATCTGGGTATCCTCTTCAGTGGGTTCCACAGCATGAGACCTTTGCTTGAGTCTGGTTTCCTCTTGTAGAATCCCTCTATCCTGTTCCGCAATAGTCCAAGTCGAAGGTTGGTCATAAAGGGAGTAATACTCAACCTCATCCTCTTCAGATAGTTCTCCATCTTCTTCAGCTCCATCATCAACAGGAAGAGGTGGGTGATCACGTTTCTGCCTGGACTTGGACTCCCTGGGATGTACTTCTTTGACAGTGGATGGGAGAAAGCCACATGGCAAAAGCAGGTCTCTATGTAAAACTCTTTCAGGTCCACTTGTGTGTTCTGGGACGATGACATAGACAGGGGAGTCTTGGATCTGTTTAACAACAGTATATATGGTTTCACTCCATCGATCGGCGATTTTATGCTTCCCTCTGATGCCGACATTCCGCACAAGGACTCTGTCTCCTGCTTCTAGCGTGGACTCTCTTACTTTGCTGTCAAACCTCTGTTTGTTCTGTAAAGAATTCTTCATACTGTGTTCAGTGGCCAGTCGATAACTTTCAGTGAGACTCTCCGTCAGCTTCTTGACGTATTCAGAGTGGGATAGTTTGCTGCTTCCCTCAGGGCTCAGCCCAAAAGCTATGTCGACTGGGAGTCTTGGCTGGCGACCGAACATCAGCTGATAAGGGGAATAGCCAGTAGTATCATTTTTAGTGCAATTATATGCATGGACAAGGGGCTGCACAAAATCCCTCCACCTCACTTTGTCTCCCTCTTCAAGTGTACCCAGCATCTCAAGAAGTGTTCTGTTAAACCGCTCCACGGGATTCCCACGTGGGTGGTAAGGTGTTGTCCTTGTCTTTTTAATGCCAAGTAGCATACAGAGGTCTTTGATCAGGGCTGATTCAAAGTCGCGACCTTGGTCACTGTGCAACCGCTCTGGAAATCCGTAATGAATGAAAAAGTTGTTCCATAGAGCTTTCGCCACTGTTTTTGACTTTTGATCTGCTGTTGGAACCGCTACCGCATATTTAGTGAAATGGTCCGTAATGACCAAGATGTTCTTTGTTCCTTTTCCATCAGGCTCCAGTGAAAGATAGTCCATACAGACCAACTCCAAAGGACGGCTTGTTTTTATATTCACCAGGGGAGCACTTCTCTCAGCCCGCGCCTTTCTCCGTATACATCTCTCACAGGTCCTGAATTTCTCAGTCACGTCCATGGCCATACGAGGCCAATAGAACCGGGCACGAACCAAGTCCAAAGTTCTGTCAGTTCCCAAGTGTCCGACAGCATCATGGAGGTTCTCTAGAGCTGTCTTTCTGTATTTCGTTGGAAGGACAAGTTGATGGAAAAGCTCACCTTGGCTTATGCGCTTTCGGTATAGGACCTCATTGGAGAAGACCAGCTGCTCCATTACTCTCAACATCAACTGGACTTCTCTGTCCTCCTGACGCCTCAATCTGTATGAAAGTCGCTTTCCTGCTTTGACAAGCTCTATTACTCTACTGATGACTGGATCTTGTCTTTGCTCACGTGCCCAATCTTGAAGTGACATCTGCGGCAACGTACATGACCCGAGCCCATCAGCTTGACAGAATCCTACGGGGATGGCGGAGGCCTGAATTGCCAAACATTCAACTGGTACTGGCACTTGCTGCAGAGTTGTGCTGGTGCCTCTGACACACTGCCTTCACAGCATCAGATGGAAAATCGGCTCCTCTGTCGTCCTGTAGGAACTGGGCAAGAAAGCGTTGAATGCAGTTATCCTCATCCCGAGAAGTGAAGTCAGGTTGGTATTCGTCATGAGGATGTGGACGCCTTGAGAGACCGTCTGCATCTTGGTTCTTCTTTCCAGCTCTATACTGGATGTTAAAATCAAAGCTGGAAAGGGCAGCCAGCCAGCGGTGGCCTGCAGCATCAAGCTTGGCAGACGTCAGTACATATGGCAGTGGGTTGTTGTCTGTCACAACAGTGAATTTCGTGCCGTAAAGGTAATCGAAAAATTTCTCTGTGACAGCCCACTTTAAAGAGAGATATTCGAGCTTGTGTGCAGGGTATCTTCGTTCACAGCGGCTGAGTCCCCTGCTCGCATAGGCTATTACTCTCAATTTGCCTTCCTGCTCTTGATATAAGGCCGCACCAAGGCCATGAGTGCTTGCGTCTGTATGTACAACATAAGGCTTCTTCGGGTCGGCAAACCCAAGAATTGGAGCAGTTGTGAGCTTTTGAATTAGCGTCTTGAATGAGTCTTCGCAGGCCAATGTCCATTTCTCATTAAACGGTCTTCTGAAATCTACACTTGAGAGGTGGGTTGAGCTGCTATGTGAAGAGGATGACTTCCTTTTTGGTGGCAGGTAGCCAGCTGTTAAGTTGTTCAGAGGTCTTGCGATTTTGGAGTAGTCCTTTATGAACCTCCTATAATATCCGGCAAATCCAAGGAAAGACTTAAGCTCTTTGATGTTATTAGGCCTAGGCCACGTCGTCAAAGCAGCTATCTTGGCTGGGTCAGTCTCCACCCCATTAGCAGACACAACATGACCGAGATATTTAACAGATGTTTTGAAGAATTGACATTTCTCAGGTGAAAGCTTTAAGCCAAATTCCTTCAACCTCTGGAGAACTCTGAGTAATCGATCTTCATGTTCCTCAAGTGTAGCCGAGAAAACAATGACATCATCAAGAAAGACCAGGACCTCTCTCAAATTCATTCCACCCATGCACTTCTCCATTACTCTCTGAAAAGTACTGGGGGCATTTGTAACTCCCTGTGGCATCCTGTTAAACTCCCAGAACCCCATAGGTGTCACGAAAGCTGTTTTACACTTATCCTCCTCCTCCATTTCTACTTGATAGTAGCCAGACTTGAGATCCATAATGGAAAACCACTTGGACCCGTTCAAGGCTGAGAAGGCTTCTTCGATGTTGGGTAAGGCGTATGCGTCTTTGATGGTTTGTCTGTTCAGTTTTCGGTAATCAACGCATAGCCTGATGTCACCATTCTTTTTCTTTACCACAACAATTGGAGAAGCAAAGGGGCTTTCTGATTCACGTATGATATTCGCATCTTGAAGCTCCTTTAGATGACATCGGACAGCCTCATAGTCAGATGGATGAATAGGCCTGGGCCTCTGTTTAAATGGAGATGGATCTGACAAGCGTATCCTGTGTTGGATTTCAGTGGTATGACCAAAATCAAGGTCGTCCAATGCAAAAACGTCTGACATTGAATTTAACTTCCTGGTGATTCTTCCCTTCCACTCTTCAGACAAGGGAGAGTCTGCAAAATCGAATGTGAGTTTACCAGAATCAGACACATGCATGGAGTTGCACGTCGCGAGAGATGGAGTGAGGTGGGGTGGTTCACTCAATGAGACTTTGTCGTCATAAGCTGGTAAGGATGACACAGCTTTAGGAAAAGATAGCTCTGCAATGCTACGACCCGCTGACACTTTGATGTCATGTGCGGTCTCATTCTTCACCAAAACAGGCATCTTGAAGGATGGAGATGGGGGGCTTGTCATGATGTAGCTACAGAACAAGAGTCCAGCAGGTAAGTTAGATTGAGGGGGTTCTACTAGAAGGGGCATATTGGTTGCTACTGGGACATGCCTTGCGTATCCAGTTAAAGCCACTCTTTCTCCTGCAGGAATGATGACACTCTTTTTGCTCTGCAGCTTCACAGTCCCAACTCTGCCATTTTGTTGATTGATTTTGAATCTGTGATACAAATGTTTCACAAGTGGGGAACAGTGACCACGGTTGGTCCCATGTGTTACACAATCATCCTGAATAGGTGCACACATTTCATACAGAGGGTCCAGTGTGTTGGTGCCTATCAACAAGGGGACATCTATGTTTGTTCTGTGGTCGGGCACAACAAGTGCAAGGGTGTAATTCTTTACAGGTTTTCCCATGATATTCTCTGGAAAGTCTAGGTTGACTTGGATGTAACCTAGATAGGGTACTTCCTGACCACCAGCACCTTCTATGTCTAAAAGATCTTGAATGGGGAAAATGGGCTGATGTGACAGGTGACTCTCATGGAAAGACTTTGAAATTGTGGTAACCTGAGAACCTGAATCTAAGAGGCTATCACACTGAACTCCTTCAACTACAACAGTTGATGTACATTTTGGCCCTATCAACCCTCTTGGGAGAGCACCATCCAATGACTGAGCTGGGGAATGTGTTTCACAGATGAGTGTTTGTGTGTCTTGGCTTTGTGTGGGACGTTTCATTTTACTTCCGGGTGCAGTTAGTCCCTCTACTGCAACCCTGTCCAGTTTAAATGGCCATATTTGGTTTCCCATTCATTTTGTCTTGCTTTGAGTTCCTTATATTTCTGATCCACCAACAGCTTATTTGGGGGATTTTCACACTGTCTTGCTAGATGGCCATCATTGCCACATTTGAAACAGAACCAAGCCTTTGGCCTGGGTTTTGGCGCTGTTTGTTGGGCTTGAATTTCAGATACGTTAGCTGAGGGGGTTCCTTGAGCTGAATTCTGGATTTTATTAGCATATTGTTGTCTCCTTTGATCTTTCTTTTTGGTAAGTTGCATTTTTAGTTCAGCGACTTGTTTCCGTAAAGCTTCAGTTTCTGTGACGTATGTCTGGAGGACATTTGCACTTGCATTATCAGAGAAAGGCGGTTCATGCACGAGTTGCATATTCAAAGAGGACCTGGGCTTTGTGCTCCCTAAATGGCGTTGCATGCGATCCTGCTTTGCTGCTCTCCTGTCTTCCTCTGTTCTAACTTGTAGCAGGAAATCAGTGAAATCGGGTGGGTTTTCTGTTTTAAGCCCTAACTGCAGTGCCAGAATAAGGGACTGATCCCAGCATCCACGCCAAAACTGTCGCAACAGCTGTTTATTGGCATCTGCTTTCACAATGCCGCCCCTCTTTATAGCTGTAGTGACCAGCACCTGTAATCGCTGCAGGTATTCTGAGGCTTTCTCTCCTGTGTTTTGATGAGTGCTAAGGAACCTTGCAAAGATCTCTTCCCCATCCTCAATTAACCCATATGCTGAGTCAAGAAGTTTCACGTAATCACGTGGAGCTGCATCTGGACCTAGCTGCCTGATTAAATCAGAGGCAGGTGGAAGCAAGCTTTCTAGGATTTTACGTCGCTGCATGTCAACAGGGGTTTTGTCCTGAATCATAAACTCCACATGAAGAGACCATGTCTGAAAGTCAGCTTCATTAGGGGGTTTAGGAAGTTTGCCTAAAAAAAGGACGAAGACGCTTAGATTCCTGACCTGAGGCATGGAAGTTGTCATTTTTAATAACATGCTCTACAATGATCCTCTGAACGTCAGGTGGATTGAGTACGTCATTGTCTGAGGCTCCTTGGTGGATTTGAGCTGACTGTATTACAGTTGTCTGTTTTCTTGTTTTAGTGGTGACTGTAGGGGAAGAATGTTGGGTTGCATAAAGTTTAGTGCGTGCTTTACGGACTAGAGGGGTCCTACTGTCATCAGAATCTGGCTCATTATCAGAGTTTGAGCTGTTACTTGAGTCCAAGAGCTCTGCTCACTCTGTGGGTAGGGATTTCTCAGGAGTAGGAGCTACTTTATAAGCCCTATCTATACGCCACATAATGTTAGGATCTCCAACACTAGGACAATATTGTGGGAGGTTAGGAGCAAGGCCTATGACTGATTCCTCAGACTCAAACTCAACTAGAGCTTTTACCCCATTCTCTTGCCCTGTCTGCCTTACCCTAATAACTTTGTTCACAGGCCCAAAAGCTGAACATAATTTAGTTATCTGTTCATCAGTATCAGTTGAGGTAATACCCTCAACATACACAGCCATTTTCAAATTCACCCCATACTCTTGTTCAGTATCCATGACTGCGTAGGATTTGACACAATTTACAAAAGCAAACTGAAAAATGTTAAAAAAATTACAGTGTCAATCAGGTTTAACTGGCAATATAAAGAAATACTGATTTAATCTAATTTCTCCTCTTGGCCACTGGCTCGCCAAATTATGTAAGGGGCACTTATAATGTAGAGTGAAGTGCTGCCTTTCTAAGGAACTTTTCAAAAGAGAAGATACCAAAATAGTTTACTCAGAACATATAGCCGGCATTTATTAAACATCAATTATCCAACAGTATGACCTTGTTTCTCTTTTCTTTTGTAATGTCCTTTTAGTTGTGGAAATCAGTATTTCTCTTAGTTTCAACCTTTTTCCACATACATTGAGAAAAAACAGAAAAAATAAAATTACCTCAGAGCTCTGATAAAATAACCCCAAAATAATAAACCAAAGTCCATCTACCCGGGTAGTAGGTTTTTTTTTAAGTGTGGTGAGATCTCGCGCTTATCTGTACGATGCAAAGAAGAATGGTGAGTAGAAGCAGTCCGTGTTGCAGGCAAGATGATCATCCACGCCCTTTGCTCCTCTGCCTCGTGCGTCCAATGGCGAACACGTCCAATGGAACTCCCTCTCTCTCTCTCTCTCTCTCGTTCTCGCTCTCAAATCATGCATTAAAAAAACAACCTGCAGGGCAGGGCAATATTCAATTACTTTCCGAATAACTACCAGATCTGGGAATCTCTTATCCCCGAATTGTAGTAACTTAAATTCTTATTTTCACTACACACATGAAACTCAAGCACTAACATACCAAGTAGTAATGTAGCTTCAACATAGCATGGAATAACACTTCAAATCATTAAACTCATGTTCAACTCCGATTGTTTTTTTTTAACTTACGCAGTGCACATAAATACATTTTCACACAATGCATTAAACAACTGAATCAACAGCAGAAAAATCAAGCTAACTTTGCGTGCTTGACTCAGTAAAACACATCTATCACGCTATGTCTGCTAGTAACACAACTGATGAACACGTGTAAAACACTCACCGGAGAAAAGGAATACAAGAAAATGAACTTGTCATAAATTCGACCCCTTTTCTCTGCTTTTCCTTCCTTAGAAGTAGGTTTCGTGGGAAAAACACTTCTTAAACTAGCTCTTAAGTGTTATTTTTTTTTTAACTTTTGTTCACTCACTGTGGAAAATCTAACATGGCTTCAGCTCACTATCGTTCCGTTGTTTTTTTTCCTTATTTTTTCTTCTTCACTCTAAAAATCAGTGTAGCAGTTTTCCCACTATGCAGCGCCACCACTGCCACCTACTGGACAAATATGTTGTGCAAAGAAAATATAACTACAAGTAATCAAGAATACATTAATATAATCCAATCCTGTTTGTAGGCTATTTTCGAGTGGGTTACACTATTTTAATATAATATTTATAGTAAATAAAATTGTATATTTTCATAGTTACTTTATTGTCTCTGACCCCTGATTTTGGTAAACGAACCTGAGTGCTGAGGGCCTATCCCAAGTGGCGTTGTCGGAAATCTTAAATTTCCTGAATGTCATTTAGCCCAGTATTGCCACATATGCATCACCTAAAACATGCGTAATTACTAATAAATTGTGTTCTAAGTCCTTCTCACTGTCTAGGGGTACCCGGCAAGGTTGTCCCTTTAGTCCACTTCTCATTGCTTTAGCTATCGAACCTCTCTCCATTATGCTGAAAACATCACATCGCTTTAAGGGAATCTACAGAAAACGGTTAGAACATAGTGTCTTTATATGCGGATGACTTATTGTTTTACATCTCAGACCCAGTGTCATCTGCCTCTGACATTGTGAATATGCTACACAGATTTGGCAGGTTTTCAGGATATAAATTAAATTTTTTTAAAGAGTGAATGTTTTCCAATCAACAACTTAGCCCTCCAAATTGCAGAAACAGACTTGCCCTTCCCTTTCTCTAGACCAGGATTTAAATATTTGGGAATTAATGTTACCCGTTTGTTCTCTGGTCTGTATGACAAAAATTTCACTCCCCTGATAAATAATCTTAAATGCGACCTTCAGAAGTGGAGTGTTCTGAACCTATCCTTAGCAGGCAAAATAGCGTGTATTAAAATTAACATATTGCCGAGGTTTTTATCTCTTTCAGAGTATTCCAGTCTTCCTCCCAAAGTCATTCTTCAGACTTGTTGATAAACTGCTGTCTTCATTCTTGTGGGGTAACAAACATCCTAGAATTCGTAAGATATTCATTCAGAGGCATAAAACTGTCTGTATTATTATTGGGCAGCAAACCTACAAAAAATTGTTTATTGGATTCAAAGACCAGATGCTGATTGGTGCCAACCAGAAATTGATGCATGTATATCATCGGAGTGATGATGATATACATGCATCAATTTCAATGAAGAGTATTGTTTAGGAGAGAGGGGGAGCTTCGAGGTAACTAATGCATTAGTTACCTGATGTTATTCCTACATGCACCCAAATAAGCTAGTGGCTAACGTTAGCTTTAACTTTTACTCAAACAAAGTTAGCTAAGGTTATGGACATAATAGTTACCAAATGAACTCTGAAAGTTTTCATTAAACCTTTACAAACTTCTTTTCATTATAGGTTGAAGTGGAAGAAGTGCAGTGAGCATCCCCCAAAATCAAGGTGACTCAAATGTTAATTTAGGCTGTAACCTATTTTTCACCATTTCTTTTATTCACAGCCTAATTCATTAGCATAAAGCTGGCCTTACACTAGCTAAAGCTATATCTTGAGCTAATATTTGTGAATAACAAAAGAAACCGTGTTGCAGAGGGTGGCTATACCCTCTGCAACACGGTTTCTGTCTTTCTCTTTTCTGCCACTCTTAACACATTTCTATGCCAAATTTTGAATATACATCACATTCAAATGGAACAGCAAATGCCACTATTCACTGTGGGTAAGAACTATCACTTTGCATGTGACCATGTTGCATCACAAATGTGTTTTCTGTTGCAAATCGAGTATTAGTCTTTTTATATAATTATTTGTTTGTGTTTTTGGTTTTGTAGCTTTGTGCTGAGTTCCAACGCATCACAAACGTCAACCTACGGAACCAGTTCTATGCTGTGCTTGACCAACATACACCTGGACTGGTGGCCTTGTATAGGCAGAAGGCGGCACAAACTGGAAAGATATCAGAGGCGTGTGACCTCTTAAAGATTTATGATCTCCAGGTGAGTTAAAGATGAACTTTGAGCTTCAGGTCCCACTGGACAGCAGGGCCTCAGGGTGTCATTGTCTGTCTAACACTTTGCCAAATGCCATGAAATTTGGTCAGCACATCCATACTGAAAGAAGAATGAAATGTGTTATATTCATTTTTGCTTGTTCTTCCAGGAAGTGCGCAATGTCAATATGAAGCGTACTGTAGCCCCTCGTGCCTCCCAGTATACCTGCGTGAGGAGGACCCACAGTTCTTCCAGACTTGGAATGTAAGTATTCAGTATATTCACAGAACTATTAGTATCTCTAGCAGCACCTTAACTATATCCAGTCACCCCTTAGTAAACCTTGTGTGTAGGTGTCATTGTAATGGAATGGTAAATGGAATGTACTTAGTGTGCACATGGATATACAGTATGTACATATAAGCATACATACATATATGTAAAAGCCCTAACCTCATGTAATCCCAAACCTTAATCTCTCACAAAGCCCTGGCCTAATTTTCCCCAGACCTGGAGAAGGCTAATCATTTGACCTTTTGGCTTAACCTCTCATGAAATAACACACACACTCACTCACTCTCTCTCTCTCTCTCTGTAAAAGTTACTTAAAAATACCTTTTTATGAGATGCTGTACATTACATATCACAATACAGCACCCACTTTCTAATACCTACCTTCTACTCGGTTTATTATTGAGGTCATAGTGGGTGAAAATTATGTATTAGGGTGCATTATATTGAATGGGTTTCCTAATATTTTGTCCACTGCATTAACATACCAGAAAGGGGCAAAATATTAGGAACACCATTCAATATAATTCACCCCACTATGCCGCCACCACCATGTATTACAACCTCAGTAATAAATATAAAATAGAATGATCACCTTTCTGACAATGTCAACAAAAACTGAAAATGTATAAAATTCATAAATGTAGAATTTAAAGGAGAGCTGTTGTATTGGATTGAATTGAGTTACACACATGCACCTGATGAAGTGGCCAGTGAGCGTACATGCAGTTGTTTCTTCAAGTTAACCTAACAGTTGCACCCTCTGTCTTTCAGGTGGGGGAGTCAGATGAGCAAGGCATCATTGACACTCCTGTTGCTCTTGTCACAGTAGTCACAGAAGTCACAGAGGACACTGGAGATCCAGTTCATTTCAGTCCTGCAAGTATTTCTATTGTTGTGGAAGAGTGATATCCCAAACTTGGCCAATGCATTTGCATTGTTTGTTTGGCTTGATGTATGCATTGCATTTGGACTATCCCAAGAAACTAATTCACACTTTTACATTCATCCAGAAAATCCTAATGGGTCTTGATGATGGTAAACCACTTAAACCCTGCCTGAGTCTCAAAAATGATCTGTTAATGAAAGAGTAGGCTAACTTAAGAGTTTTCTTGTCTGCATGTTGATGTGTTTTTGGGGTTCCCAGTATGGTAACTTTATAGTATGTTGTTGAACACCATGTTAGTCAAAGTATTTGAAACTGTTTACATTTGGCGGATTATGTCTTGCCCACCAAATCTAACATAGTTGCTGTTGTTTATACTTATCAGTTGTACACCAACTTGGTAGCCTTGTGAGACCGTCCTGATCTGGCGAGCTCCAGTTTTCCACTCGCAGATCAGTCTGGCATCTTGAGACAGAGAAAAGTTGGAGCCGTTAGCCAATCGACCGGGCCAATCAGCGTTGGTTTTGAGGTGGGTTAGGTGGTGATAGACAGATGGTTTATCCAATCAGCTAACCAGTATTTTCAGACAGCGGTAGCCCTAATTCTGTTAGCCGCTCACTAATGCTTTTTTTCTCTTGGATCCTTCTTTTGGAATATGGACCGGGAACCTGAAATGGTTCCTTTTATTCCTAAATTCTCGTTACACAAACGGCAAATCTCCTTTACCGACATGTTTGCATGCTGAGCTAACGAGCTATGCTGGCGGGCTTGTGGTTGTATTTTCATACGCTTCGTGGATCTGATTGGTTGATTTGGCCCGTCTATCACCAACATAGGTGATAGACAGATGGTTCATCCAATCAGCTAACCAGTATTTCCGCCCCTTCCCAAAAGTTCTCAAACGGAAAGTTCCCAGATGGATATGCCGAGCAAATGCAAAGCAATCCATCTGGTGGAGTCAGGTTACCAACTTGGTGCTCTGAATCCTAAAATGACGTGAGATGTGCCTTTTTTATATTTAGTGTTTATAGGTTTTTTCAGACAGGATAGATTTGATGTCTTGATTTCGTGTTTTGATAAGTTTATTTTTTATTTATTTACTTTTTTATATTTTTTTAATTTCATTTGCACTTTGATGGTCATGGCTGTTACTAATGCTGTTTTAAGAAATCAGGCCATACTTTTTATATTAAGCACTTTAAGATGCCCAGTTCCTGATTATCTTGTGCCTGTTTGATATGTAGAGATACATATGTACACACACACACACACACACACACACACACACACACACACACACACACACACACACACATATACATAACCATACATTAAATTAGTTTAACAAGATGTTAGTTATATTTTTAGCTAGAGCAGAGGTGTTTAATTGTGCTGTCTATGTAGGTTTTCATTCCAACTAAATACTTCAAGTAATTTCACTGGTTAACACACTTACAGCTATTGGGTAGGTGGTGAAACTAGTATGCGACTTGAGTCACTTAGCGCATCATGGCACATGGTTAGACACCTCTGAGCTAGAACAGTTTTAAAAAATGACTGCGGTTGATTGTCTGACAGGTCTGTATAAAACAATTTTAAGAGTAAATAAAAGAAAATGTACAGCTGAAGTTATTTTTTTTGTAGTTTTAACTTCATTAAATTTCATTAGCTTGTGGGTTATACACAAGTATATTTTTTGAGTTAGTAGATTTATATTTAATTGGATCAAAAATAATTAAGTAAGGAGAAACTAAAAATGTGCGTCTGTTAAACAATATTTTTAAGCACGGTGCACTTAAAAAAATTAAAAATAAAATTGAAATGTTTAAGTTTGATTAAAAAATTAAAAAAATTCTTACTTAAAAAAATTAAGTTACTTACCTCAAAAGTTATTACGTAATCAGTTTCTACAAAAGTTTTGAGTACTATGAACCTATTGGGGTTTACAGTGTAGAGGTCTCATCTCAAAAATCTATAATAGTATCACACCACTCAATAAAGTATCCCTCAATAAGATCAGAACAGATTGGGTGGAAGAACTTGGAATAAATATCTCAGATGCAACCTGGGATGGTGTATTATATAGAGTATATGGGTCCACCTCATGTGCCCGTCTTGGTTTGATTCAGTTCAAGGTTCTCCATCGAAACCATTATAGTAGAGTCAGACTCTAAGATATATTGTAATGTAAGTGAAACATGTGAACGTTGTCCTGTCGCTAAGGCTGACCTGGCCCATATGTTCTGGTCCTGTAATAAACTATATAATTTTTGGACTACGATATTTCAAACTTTATCTGAAGCTTTTAGCAGATCTATTCAACCCAGTGCTGAAATGGCTATTTTTGGAGTTCCAGGGAAGGGTATATCAATGACAAATAAAATAAAAAATGTGCTTGCTTTTTCCTGGCCCGGAGAAGAATCCTGTTGGAGTGAAAATCAGCACTTCCACCCAAAGTCTCCTCCTGGATGAAAGACCTGATCCGATTCCTTAAGCTAGAAAAGATAAAATATTGCATTAGAGGGTTGACCCAAAAATTCCATGATACATGGGCCCCTCTACGATTTTATTTTGAGAAACTTGAAGTCCTCCCACAAAACTGAAAATGAAGCAGGAATAAATCCTGTTGTGTTTGTGCTTGTACCTCCTCGAGACTCAGGGACCTCAGAAAACTTGTGTAGTGATAATCACAGAAAGCATATAGCCTACTTGTACTATCTTGAATATCCACTTTTTCTCTTATTTATTTAAATTTATTTATTTATTATTTTGTTGTGTGTATATACATGTTTTTATTTTATTATTTTTATTATTATTTCAATCTTGTATATTTTCATGCTTGTAACATTTTCAGTGTAATATTGGAGGTGTGCTTTTCGAGTTTGTCACTATTTAAATTTATTTATTATTTTATTTGCACTGGCAGCATGGTGGGGATGGGTGGGGGAAAAGAAAATAAGAAAAATGATGTATGTTGAATATCTGTGACCAATACTCATTTTCTCAAATAAAAACATGTTTAAAAAAAAAAAAGAAATAGATAAACAATTGTCTATGATAATTCTTTCCTTAAGTTATGTACCTTGCTTCTGAAATAATCATGGTAATTTGCTATTGTCAGGATTCAGCAGGAGGACCCAAATGCAAGACTCTTCAGGCAGAAGTTCAGACAAACATGTTTTATTCTGACTCTTCAACTTACAAACTTACAAATCTACAAACCTACAAATGAACAGGACTCAGACTGGACAAACAGAGAGACAAACCAACAAAGGACAGAGGAACAGCAGGTGTAGAAATACAAAGACCAATTAACAGGAAGACAGGGAACTGGACAAGACCAACAAGACCATAATTGGGAACAGGTGAGAGGAGAAACGGAGGGGAACTAACAAGACAGGAAGTGCAGACCATATAAGGGGATGGGCGGAGACAAAGACACATGACAGACAGGTAACCACAGAGCACATGGGAAACAGCAACAAGCACAAAACACAACACAATATACAAAAATGGCCACCAGGGTGGCACAAAGGCAGTCAGTCACAGCAGGATCCTGACAACTATTAGGTACTTTGTGATAAAAGTACCTCCACACCAAGGTTATAATCGTTAAAAAAAAATAGGTGATAAAAAACATTTATCAAGGCATTACAAAAAAAACAATAACTAAACTAAAACTGTAATGTCTGTTCGCAAAACTAACTGAAATAAAACAAAATTATTGAGTAAATGTCCTTAGTTTTCGTCTTTGTCGATGTCTTTCATAGAGCAAATAACGTTATATATTTCCGACCATTACATTTCCCATAGACATGTATAGTTTCTGACTAGGAACCCAGAAGTCCCGACATTCCACGTCAAATTGAACACAACATAGTCCATGCCCCTCGCCTGGCATCATGGCGGTACCGAAAGTCGGACGAAAGCGGCACCTATTTGATTATGACTGTGTCAGATAAAAGCAAGTGCCTTGCAGTGGAAGGTGGTAAAATATGTGGTAAAATATGTGGACAATTTATTACAGGGAAAAATCCCACGAATTTGAAAGTACATTTAAGAAGCGCGCACAAGGAGGCTAACCTAGCTTACCTTAACAAGGTAACGGAGAAAGCAAAGCCCCCTTTCCCCGAAACAGAAGTTAACCCCGGTAACGTTACGGACATGGCTGTATGGGAACGGGGCCAGGCAGCATGACCGAGACAACAGCAGGACAGAGAACACTACAGGAGGGCTTT
This sequence comes from Perca flavescens, assembly GCF_004354835.1. NCBI lineage: Eukaryota > Metazoa > Chordata > Actinopteri > Perciformes > Percidae > Perca > Perca flavescens. The sequence goes on from NC_041344.1 coordinate 34,030,043, forward strand.
CACCGGCGACCCGATATCTGCTGGTTAGTAAATACGCAGGAGGAAGCGTGGGTTAATATGTGTATTGCTACTGGGATGTCTACACAACTGTGTGAGTCGATTGAATTGAAAAGTTTGCCACTTTACTCAAACCAAAGTTCAAAACAACTGTTCATCTCTGTCTTCTTTAGTCTATTGGCTATTTAGTTTTTTTTCCTGGAACACGTCACTTACACATTTTGCAATTACTTCTGTAGACTGTTTACATATTTATGACTAGCCTAGAAATCTAGACGCACCCTAGAGGCAGCAAATTTAATTTGCAGCCAGGGGGGTCTAGGCACTCTCCATTGGCTTGCGAGCTGAAAAAACTCAAATCTGGTCAGGCCAATCACATCGTGTATAGAGTTGGTGGGCGGGCTTATGGCTGCTGCTGCTGCTGCTGCTGCTGCTGGGAACAGCGGTCTTCTGGAAGACTTGGAGTTCAGCTTTTCTTTGAGAAAAGAACAAAGAACAGCACTGAAATCATTGTTTGAAGATGTGTTCGGAGTTTTGCCAACCGGATATGGCAAAAGTTTTACTTCTTCGTTGCTCTGGTTGGTTGTAGCGCTATCCTATTGCGTGCAGAGGGAATTTGATAGACAACCGTTTATCCCGCCCCTCGGATTGAGCTCCATCAATGGTGAGTTCCCAGAACCAACATCTGGATGTTGGGTCTGGCTTGTCAGGCTAATTTATGACCATATGTAGGCTACATTTTATGTACTGATGTTATTGTTGAATACATTGTGAATACATATTTCTAAAATTGTATGATGTTTTTGTTGAGTTATTATTACACAATACTTTTTCTGACCTTTTTGAATCCCCGACAAATAACCCATATTACAAAAAAGACTAAAACTATTAAAAAGCATTTTCAAAAAATAAACTAAACTAGCAAACCCACTTTAAAAAAATGAATTAGAACTAAACTGAATTTGAAAATAAAAAGTCAAAACGAAATAAAAATAAAAACTAATGAAAAATGTAAAACTATAATAACCTTGCTCCACACTTTATATATGTGGGTTGTGAAGAGGTTTTTCTTCCCATTATGTTATTAGTGTACACCAAAGCTTTTTCCCATTGCCCTTCGTCTTACTACTGTAGAACATAAGATTGTTTTTTTTTCTTTTGATTAAGTTTTGTGACAAAATTCCTCAGTTTACAGTATTTTTTTCCTGTCAGTAATACAACCACTTTTGAGAGACTGAGAGAACCTCCTATAGGATCTTTTGTACACTACTCTTGGTGTGGCCTTATGTACTTTACTTTTCCTTGCATTCACAACTACATTGTGATCTAATGGGACTGATACAGCCTTGGTATAGAAATCCTCTTCACTTAAGAAAATATGATCGATACAAGATGATGTGTTGATCCCCTTGTTGTTAGTGCATATTGTTGTCGGTTGTATCACCATTTGTTTCAAACGACATGCATCAGTTACTGTAACTAGTTGATGTTTTAAAGAATCATTCGGTAATAGCCAGTCAGTATTCAAATTTCCTGTAAAAACTACTTCCATATTCCATATTATTCAGTTCACATACTTTATCTAGCATCTCAGCCATTGCTTTTAAATAATTACAGTTTGAGCTTGGTGGTCTATAGCAGCAGCCCACTAATATAGATTTAATGTGAGTTAAGTTAACTTGCAGCCATAATACTTTCTTTACACATTATATCCTCCCTAACTTTCACTGGAATATGATTTTAAACATTAAAGACTACACCACCTCCATATCTGTTCCTGTAGTTTCTGTATAAATTTTACCCTTGTATGCATACAGCTTCATCTCCAAATATCTCATCCAAATGGGTTTCAGATATTGCAAAGATGTTAATTGTGTTTGAGAACAACATATCAGTAATTTCATCCACTTTGTTCCTTAAGTGACAGATATTCACATGAGCAATCTTCAAGCTTTTCTTTGGAAGTATAGCAGCAATAGACATGAAACAAAATATATTTCCCAACCTAATATTTAACCATTATTGTTTGTGTGTTCAAAATGTTTATGTCATCTGTTAAAAGTTCCCTTTCTTTCTCATTCCTGTCGTTTGTGGATGATCAGCTTGTCATACCTCAGAAATGTCCCCTCTTTCTCTGGCAGCTGTCATCTTCTGGAGAAGCTCCTTTCTTCTCTGCTGGACTGAGTCAGGATAGTCCTCATTTATGTAAATATTCGATCCTTTAAGCTTTTTTACATTGCTCAAAACTCTCACCATCAGGGGTTGAGGTCCACCAGAGATGCCATCAGCTGCTTTGGCCACTTTTCCAGCTCGATGAACATGTTCTATCCCAATGGTGTGTGGATCTAGGTCCAATTTGTCCTTGAGGAAAATCAGAACCTTCTCCTCTGATTCTGACCACCTTTCGTTCTCATTCTCGGGAAGACCATCAATAATCACATTGTGGCGCTTGGCTTGACTATCAAGAAGGTCCTTTTGCATCTATTAGAATCATTTATTCTGCCAGTTTATGTATGTCAGCTTCATTTGATTTACAGTTCGAAGATGGAATGGTGCTGGCAGATTTCAAGTCATCTAACTCCTTTTGTGTAAATTGGAGGCTGTCTTTTAATTCCTGCAACTCCTTGAAAATGGCATCCATTCTGATGCTGATGTCTTTTTGTTGGTCAAGTAGTTCACGCACCTGTTCATGTGAGATGTAATGTACATTGTCCTTTTCTTTATCCTTTCGCTTGGCCATCCTTGCAGCTTGGGGAGTCTTTTGTTGTAGGCACCAACTCCACTGAAGGGAAAAAGTCCAACTCAATCCGTTTTAAGTCACAATTAAAATGTTGTGCATGGAAGGGAAACACATAATGCCTCTTCTGAAACTTTACTTGGAGTAATTATGAGGATTGCAACGATTTCTGGCTGATTCTGTATATGTGTTTCTCTTTTTCAGCAGCTTCAGCTGGTATATTGTCCACAGCATCCCGTATCTTTGTCGGTCTCTCCCGACTAGTGTATGTCTAGTTTCTCTAATGATAGAAATGTAGGAAAGCTTTTTTGCAGACCTCTTTTGTCGGACAGGTGCGTAGGATATGATCAAAAGTAGCAGATCAAAAAGTGTACAGAAAATCCCGCACACTGACCATTACGCAAGCAATAATTTATTTAGAAGAAAAATACAACATTTTGGTCTCAGACCTTCATCATGTAAATTTACCTGATGAAGTTCTGAGACCGAAACGTAATGTAATGTAATGGTCAGTGTGCGGGATTTTCTCTAAACCTAATGATAGAAATAAAATAAAACAATATCTTTAAACCTTTGGCATCAAACATGAAAGGAAGTTTATTGAACTTAAATTGAACAGAATTGGTAAATATCAACATTGTGTCTGGTGATACATAGACTTGAGAGAACTTACATAACATGTGCAGTCAGATAATCTTTTGCCAATGACTTCAGTTCAGAAACATCAGACACACAATAAGCAATCATCACTATTTAGGGCCCGAGCGCCGACAGCGGCGAAGGCCCTATTGAAACTGAAGGAATTATTATTTTTCTTACTATTATTATTTTCCCGTCAAATGAATTGGCTTTTTGAGGGGCTTAAAATATTCAAAAACTCACCAAATTTGGCGGTCGCATCAAGTCTGGTGAAAATTTACGTATTTTAAGGGTTTCGGGAATAGGCGCACAAAAATGGCTCGCTAGCGCCCCCTAGAAAGTTAAGAAAATTGTGCCCCTGCAGTGCGTTTAACGTAGACTCACGAAACTTGGTACACATATGTAACATGTCAAAATGTACAAAAAACTTCATTAGAGCCATACCCTAAACCCAACAGGAAGTCCGCCATTTTGATTTCAAAGTTCGAAATTAGTGCAATTTTGGCCATTTCCACATGTCGTACTTTAACGAACTCCTCCTAGAGATTTCGTCCGATCAACTTCAAACTCGGTCTGTACCATCTTAAGATGTTAAAGATGAAAAGTTGTTAAAAGAAAACTTTTGTTGCATGAAACTCAGAATGTGTGGTCTACGTGGGATACTGAGCCGCCCCCTATAATATGGCCACGGCCACTTACTCAGGCCACGCCACCTTTCATAAAATTTGAACTTTTTAAGGTATACCCTTGTGTGAGGTATCATTGAACTCAGCATTGACTTCTTTCTTTATTGGTGATGGTTTGACCCGCCCCCTATGCTTAAGCCCCGCCCCCTTTCTTAAAATTTGAACCATTTAAGATAGACCCTTGTGTGAGGTATCAATGAACTCAGCAGAGACTTCCTTCTTCATTGGTGATGGTTTGGCCCGCCCCCTATGTTGAAGCCACGCCCTTTTTAATAAATGCTGACCCATCTAAGGTAGATTCTTGTGTGAGGTATCATTGAACTCAGCACAGACTTCCTTTTTAATTGGTGATGCCCCTACGCTTTTGCCACGCCCCTTTTCACAGCTAATGAACTGTATGACGTAGAGTCTTGTGTGAGCTATCGTTGTACTCGGCGGGAAGTTCCCTTTTCATTGTTGACGATTTGCGGCATCTGAGTGCCGCGCAAATGCGCGGTCGCAAGGAGCGGCATCCGCCGGTAACCCTGACGCGTGAGGGCCCGTCCATCGCTGCTCGCAGCTTCAATTATTTTTCTTTCTTTCTATTATTTTCCCGTCAAATGAATTGGCTTTTTGAGGGGCTTAACATATTCACAAACTCACCAAATTTGGCGGTCGCATCAAGTCTGGTGAAAGTTTACGTATTTTAAGGGTTTTGGGAATAGGCGCACAAAAATGGCTCGCTAGCGCCCCCTAGAAAGTTAAGAAAATTGAGCCCCTGCAGTGCGTTTAACGTAGACTCACGAAACTTGGTACACATATGTAACATGTCAAGATGTACAAAAAACTTTGTTAAAGCCATACCCTACACCCTACAGGAAGTCCGCCATTTTGAATTAAATGTTCGAAATTAATGCGATTTTGGCCATTTACACATGTCGTACTTTAACGAACTCCTCCTAGAGATTTCTAACCTGACTCCGCCAGATGGATTGCTTCGCATTTGCTCGGCATATCCATCTGGGAACTTTCCGTTGGAGAACTTTTGGGAAGGGGCGTTCAAAGTTCGAAATTAGTGCGATTTTGGCCATTTCCACATGTCGTACTTTAACGAACTCCTCCTAGAGATTTCATCCGATCAACTTCAAACTCGGTCGGTGCCATCTTAAGATGTTAAAGATGAAAAGTTGTTAAAAGAAAAACTTTTCGTCATAGGGCGTGGCCGTGGCGGGGCGGCCATTTTGTGCGTTTCGCCGCCGAAACAGGAAGTGGGTGTAACTCGAGTGTACGTTGTCCGATTACCTCGAAACATTTCAGGATTCATAAGAGTCCAACCCTGAGGACAAATAAAGGCCGATATTTACTTAAAGTCATAGCGCCCCCTAGTGACAACAGGAATTAGGCCTAAAAGTCAAGGTGCTATACTTTAACGAACTCCTCCTACAGATTTCATCCGATGGACTTCAAACTTGGTCTGTAACATCCCAACACCTTAACGATAAAAAGTTATTAAAAGAAAAACGTTTCGTCAGACGGTGTGGGCGTGGCGTGGCGGCCATTTTGAGTGTTTAGCGATGAAAAAAGAAGTTGTTGTAACTTGAGTGTACGTTGTCGTATCTGCCCGAAATGTCTCACAATTGACGAGGGTCCAGGCCTGAGGACATCTACAGGCCAAAATTGACTTTTGGTCATAGCGCCCCCCCGCTGGCAACAGCAAATCTGCCTTATATGACAAACATCATCCAATTTGCATGAAACTCAGAATGTGTGGTCTACGTGTGATACTGAGCCGCTCCCTATAATATGACCACGCCCACTTACTCAGGCCACGCCCCCTTCCATAACATTTGAACCGTTTAAGGTAGAGTCTTGTGTGAGGTGTCATTGAACTCAGCACAGACTTCCTTTTTAATTGTTGATGGTTTGAACCGCCCCCTATGCTTAAGCCCCGCCCCCTTTCATACAATTTTAACCCTTTAAGGTATACCCTTGTGTGAGGTATCATTGAACTCAGCAGAGACTTCCTTCTTCATTGGTGATGGTGTGGCCCGCCCCCTGTGCTTAAGCCACATCCCCTTTTATAACTAATGACCCGATTGATGTAAACCCTTGTGTGAGGTATCATTGAACTCAGCAGGGACTTCCTTCTTCATTGTTGATGGTTTGGCCCGCCCCCTGTGCTTAAGCCACGCCCCCTTTCATAAATGCTGATCCATCTAAGGTTGAGTCTTGTGTGAGGTATCATTGAACTCAGCAGAGACTTCCTTTTTTATTGGTGATGGTTTGACCCGTCCCCTATGCTTTGACCACGCCCCCTTTCACAGCTAATGAACTGTATGACCTAGAATCTTGTGTGAGGTATCGTTGTACTCGGCGGGAAGTTCCCTTTTCATTGTTGACAATTTGTGGCGTCTGAGTGCCGCGCAAATGCGCAGTCGCAAGGAGCGGCATCCGCCGGTAACCCTGACGCGCGCAGGCCTTGAGGGCCCGTCCATCGCTGCTCGCAGCTTTAATTTTAATGGTGTCTGTACATATAGTTTGGAATAAAGGCTTAATTAGTTAGTTGGCAATGTATTTTTGTCATAGTAATTTGCATCTGGAACATCCATTCTGCCATCTGTATCAGCCAGTGTATACAGTATGTCCTTCATTTCACAGTCTCAGTCTTCTCAGTCTTTTCTTTCCTTCAGCTGTTGTACATTTTTTATAGTCTTTGCAGAAACCAAATCAAAACACCTCTATGCCATAGACGTGTTGCTGTATGGTTTAAAAAAAAAGAAAATTAACTGGCTTCATGTTCATTATAATTATAATTTAGAATTAACAGGGATTGTTTAGTTATGTGTTTGCTTCTACACTGATGGTATTTAGCCATATACAATGAAATCCCTACTGGCTTGTTAAAAGTGAGCATTGAGGGCAAACTTTTGGAGGCATCTCCTTAATGAGGACAGCTATATAAAAGCACCCTGCGGACCGCCAATGAACACACAAACCTGGCATCCACTTTAATTACTGATAAGTTGTGAGCCAGCTAAAGGCAGCGGATTTCCCTCCCCCAGAGTCCCTAATCTGTTTAAAGCCGACTGCTGATCCTAACTGCCGAGTCGGAGGATTCGATGGCAGGTGCCACTGTGAAGTCCCAGAACAGACGCTATCAGTCTTGCATCCCAATCTCAACATCTCCCAGGGACTGAAATACAAGTTCACCTCTATGTGTCCAACTTTCTGGCACACTCGATTATTAGGAAATCTGCTCGATCACACATGGTGCTAAATCAGAAGAAGCTCCAAGAAGTAATTATAGTCAAGCACAGAGCTTATGTGTTCTGGGTCACTTTTACTGTGGAGGCAATGTGATGCTTTCCACAGACTGTTTACATGCACTCTGTACACTATACACATGAGAAATATGGAGGCTGATTTATTTGTTTTTTTTTAAGTACTTAATTGGAAATTTCTTCAGCCTCTAGAAAAACACACTTAAATAAATTATACCAGTGAATATAACCAGCTTTAACCAGTTAATCGCACAATTAATTAAAACACATTTGAAACCCACTGTCATTAAATGCATCATGAAGAAGTGCAAAGATTATCTAAAAACTGTGACAGACTATTTAGCGCAACTAAATAGCCAGCCTTACATTTGAGAACTGACCAAATTGTGTCTGAATTGTCACTGAGTTATTGTGCATGCTGCAGGATTGTAGATCCAGAATGGTTTCCTTGATTTCCTTGTCTTTGTCCAAACCTTTTTTAACACTTAACACTTTTTGATTTGATAGTGATTGATTCCAAAACTGTCAAAAGGATTGGAACTGTCGGTATAAGTTTTAAAATAAAATTTTGGAATTATGTTTGTAGAGCTTCAAAGGAAACTGTGGTTTAGTACAACTTGGGTTTTATTTTCGTAGTTCTGGCCATTAGTAATATCCATTATGATAACAATGTATCCTAGGGCTGTCAAAATGAAGAGTATATTAACACAAATTCCTTTTAATGGCACTAATTTCTTTGACGCAAGATCAACACACATGCGTTCAACACAGTCTCACTCCCTACTCGTCAAATGTATGACGCATGGTCAAGGACCCTGGCGTCAAGTTTCAACGAAATAGGGGTACCCTTGACGTTATTTTTCGGCGAGGGGGGTCCGTCAGATAGACATTCATGTTATTCCCTCACCGTCGGATACCGACGAAAGAAAAAAACACGCCCCCCGCCCCTTAACTCGAAATCTGTGACAGTTATTGGTATTTTTAGCCCAATAACCGCTGTTTTAATCAACATTATTCACGAGATAGTATCATGGTTTATATGTATTTCTTTTTATGTTATTATTTCGGTATATTTCGGCCAGGGAAGCTGGATTGCTTTTTTGTTGATTTATATTTTTTAAACTATAATGCTACATCTATCAACATTTATTTAGATGTTATCATTGTATTCATTTCTTTACTTTAATAATATCATTTCGGTCTTATTACCGGTGAAATATTACAGTATATGCTGTAATATAGAACATTACGATATGATCCGAGCAGGAAGCATTCAAAGCCGATAGGCCTATCCCACAATGCAATGCGGCCATTCTTTTCAAAGAATCGGGCAGCGATCAGCTGGTCTTTAACGCCAGGATTGCTTCAATATACATATATACAGTCAGTGGTCAGTATCACTTCAATATATATATATACAGTCAGTGGTGGTCACTACAATATACATATATACAGTCAGTGGTCAGTATATACAATATACATATATACAGTCAGTGGTCAGTATCACTTCAATATACATATATACAGTCAGTGGTCAGTATCACTTCAATATACATATATACAGTCAGTGGTCAGTATCACTTCAATATACATATATACAGTCAGTGGTCAGTATCACTTCAATATACATATATACAGTCAGTGGTCAGTATCACTACAATATACATATATACAGTCAGTGGTTGTGTCACCAGCAACAACACGTTGCTCAGTTTTGTTCCAGTAAGTTATGAACCATAATAACGTTTAAACGAATCCATGGAAAACTCCGAAGTGACGATTACTTCCGCTCAGCGGATACGAAGATAAAAATATATAATATTCGTAATATTGATGTTTTTTCTAACGTTGTATTTGAGGAGTTAAACAATAAAGATAGTTATAATAATAAAATACAGTTTCATGTATTTGTCTCATATATTGTGTTCTCGGTCGGGCGGGCGGCCTCAATCTGAAATGGAATCAAGCCATTTCACGGCAGACAGCAGAAAGAGGAGCCGAACGAGTCCCCCCCCCCCCCGGAAAAACTACAAGTGCTCAAGCTTTGTAACAGCTTCTGTGTGGCGTTTCTTATGGGAGTTGTAGTTTTAAAGTATATTGGTATATTTCACATAAGTAGAAGTTGGCAGTGTATAATTTTGGATACACCCTGGGGTTTTTTGGGATGGAGAACACACTGGTGTCATCAGATTTTAAAAATCGAATCGTTAAATAGGTGAAAATAGCTTATTACCATATTTGACAGTGCTTACAGTAGGTAATTTGGTGACCATATCTACATGACAGCTGAGGTCCAGAGCTTTCTATAACAGCTGGTTTTTGTGTGTAGAACCTTCTGTTGCTAAATGACAGGCCTTCATACATGTGCTGGGTTCAAGGTTCAGAGGTCAATATTTCAAAGCAGGAGTAATGTATCCTCTTCAGACTGACATATGTTACTCTCCAGGTTGAGACCTTTCCAACAATGTGTTTGCTATAGTCCTACGACAACGTTTTAATTTTTACACATCATGGAGACCACTTAGCAGGAGATAGCCTACTTTATTGTCCCCAGAGGAATATTTGCCTTGAGTTCAAATGCTTCACAAATAAGACTTGACATATTGTTTTATCATACAGCTGACATACTTAAAATAAAAAAACAACATGAACAAAGTGATATAGGCTAGACTGAAGCACATCACACAGCAACAATCTATTGCTCATCTTTCACAAACAGTGACAAGAGCAACACAACCATGCTTCATATCATGAAGCTATTGCACACCCTCAATCTCAAGCAACATTATTTAAAGTTTTAATTGAGGTAGGTCCAAATTAGGCCTATATCATCATCAACGTTTTTATAGTTTAGAAATGTTAAGTTTACCCATATCTTCTGCCAGAGGATAAGAGCTCATACTTGGCATGGAGAATAAAGATAGAGCAGACCATATTCTGTGTGCTTGCCTGGAGACACTGGTTTCTATTCCTCTACACAACCTTCATGAGAGTCATAATAAAATTCTCTGTAATGCAGCCTTGTATAACATAAACCATCTGATTCACCGTGGGTGTCTGCTCTAAATGATAACACACACTTTCAACACGGGCCTTCCAGCCAAAGGTGCATGTTGTCCATATGAACACCATTGGGCCTATAGGAGCAGAGCCGATGATTGGTTCATCATTTATGACCTCTGATATCCTCTGACCCAGCTCTATCTCCAGAGTTACCTCAACTTCAGTTTCAAAGGTGTGTGTGTGTGTGGGGGGGGTCAGCTTTTCTTAGACATGAGTAGGGGGGGGGGGGGCACCAAGGAAAAAAGGTTGGGAACCACTGCTCTGACCCATGTCATGACCCTTTTCTCAGCTTGTGAAATGGTTGAATGAGATGTGTGAGTTTTGTCTTTGTGCAGTAGGGCTGAGGTAGAAGTGTGCCAAAAATGCCATACACATGTTGTATATGTATACATACCCAAACAAAGCTATATACATCTTACTCAGTGAACAAAAACCTCGGTAACAATCTGCTTATCCTTTTAATTTCCTGAAAATGCTTCTTAAAACTAGTCCCTTCTTAATTTTGAAAAGGTAGTCTCAGTAAAGGCTACAAAGGTTAGGATGGCTACAAGCTGTAACCACGGTGATTGATATGAGGATCATCTTCTGAATATAATAATGAATATGTTAGGCCTACCATAAATTGATATTTCAAAAAAGTAATTTATTTAAAACACCTAATAATGCAGTGTGATTTTAAATCAAACTAAGTCCCACACATAAATATACTTATGTTTTTCCCCTTTAGTCTTTGCTATTAATATTCATCAACTGCAAAATTAGAAAATTGCGTTTTTAAATAACTATGTATGGAAAATAAAATAAAAAAATGCTTCTCTTTGTATATTGTTTTTCACAACAGTACAATTCAAAACAAATGCAAATTAGTCAAACAAGCCATTAGGTTGTATTTCTAAACACTCAACTGTAGGTTTTTTATATAGTATATATATAAGGCAAATAAAAGTGCTAAATATAAAACACAATCTTTTCATTATTAGTATTTTATTGTGTAAATTCTCACGTACAACGTGGAACATTCTTTCACAGACGAGATGTGGAATTTCCACGTCACTTCCGCGGATTCGTTTAAACGTAGACAAATACATGAAACTGTATTTTAATATTATAACAATCTTTATTGTTTAACTCCTCAAATACAACATTAGAAAAAAACATTAATATTACGAATGTTAGGCCTATATATTTTTATCTTCGTATCCGCTGAGCGGGAAGTAATACGTCACTTCCGTAGTTTTTCGCGGATTCGTTTAAACGTTATTATGGTTCATAACTTACTGGAATAAAACTGAGCAACGTGTTGTTGCTGGTGACACAATCACTGACTGTATATATGTATATTGTAGTGATACTGACCACTGACTGTATATATGTATATTGAAGTGATACTGACCACTGACTGTATATATGTATATTGTAGTGATACTGACCACTGACTGTATATATGTATATTGTAGTGATACTGACCACTGACTGTATATATGTATATTGAAGTGATACTGACCACTGACTGTATATATGTATATTGTAGTGATACTGACCACTGACTGTATATATGTATATTGAAGTGATACTGACCACTGACTGTATATATGTATATTGTAGTGATACTGACCACTGACTGTATATATGTATATTGAAGTGATACTGACCACTGACTGTATATATGTATATTGTAGTGATACTGACCACTGACTGTATATATGTATATTGAAGTGATACTGACCACTGACTGTATATATGTATATTGAAGTGATACTGACCACTGACTGTATATATGTATATTGAAGTGATACTGACCACTGACTGTATATATGTATATTGAAGCGATCCTGGCGTTAAAGACCAGCTGATCGCTGCCCGATTCTTTTGAAATGAATGGCCGCATTGCATTGTGGGATAGGCCTATCGGCTTTGAATGCTTCCTGCTCGGATCATATCGTAATGTTCTGTATTAACCTATACTGTAATATTTCACCGGTAATAAGACCGAAATAATATTATTAAAGTAAAGAAATGAATACCATGATAACATCTAAATAAATGTTGATAGATGTAGCATTATAGTTTAAAAAATATAAATCAACAAAAAAAGCAATCCAGCTTCCCTGGCCGGAATATACCGAAATAATAACATAAAAAGAAATACATATAAACCATGATAATATCTCGTGAATAATGTTGATTAAAACAGCGGTTATTGGGCTAAAAATACCAATAACTGTCACAGATTTCGAAAGTTAAGGGGCGGGGGCGTTTTTTTTTTCTTTCGTCGATATCCGACGGTGAGGGAATAACATGAATGTCTATCTGACGGACCCCCCTCGTCGAAAAATAACGTCAAGGGTACCCCTATTTCATTGAAACTTGACGCCAGGGTCCTTGACCATGCGTCATACATTTGACGAGTAGGGAGTGAGACTGTGTTGATGCGTTCTGTGATTTGGGCCTCTGGCTGCTCTGTAGTTTGGGAAATCATCAAGCGGTGCAGCAGTAAGGTTGTGGATGGCTAGCAGAAACAAACCTTAAGCCAAAATAGATATAGAAAAGTGTCTTTTGAATGGCAAACATTTCAAAGCCCTTCCAGATGGTTCTCTTGACAAGACTAAAGTTGTTTGCATGTACTGTCGATATGAATTGAGTTACCGACAGAGTGCATCAAGTCTCAAATAGGCCTACCACTTGCTGGCTGAGCACACGTCTGATGCGGTGAACCTTGCTCCCTCTCGCCAAAGGCAGGCCACACTGGACAGTATGTCATGTGGTCAAATATGCCCATCTGTTGTTGCTTGATGGGCCTGAGTTTGCCATATTATGCTTTCAGCAGGGCTTAATTTGAGCCAGAACATGCCAGCACATGTTCCGGCACCTCCAACGTTGGATCCGGAACCTTTTTAATTGGATCCGGCACCTCCTGTGTCACCGGGAAAAATTAATCAGCCTAAATGAAAAAAAATAAACTACTGTTTGTGTAGTATTCAATGTTGTTATCCATCTTGTTAGTCTTTACTCCCCATTGAAGTTCCACAAAAATCTTGTGTTTACATTTTTTATGCGTTTTGAGGTGATTTTTCTGGGTAAGACAGAGGGGGGAGAGGGACGGAGGGGGGAGAGGGACGGAGGGAGGAGAGGGACAAAGGGAGGAGAGGGACGGAGGGAGAGGAGGGACGGAGGGAGGGGAGGCACTTCAACAGCACGGTGCTGCACTTCATGTGACATAAGCGCTGGTGCTGCTTGAGATTGTTGTTATAGCCTTGTTTCACTCAGGGGAAAAATGTCAAAAAGACAACAAAGTTTGCTTAACTTGTTCAAATACGCTGGCCTGTCGGATCCCAAACAAGCAAAAAACGTTTCTGCCGATCTAGAATGTGCAGACCACGGTGGGTTTTTTTGGTTGTGAAAACGATTGTTGCAGTGTATTTCTTTTTTTCTTTTTACATTTTGCACCGATGCAGTGCGTGTTCTGAAATAGAAATAAACATTGCCCTGATGTACACACAGCGTTGTTTAGGTTTTTTTAGTCAGAGAAGCTACTAGGCAGTGTCATTTTAATTTTTTTGTTCCGTTACCTCCAACCCCCGTTTTGAGTCGCCGGATCCACCCCCCCTCTGATCTCCGGGACCTCCCACTTTACAAATTAAGCACTGGCTTTCAGCATATTTTTTGAGCATACATTACCTTTGAGGTTATTCTGAAGAATATTCTTGACAATATTGGCTATTGGCTTGTTTTGTTGCAATAATAATAATAAACATTTGCATAAAGTAAGCATATTTGTCCGCTCCCATGTTGATAAGAGCATTAAAAACTTGAAAGATATCCCTTTTAACAGAAAAAAAAGTGCCATTAATTTGTGATAATTCATGAGTTAGCTTTTGACAATCATGCGATTAATCAAAATTAAATATTTTAATCGATAGGCAGCCCTAATAATGAATAGAAAAGATGGTTCAAGCTACAAAATAGTATGGTAATAAGTTCTGATAAATCACAGTTTTCTTTACTTGCAAGTGTATGGTGTTAAGGATTTTACCAACCCATTAATAAGGTTGGGTACCGAAACCCGGTGCTAATATGGCACCGGTTCCTAAACCACCGGTATCTACTGGACCGAATAGCCACGCGGATTTTGGTGCCTCATTTCGGTGACACTTAAATGCCTGACAATAGAGGCAACAGAAGCATCACTGCCCGTGACACTACTTAACAGACAGCAAGTAATGTGAGCCTACTGTTAGCTGACTGAATAGGCAATATGCAAAATAAGTTTAACAGTGGTCCTGATTGCTGGTTCTTCTAGCAAATAGTTAGGAGTCACAATGACAGTAGTCTATATCAACGACGTTTCATTTACGGGATTGTGGGAGCTGGGGTTGTGTAGGTGCAGCTGGAAATTACACCGGATGTCCCTAAATTTCGGCCAGATGTCCGTCATCTTCCTCTTTCTTTGTGTTGGCATTTTAAACTGCGGTGGATTTGTGAGGACTATGGTTAACTGCTCCTCAGATCTCTGCAGGGTAAATCCAGACAGCTAGCTAGACTATCTGTCCAATCTGAGTTTTCTGTTGCACGACTTAAACAACCTTTAATCAAGCATGTTTTATCAAAACAAGATCCTTCCCGAAGCTATTTTGCAGCGGCATCGTGGCTCCGTCCGGCACTTAGCATCGCTCAAGACGACTGTGATTGGTTTAAAGAAATGCCAATAGACAGACCCTCCTATGTAGCACTGCGATGGATGAGTTCTGGCAATGTGAGACTACAATGACAGTAACTTGTGGTCTTTTGTGAGTATGTAATGCAGCATTATGTAATTATTTTATTCACAGGCATTACCAGTGGCGTGACCTTTCCACTAGGTGGGGCTACAGCTTTGTAGCTTTGTGTATTTTGGCCGTTTCCGTTATGCTAACATTTGCAGCTGTGACCCAGGACGCTGCAGACAGACACTCAGGTATTATTTTTTCACTGTATATGTACATGTAAATATAAACATTGTAGGAATTCTGAAGTATGAACAACATCATATGTAAGTAAATGTACATTTACATTACATACTCCTGCGCTCCTGCAATAAAGTCTATAAACAACAAAAGGCTGTATCAGCTGTACGTATGGTTGTGCATTGGTTTGGAAAGGTGTGAGTGTGTCTGCCATCGAGTTAGTCTGAGCAGGAGGAAGCACAAGGGAAAATGTAAATAACATTGTAACCATCCACTACATACAGTAGTACAGTAAGTTCCATTTTTGTGCTGCCTAATTCTTCTGTCAAGACTCTTGGTAACTGGAAACAAGGTTGGTGTAATTCAGTGTATTACTACACGTTGGAGCCTGATGTTGTAGCAGCTGTAAACCACTGAGAGGTGGAGTGACGTGTCACCAGACTTCCACAAATCGTAACTGACTCATTATTACAGCAAGACTCAAAGAACTCACGCATACCAACATTCAGTTGATAAAATTGACTGTATTCTTTAATTCATATGTACATCTCCAACCCCCAATAAACCCCTCGATAAAGAAAATTGCAATTAGTACTTTTAATATATTTAGTCAGTTTTACAGCCTCTGTACAGGATTGCTGATTTCAAGAAATTCACATCTAGGGCAGCAACATCATTTTCTTTGTTAGAGGAAACAAGAACGAGCATAAATGGAGTGAACAAGAGGACTTAGCAGGAAGAGGGTAAACACACAGTTCATGGGGGGGCATGTACAGAAGCAGCGCAATGGGGATAAACTATATACAATACAAACCATTCATACAAATTAGGCTCTAAGATATACAATTCAATACATTACATTTGATATATTAAGTGACAATGAGCAAGCCCCATCCCCCACGAATGACCCACTGATCAATCAATCAGGTAATCAGACATTCAATCAGTTGAGAATGAACCAATCACCCAACAGATTCAACATCTAGCTGTACGAGCAGGAACACTCTGACAACAGCTGAAGATTGACAGCGTTACATTATCTGAGCAAATGAACGCATTTTCACTCCAAACCCAAACTCGCCTGAGGGGAAAAGCCTGCTCAGATTCAGCTCGCCCTTACACAAGGTGAAACCCCCCCCCCTCACATTGCTAAAAGCATCAAACTCACATTTTAATCTTCACTGTCCTCTTCAACTGCCTTGCAGGTTTTGTAAAAACGTCTGAGGATTTATTTATTTTTTTTATTACTATTTTTAAATGAGGAGTTAATTTTGTTTTCCAGTTATGCAGGATAAACTGCAGAGCGTAAATATCACAGCAGGGGCAAACAGTCCATATATTGTTGTCCGGAGAGCTAATGCATTGTATATGAAATAAGCTAAAAGAGGAAAACAAAGTTATTAACATCTAGTTTGATAAGTGTGAACTAAACATGAAGCAAACAACAAAGGACAGAGTTTAAACGCCATAACAATCCCAAAAGGACCAATAAGTCCTGCTATCTACACATGGTTCAAAAGGGACAAAACCCAATTCAGGAATAAAATTCTAACTGTTAATAATCATACTAATCGCAGAGATGTTCAGGTCATTTTTAAACACATTACAGTCCTATATACCACCTGGTAACTGTTAAAAGCAAATGCTCTCTGCAACATTCAGAACATTAAATTGGGAAATCATTTGGGATGGCTGACTCTCTGGTAGGAACATGTTTAGGGACAGTAGGGCTTACATACAGATTTCTCTGGGATGGGTAGAAGCCCCAGTTTGTGCTCCACTCACACTTTTCTGTATGTGAGTGTATGGAAACATCAGCCGGAAGGGAAGTAGGGAGTGTCACTGTGGTAGTTATAGTCAGGACACACTTTCTGGACCAGTTTGTAGTCGGTGCTGTAGAAGGAAATGAAGATGCAGATGACTTTGAACGGTTTGGAGCAGAGCCAGGAGACGTGGCTCTGGGTCTGCTCCTGGTAGCAGGTCTTGGACGGGTCGAAGTTGCAAAGTGTGTTCTTGGCACCCTTCTCCACCTTCTCGTACTCTATGCGGCAGTTGAAGGACTTTGAGTCCTTGGCGTCGATAACGGACTGCTGCGCCGCCACGTCGAACTCCACTATCTTGGTTGGAGGGACCAAGCTGACGGACACGTTGCCCTGGCCTGTGGAGTTGTGGCGGAAATAGACACTGAAGGTGCCGTTGCCGTGATCCACGATCTTACCGGTGATCAGCAGGTTGAGTTTGACTGTCTTGATGTTAGAGTGGAAGTCCCCCCAGCCGAACATCTTCTTGAACTTCCCCGTTTTAACCATTGGCCGCCTTTTAGCCCGCGGCCGCGAGTCCTGCAAGTCTGTGGTGTTCCTCAGCCAGTCCCACAGGTCCTGCTCAGAGTAGGGCTCTGGAGTGTCATAGCGAAGGTCCAAGGCTGTGCTGTTCTCTTTTCCATGTAGAGTCTGTGACAGCAGCCTACTGATGGACATATCCTTACTGCTTTCTGTCCATATATGCTTTAGTGTGGATTTGGGGCTTCCCGACTTGACAATGTCCGACTTTGAGGCATGGGCACTTGTAACCTGGGGAAGAGAAAATAAAAAAACATCTGGTTGGCATATCTCCATGACTCGTTTGAAACTTGTTTAACATATTTTCTGGAAATGTAATTTGGTACTAATCATAGGTGTAATAAAGATATTGTTCAGTTCCAGTTAATTAACTTCAGTACATTGCTAGTGTAACCTAGTCTTTTTTTGCCACAGAACGCAGCAGAACATGAAAAATGTGAAATTTGTGAACAGTAAAACTGTTCAAAACCGTTAAATAATCAATACATGTTTTCTCAGGCTTATGTTTACCTGTTCTATTTTCCCTATAATTAGTACCAAATTACATAGTTCTTTCAAGGAAACTTCCAAGGAAATTATAAAACAAATAATTAGGGAATTACGGCCTCATAAAAACAGCATAAAATTGCAGGAGTGTGTATTATTTGCATTCATGTGTGGGTGTTAGTTCAGTAGTAGACATACAAACAAGAAGAAGATCGGCTCATTAAAACATTTCGTCACAGTGCCACTGGCAGAAAAATTGCACAGAGTACCTTATGCCCAACATGGGTCAAAAGGGACCCGAGTGAACGATTTTGTTTCATATCTTTATGCATTTTATTACACACTATTTACTGAATTCCTCAACTAACATCACAAACAATTATTTTATTTTTATTTTACTTTTGCATCACTACCCTTTACAACAACATGGGTCAAAAAGGACCCATTTGTATTCTCAATGGAATTTCAGAAGAACCTTTGATTTTGCGGACCACTCCCCTCAAAATCACTATTTCACCTTTCTACAAGATGGCCTTATCACATCTGTCGGGACACGTTTTTTTTTTACTTTTCACCACAGAAACATCATGTGCACATATAGATGCAGGTTTTACGGTTAATAAGATGTAAGAATAGAATAGTTATATGTAAAAAAGCTGTTAACCTGTTGTAGACCTATGGTGTTATAAATGAGACTGAGCGAGTATAAGGCCAAAGTGAGTGTCAGGAGATTTGAGGACACCTGAGTTTTTTTGCGGTTTGATGACAAGGGGACCAAGGCTATTCAACAGAACTTTGTTTTTGTCAATATAGTTCTCTACAATGTTCAAAAAGTCTGCAGTTGGTGATCTCGGTGCAACAGGCCCATATGCCAGGACCATAGCGACAACCACACCGTAGTTCATTGTTATCTAGCATTGGTGCATCAAAAAGGGCACTTCTGCAGTGTTTTTCTTTTTTGTTGTACACACTTTGAATTTAAACGGTTTCCTCACAATGTCTGAGTTGAAAATGCATCTTCTTGTCACATAAGGGCCGTAATTGCATTTGGTGTCTGTTAAGAGGCACAAAGGCACTCTTTAGAACATTACATTACATGTCATTTTGCTGACGCTTTTATCCAAAGCGACTTACAATTGCTATATATATGTCAGAGGTCGCACAGCTCTGGAGCAACTAGGGGTTAAGTGTCTTGCTCAGGGACACATTGGTTGATGCATTGCAGTGGGAATCGAACCTAGGTCTCCCACACCAAAGGCATGTGACATATCCACTGCGCCGTCACCACCCAGAACAGAACAGCCGTCAGAACCTAGAACATGCCCCACAACTGGCATTTTAGCTAACTGGGAGCTCTGGCCATTAGTTGCAGCAACTCCAGTTTGCTAGCACCGATTTTGGTCGTTTTTTTTTCTTATCAACAGTACTCGGTGACATCTAGCAATCAAGATTCAGATAAAAATCGGCCGGAATTCTCTTTTAAGTAATTCACAGTCCCAGTGCCACTAGTGTAACTTTTAAGTATTTTTTTATGTAATGTTGAATAATTCTGTAACATTCAAAGTAGGTGGGTGGGAAGGAGGTCTCAGTTTAAGGCCCTAGACAGGTTTAAGCCGGCCCTGCTAAGTTCAAAAACGTACTTCTGTATTGTGTGAATTGATGCATCATGAGATATTACTTACTACATTACTACATTGATATCTATCAGGAAGTATTGACTTTCACATTCAAACATGCTGTTTTCCACAAAATTGACCAATCACATGTGTTCCGTGAGGGGTAAGAGAGATCAATCTTTGCTGCGAGCATCAATTTTAAATTGTAAAGAATACAGCAATCAAAGTAAAACATATTGCTCCTATCTCCTCCCTCTGCCAAATAGAGGGTGTATCTGCTGGTTCACTGATAAACGCGGTGGCCGTTCAGAGGGTAAAGAGCAGACTATTAACTACCGAGTGCTCCTTGAACTGATGATTGATGAACCCAAGGGTTTTCCCTATTTAGCGCTGAGGAGGGGATTTAGGCCCATTCAGGCCCCCGGTGGAGGTATGTGACACTGATTGCCTGATTTCTACTGTAAGACGTGACAGCAGATCCGTCTTGCTGAGGTTTTTGCATTTTGTGGGTTGCCCTTAGGATCAATACTTGGAAAATAAGGTTTCACTACTAATCAATTTGAATTGAATTGCCTCAAAGTGCATCTCTCAACACCATGGAGACATACAGAAAGGAGAATATACCTGTACTGTAAGTATGTTACAGACAGGGCAACAGAAAATAAATCACGATGTGATTCTGAGGGAACTCTTGAGTTTCAGATTAAAGCAGAAAAAGCCCTATTTGCACGGGATTAGTATTACCAGGGGACCTCATGTGATTTAGAAATTACCCACACGCCTGTGTTTTGTGCGGCACATTTGCATGGGATAAACAAAGTCTGTATTTACTCAAATTCACTGACTTCATGTGTTTTCTGAAATTTTTTTTGGACCCTCAGGGCTACCGTACTTATCCGCTTACCTCTTGATAGAGCAATTAAAAATGCACAACATTTCACTGGTGAAAACTAAACTAAAACATATTTGGTTTATATTGACTAAAACAAACAATCATGATTAAATTTGACTAACTGATAAACATCTGCATTAAAATACTAAAACTAGACCAAAATCAATTTCCAAAAATAGCACTTATTGACACAGCGGGCCACTAAAAAGCCCACACTATAATCTGCACAGTCTAGCGTGAGGAATTCACAACACTTATTAGCAACCAAGCTTTGGATTTCACAGGTCCAGAGTTAAAGGGTAACTACCGTTTTTTTCAACCTGAACCCAATGTTCCTATGTGTTTGTGTCCAAGTGACTGATGGGAACACCAATCTTTGACATTGGTCCAGTATTAAGAGAGATCGCTGCAGTCTGCATCAGCAAAACAAGCTATACAATGTAAGTTAATAGGACAATTGTCCAGCTTGTATTTACCTTCACAAAAGTGCTCGTTTTACGACTGACAGACTCAGATTAATATTCTAAGTGTCTGACAACATTATGGAAAGGATCCCTTAGAGATAGACCTTTAAATCCTCTCTGAGACCTTTCTGTTTACTTTCTGTTTACTACTTTTAGTGTGTATAGAGCCAACATATTTTCACATGGGAATCAGTAAACTATGTGTTTATTTCAACTAAAACTAAAGTTGTGATGGTTGCAAAAGTGGAAGGACTACTCAAAATGGCTTTTCATAGTTTTATTTTGTGTCTGTCGACTTTGAATGAAGTGTATTTGATGATGCTAAAATTACTGCTTATTTACATAGAGTCTGGTGGGTTTAGCGAACACGGTTTTTTTTGTTTAAAAAAAGGATCTTACTCTTTAACAGAAAGGTCGACCTCCTTAGAAATCCTTTCCATAATGTTGTCAGACACTTAGAATATTAATCTGAGTCTGTCAGTGGCAAAACGAGCACTTTTGTGAAGGTAAATACAAGCTGGACAATTGTCCTATTAACTTACATTGTAGCTTGTTTCTCCGCTGCCGACTGCAGCGATTTCTCTTAATACTGGACCAATGTCAAAGATTGTTGTTCCCATCAGTCACTTGGACACAAAAACATAGGAAAATAGGGTTGAAAAAAGCGGTAGTTACATTTTAATCTGAAAAACTATAGTATTACATTCAGATCTAATTGTTCACTAAGTAGACTGTTCAATATAAACCAATCACCCACTGGATATGAGTTCTGCATTGTATGTGGAAATCCAAACGGAAGACACAAACAGAAGCTGACTAAAGTTAACAGGCCACTCAGGGGAGCTGAACAGGGTTTCAGGGGATATATCTTTAGCATCAAGGGTTAAACTCATGGAGCACTTGGCTGCTTAAGGCAGATACACTCAGCAATCATTTCCTATTCAAAGGGGTGAGGTGGCCTTCTCATACTGAAGAATATCCCAGGATGGTGGAGGGTGAGGATTATGCTGGAATAAATGTATGATAATGTGCCTGCTTATAAAGATGATCTGGTAAAGTCCCTTTTCTCAAAGTGCATTCAATAGAATTGATAAAAAAAATGAACATAAAAACAGCGCTTGAGATGCAGTTGCTTTGAGGAGAATTGTCTTTTTTTCCATCTTAAATCCTCACAGAAATGCAATCCTTGCAAATGTAGTTAGCTGTGGAAAACAACATCAAACTATGCTAAAAAGCCAGCAGTACAGCAGCCTCAGACCTTATTCATTTTTTTATCTTGAACCCAGTTCAGATTTGTGACGAGGCCAGTTGAAACTTGCATCTACTTGCAGCGTTGTAAAACCTGCCAGTTCACACCAATGCGACGAGACGGTGTATCATCTCCATAGTAGTCTATATCCTTCGCGTTCCACTTCCAGGATTGCTCCGGTGCTGTAGGAAATTCCGCCTGATGCATGTATTTTCAGTCACCTTCCTCTTTCTTTGTGCTGGCGTTCTAAATTCTGGTGGATTTGTGAGGACTATGGTTAACTGCTCCTCAGATCTCTGCAGGGTAAATCCAGACAGCTAGCTAGACTATCTGTCCAATCTGAGTTTTCTCTCACACAACTATTTTGCAGCGGCTCTGTGCAGAGCTTAGCACTGCCCATGACGATTCTGATTGGTTTAAAGAAATGCCATTAAACCAGAGCACGTTTTTCTCCCATCCCTGAATGCTATGTGGATTAGCCAGGCCCTCCTTCAGTGCATTTTGGAGGAGAGTCTGACAAAGCGAGACTATCTCCATAGCAACAACTCTTTGTACTTCCGTTCTAACCTTTGACTTTCAGGCTTGTTTGTAGATGGATATATAATTTGTTGTGTCTAAATGAATGTGGATAACGTTGCATTTCTAGTGATGTTTTATTTATGTGATTCACGCTGCCATTATGACCAGATGACAGTTTCTAATTTAGACTTACAATGGATTATGGATAATTTTATTTCTATTGTCTGTAGCTAACTTTACAAGCTGACTTCTCTATTGGCTGTTGAAACAGTTAACCTCCTTTACATTCTAAAACCAGCCTCTGGAGACTCGACCAGCTGAGTCGCAGAGACACCATCAGCTGGTTTGAGTCGAGCTGAGACGGGCCGGTTCAGACCGCTGCAACGGTTTCGTCTCATCGCAAATCTTTGATCTGAACTGGGCTTTAACCAGCAGTGGAAGACAATTCCATTACTTTAATCTTCTAGTGAGCAAGTAAGAAAGGAAGTGGAGTAGAAGTTTAACATAAATTTAGAATACTCTTGGGCAAATTCACAAAAAAATTGATTTGCGGCTGCTGCTTTTGCAATGGTTTGCAATAAGAATTACACAGTTTCTTTTTGTCGTATTTTTGCTGATTTTTCAACCACAAAAGCAACACAATCCTTTTGTGAATTTGCCTGTCTAAGTACAAGTAGTTAGGTACAACAGGAGCAGATTAACTCACTAGAGGGTGAAAGGACTCTGTGCCCCCAGGTTCCATTGAGTGCTTAATATATTGGGTAAGAATGCATAGGCCACTTTTAAGGCCGTACAATTTCAGTTTTTAATTGGGCTTTATTGGTGGGTATTATCAAATAAGTTTGTAATTAATCAGATTATCACAAAGTAATTACCGCAATCTTAATGAGCCCTGAGATACTTGATTTCTTGGCAGTTGCTTTGTTCCTACAACAGCTGGGCACTGTAGTTTTAGCAAACGTTAACTTAAACAAAAGATATATAATGCATTTGTAGGGGAATATTCTAAATGACATCTGTTAATCAAATGAAATGAATCGCCTGTCAGTAGTGAGGGACATATCCTTTCCAGCCACCATAATTTTCTGACATGGAGGATGCAGTAATGGTTGCTAGGAGTCAATTCAACATTTTTCCCAAAGATCGAAGAAGCATGCCATTATTTAATTGTTATATCTGTAAGTTGACTTCCAACAACCTGTACCGCTGTGTCAATCTTATCCACACCTCAACATTTTTGTGCCTTTTCTTCTTATAATGGATGTAGCTGGCTAGCCCACTATGTAGGAGGTTGTTGCCCCTATTCTAAATCCTGTCAACAAAACTGTGATTGGTTAATTCATTCTCTTATCATCGGAAAGCATGGAGAAACACAACAACAGACATGTCTGTAACGATGTACACTACAGTGTTACTCTGTGTGTGTGTGTGTGTGTGTGTGTGTGTGTGTGTGTGTTAATAGTAACAAAGGAACATATCACCACGTCCAAAAATGTGGCTCATTGACGGGTTTTTAATAGTTTTTGGACAACAATGGAGCTCAATCGCACGGAGCAATTGGATATATCAGGCTTTGACACACACACATACACACACACACACTTATACTAATACTTATTAGATACATTTATTCTTGATTGCACATTGGACAATAAGAAAAACAGAATAGTGCCTGCCTTACCCAACACGTGATGTTTTAAAGCCAATACATCTAGCTATTAACATGTTGGTCTTCCACAATAATCTCAGATTTTCTTCCGTTTCAAAGAGGCAGTTTTAGCTTTTCAAAGTCCATCCAGCAAATGAAACATTCAATGAATTACAGTACTAGAATAGCTATATTGGTTTTTGCATAATAGTCTATGTGAATTAAATCAAAGTTGTTCTGGGAATTACCACTGCTCTGTCTCTGAAGATACTGATATTGATATATGAATGTTGAACAGTGTTACACCATTTAAGAACTATGAGTGTCTTTAGCCCAACTAATTGCAATAATGCCATATGACTGCCAGTGAGCATAAAGTGTGCAGTCTATGGCTGTTTATCTGTACTCATTGTTTGCCTTGTCCAGTGGGTGGGCTGTATGTGGTGCATACAGACATGTTTATCTGTGCAGTTCTCAGACTCGGGCATCATCCAACACGTTTTTGGGCCGAGGGCCAGTGGGTTTGCTGGACTCCGGTGCTGCGAGCTGTAGTGCGCTCACCTGAGGGAAGGGTGCATCTGGTAAACATGGCCGACACTGCTGCCAGCACAGGCCTCGCAGATACCTGACTCCCGGCCAGACAGCCAGTTGGTTGCCCCCAGGCAAGTAAGACTGCTGGGCAAGGCAAGCAGCATGGTGTTTGTGCTATTCAGTCAAGACATGAATTCCTTACTGAACACTGCACATGGTGCAGAGCACTTTCTGAATGTCTTGACTGCTGTCAAAAGTTTTATATAATGTTTAGTGTTTGTTGCTCTTATGCAATCCTTGATGTTACATTCAAGACTGAAGTCACAGAAATAAGCCAAATTTTGCATCAAAATGAATAAATCTGTGTAATACATGGCATATCCGTTGACAAATACTTGAATACATACAGCGGAAAAGATGGAAACTGAAAATACCTAATTACACACACCATTGGCTTCTTTGTTTGGGTCAAGGAATTGAGACACACCTTGTGAAATGGATTAAAGGACCACTGCACTAATTTAACATTGTAGTCTCGCATTGCTAGACCTTTCTCCACAGCGCTGCTGAGGAAGGTCTGGGTAGTCCACACAGCTTTCTGGGATGGGAGAAAAACTGGTTTATTGGCATTTCTTTAAACCAATCACAATGGTCTTGGATGTCACTAAGTGCTGGACACAATGACGATGTCTCTGCAAAATAGCCTCTGGAAGGAACTTGTTTTGATGGAACATGTGTACGTTCAAAAATAGTTTTAGTCGTGCAACAGAAAACTCTGATTGGACAGATAGTCTAGCTAGCTGTCTGAGATCTGAGGAGCAGTTAACCATAGTCCTTATAAATCCACCGGAGGTTAGAACGCCAACACAAAGAAAGCAGAAAATGTGGGACATCCAGCGGAACCTCCGGCGGCACCAGAACTATCCTGTAAATGAAACGCTGCTGATATAGACTGACTAGTCTGCTTGTTATACAGAGTACTAATCGCCAGTGAAAACCGTGGTATAATGTTTTCTGTGGCAAGAGGTCTTTGTCAAGTCTGAGAAAATAACCCTGATTACAATAAACTCATTTTTATTGGAGGACCTGCGTTAAAAAACAGGTTGGGAAGTTTCAAAGATGTGGGTGTTGAAGACAAGGAATGTTTTATCAGGCAGGAGGGTTTAATGAAAATATGCTGCTGAGAGTTAAAGCATCAAGCTCAACCCATACTACGGACTTAAGTTCTTATAAATTAAAGAAAATATATTAGTGAAGTGGCAGTTTAAATGACTATTTAAGGATTAGGAACATGTCTTTAAAAAAAACTGGTTTGTTAATTTTAATTGAATTGAGCTTTATTTTCAGAATTTTGCCTCTCTTCACATGTTTTTATTTGTGATCATTAGTACAAAAGTTTCAAATATAGAAGCACAACCTGGTGCTAGGCTATAGTGTTTCTTTAGTGGTGACTGCAGTGCTTAAAGGTGACCAGTATTCCACTGAGTACAGGAATTGACTCATGCACTTACTAATAAGTCTTGTGCATAGTATGTAGCTACAAACCAATTGATCCACCAAAGATGCCCAGATGTTCTGTTGATGTAACATGTGACTGAGTCCTGCCAGGCAGCTTCTGGGGAAAACTGGCCTCCTGCTCTCACCGGTGTAGTCCTGAACTGGTAGTAGGTAGGGTCAGTCTAAGGCTAACCACCCCTCAGGGGTCTCAGAGGCTCTAGGTTTACCGTGTGACTAAAAAGTTTGGTGTAATTTGAATAATTGCTAAATTGTTTGGTAGTACTATTTGAACAACTAGATCACAGTATAATCAACGCAAAGATGCAGATTTTTGTGTCATTTGCACAAGATATTCGTGTGACATTGAGTTGCGAAAACATGAAATATTGTAGCCGTCTGTGGGCGGTATAATTCATTGAGCCGCGTGCGCCTCCAAATTATGTTATGAAGCCAGACACGACACAATTGCTTTTTTCAATTTATCTTGGACTTCCACAACAGGTACAAGGCAGCAGTAGTGGTTATTTCGCTCATTCATGTGCTCATGGAATGACAGGTAGGTGATGCTGGGAGCTTGGTAGTTTATATCCTCGACCTTTCACTTCCGGGATTGTCCCATTTAGCGCCAGAAAATCCATCGTATGTTCTTACTTTCAGCTGGATTTCCGTTACCTAACGGTTCCTTTGTGTTGGCGTTCTAACCTCCGGTGGATTTGTGAGGACTATGGTTAACTGCTCCTCAGATCTCTGCAGGGTAAATCCAGACAGCTAGCTAGACTATCTGTCCAATCTGAGTTTTCTGTTGCACGACTAAAACTACTTTAAAACGTTCACATGTTCCACCAAAACAAGTTCCTTCCCGAGACTATTTAGCAGCGGCACCGTGGCTCCGTCCAAGGCCTAGCACCACCCATGACGATTGTGATCGATGTAAAGAAAGGGCAAAAAACCAGAGCCTGTTTTTCTCCCATCCCGGAATGCTGTGGGGACTAGCCAGACCTTCCTTTGCAGCGCTGTGGAGGATGGTCTGGCAAATCAAGACTAGGAGCTTGGTGACATACTAACAACATGCACTTTACAGGCCACACAGGACAAAAATGTCATAGTTGTAATTGCCAACTGTGACCAAGCTCTTAGGCTATGAATTGAATTCATCACAAATGTGTTTTTATTTTCATTGTGTCATGCACAGTACATTAAATTTATGTAGAAATGAGGACTTTTAATCCTTTGCCTGTTGGTGGGTCACTCATTAACCAGACATAAAAGGCCATAAAATATGCATGCTGGGCAGCTGCTGGCTTACAGTACCAACAGCCAGCACTGTGGGACTGAATCGTGTTTTACAAAATGTCTTTTGCTCTCAGGTTTCTCTCTCAATATTTCTATCTCAATCAGTCCCTCCAGAAAAACGTGATTATGCGATCGCATAATTCAATGCATAATCAGCCAAAGTCCGCATATTCATGCGGGGGCCGCATTTTTTCAAATATGCTGCACTTTCGCTGCATAAATTGCCGATTTCCGCGCAAAATAGGCAGTGCTTGCATGATTTCATAATCCCCGCATTTTCGTTGCAAAAAAGTCACATATATCTTAGCAGAAAGTTGAAAAGATTTTGCGTTTACTTCACACAAGAGCAGCCATTTTCCCCTGTTGCCATGGGAACGTTATGAAGTGACGTTGAACATCATCGAAAAGCAGGTGTTGGAGGTTGATACTTTGAGTCTCTTAAGTTGGTATCCAATAAGAAAGCTATCTTAATATCTAATGTCTACTCAGATCTCTTTGTTTAAGTGCTCCTGCTGTCTATATTATTAACGATTTTTGAAAGTCTGTCTCTTTTGTATCTTTTATTTCCCTCTGTTTAGACTATTACTTTTATTTTTACTTTAATATTATTTGTATATATTTTTGTATCTTATTTGTTTACTTATTGCAATGACTGAATATCTGTAAACTATTTTTGGAAATTAAGTTTTTAAAAAGCAGGGTGTTGGGGGAATCAGTTTTTCTTCTCTTTTTCATCAAACCGCAGTTTTTGCAAGTTCCCGAAATGTTTGCAAGTTCATTGCATAAAACTGCATAAATATCCCGCATATTCCATCGCATTTTTTAAGAAAACGCGCCGCATAATCAAGGATTTTTGTCCGCAACAATCACAAAAAAACTCTTTTCTGGAAGGACTGCTCAATGAAGTGTAAACTAGGGCTCAACGATTAATCATTTGTGAAAATCAAATGTGAAATATTTAGTTGAATGTTTGGTGTAACATTTGATTTAAAAAAAAATTATTCCTCTTTTCATTATTATAGTTAGTTTTTTCATAAGATAAATGCTGGAATAATGTTACATATCACAGATTGTTTACAGAAATGTCCTATTTTCAGTGGATTTTTTTAGCATGATCATAGAGGGGGCAATTTGTAGCTTAAAAACGCAATCAGAATTAGATTTCTTCCCCAAATCTCTGCTTCAGCTGTTGTTTGTTTTGTATTGTAACTTCACTACACACTCCTCCTTCCCTTTTTGTCACTTATTCTTTTCATATCACATTACCTTTTGACCTCAGCTTCATACAAGCTGGTATGTGATATATCAGAGAGAAAAAATGGTATATGAGAGAGAAATAAATACTCTGTCAATCGCTGATCCTGCTCTAAAATCCAATAGTCAAAAGCTCATCATTTTCAATTTAAAATCCAAATCGTGACACCCCTAATTAGTGTGTGATGTAAGCTGTAGCATATATAACCATCAAATGTGCTCTTTGAGTATCTAGCTGTCACACACATGTTGTAAGGTGCAGAGAGAAACAGTGATTCGAAAATAACTAGAAGCTGGATATAACATGACTGTAAATTAAAAAAAGAAAATGTATTCAGCTTCTACTTTGAGACTTTTGAAAACAATGCCAGTCTCTAATTATGTTTTGTAAAGCACTTTGTAACCTACTATAACTTTGTGCTATAGAAATAAAAATGTACTTACTTACTTACTTACATTTCAGCAGTCCCTGCTCATAAAGAGCATTATACAAATGTATTTGGCATAACATGGAGTCAGTGTGTATCAGTTGTTTCAAAGACTTGTTGAGTTGTGTGCAGATGAATGTATTTTATATGTGCGTTGGAGAGTTTTTACTAGGGAAGAGCAGCCAGACTGCAGGTGTTCAGTACAGCATTATGTAAATTCTTTCATGGATAGCTACAGGCGTTTAGTCAGTCACTCATAGAGATGAACATGTTTAAATAAGCAAGATAAACACGACTGTTTATGAATGTTAAGATTTATTATCCCCCCAAAAAAGAAAGCTGCCCTTTAATCTGAGTTCTCAGCATCATGCAGTCAGCAGTGAAGACATATTCCCGTTGTAAGATTTAGGATCTAAGTTTAACCCTTGTGCATCCCTTTCAAAAAGTTCCTCTGATGTCCTAGGGCGTCATACAATTATATTCATATTTTTATACACTTTCACTGAGTTAAATCTTTTAACCAACTTCAGCCCTGAACATCACTGCCAAATATTGATTCATTGTATACATAATGCCACTGTAACAACACAAAAATTGAATTATTTTTTGTATACTAAATGCTAACAAAAAAATGTTTTCCAACAGTCAGGGATATGTCAATGATTAGCAACAACATTGATTTTATGTACATCTAGTCTATATCCACAATGTTTCACTTCTGGGAGTGCTCTCTTGCCGCCAGAAATTCTTCCAGATGACACTCTTTTCGGCTGGATGTTTGTCACCTTCCTCTTTCTTTGTGTTGGAATTTCAAACTGCGGTGTATTTGTGAGGACTATGGTTAACAGCTCCTCAGATCTCTACAGGGTAAATCCAGACAGCTAGCTAGACTATCTGTCCAATCTGAGTTTTCTGTTGCACGACTAAAACTACTTTAGAACGTACACATGTTCCACCAAAACAAGTTCCTTCCTAAGACTATTTAGCAGAGGCACCGTGGCTCTGTCCGGGGCCTAGCACCGCCCATGACGATTGTGATTGGTGTAAAGAGATGGCAATAGGCTTCCGGTTTGGATCATGTAGTGACAAGACGTGCCAACGAGAAGCTCCTGATACCTTGGATTTAACTGCGATAAAAACTCTCTAATATACGTACTGGCGTCGAGTTAACAGTTTCAGTTGGTTTATTTTTTCTCATTTATTACCGAAATTACACGTTCGGAACATGCCGAGCTCTCAAAAGACCAGAGGAGATACAGAGCCGAAGAAACCAACGCTGAGTAGCAAAGTGGCTAATATGGCCTCGGCTACAGCTAGCAGCGAACTCGCTGCGATGCTAACAGCAGAAATGGAAAAACAACGCGAAAATCTCAAAGAAGACATGGCTACACTTATTCAAGCATCTCTGGCACCTATCCAGTCATCTATAGCTAGCTTTTGGGAAATGGTGGATACACTGGGACAACGAGTTACATCTGTGGAGATCACTGCAGGCGAGAACTTTGAAGCCCTCTCTAAAGTGGAGAAAGCCGTCTCTGAACTAGAGGCGGTGAATGCTACACTGGTGGACCGCATCGACGACTTGGAGAACCGTTCTCGGAGGGCAAACCTCCGTATAATAAATGTGCCAGAGGGCAGTGAACCCAACGGTGATATGGTAACTTTCGTCTCTACGCTGTTGAAGGACATGATGGGGAACCAGGTGTTTGCCACCCCGCCCGAACTGGACCGGGCGCACCGCGCTCTACTGCAGAAACCCAAAGATGGGCGGCCACCTCGAGCCATCATCGTTGCTTTCCATAAATATCAAGACCGGGAGAAGGCACTACGCTGGGCTAGACAGAATGAGATGCAGTATAAGGGACATGCACTAAGACTATATCCCGACCTCAGTGCTAACCTCTCTAAGAAACGTGCAGCCTGCAAGAACGTCAAATCAGCCCTGTATCAGAAGGGAATCCAATTCAGGCTTCTCTACCCAGCGCGCCTACGAGTGTCTTATGGAGGGGATACACTGATGTTTGAGACACGTCCGGAGGCTGAGGCGTTTTACACTCGTAGTATTGAGAGGAAGGCCGGCATCTCTGCTGGTCCTGAACATGAGGACTAACTGAACGCTGGCTATTCAATAACGTCGGGCAAAGTAACAGTCATAGCTAACGCAATGTCGCCTACAGTAATTCTTGATTTGCTACGTTGTTATGTATGATTAACCCTGGGTGTTTTAAGACATTCAGATTTGTTATTCTATTAGGGCATGTTCACGTGTTATTACATAGGGCTGAATACTGGAGCTTGAATTATGTTCAGAGTTTGTGTGTTCCATTTTAGTCAGGAGCTCTCAAAAGCAAAGTTTAGGAGATTAAGGTGAATTGTTGGAAGTGTTCAGAAGGGGGACGAATCCTGCGTGCTGCCAGTTTGGCAGAGAAAGGGAATGTTTTGGGGATGTGGGGGCTAACGACTGGACCTTTTTTTCTTTTCTATATATACTGTAAACTTTTTGGGTTTCATTATATGCTGTCTGTTGAGGGAGGTAGGCGTGACATGTGCATGGTTATGAAAAAACGAGTCATGCACACTGTATTCATAACTTTATTGTGTAGCTATGACTAACAATTTAAAGGGTAGGTGTGGGGGGTCAGCGATCAGGTTTGTATCATGGAACGTTAAAGGGCTCAACAGTCCAGTAAAGAGATCTAAAATATTTACCCACCTTAAGAATTTAAAAGCTGATATTATATTCCTTCAGGAAACCCACCTGCGTAAATCTGATCAACTACGTTTAAAAAGGCAGTGGGTGGGACAAATCTTTCACTCTAGCTTTAATTCTAAAGCAAGAGGGACAGCAATACTAATACACAAGAGAATTCAGTTTACCTCACCTGGTGCTATATCTGATCCACAAGGCCGCTATGTTATTGTCCCCGGACGGATCCTCCTGACACCGCTTATACTAGTGAACTTGTACGCTCCTAACTGGGATGATGTGGGGTTTGTGCAACAACTTGTCGGAAAATTGCCAGATCTAAATTATCATTTTTTGATTTTAGGGGGTGACTTTAACTGTGTCATAGACCCCAACTTAGACAGATCCAACCCTAAAGTACATACCCTTTCGAAAATGGCCAGTACATTTTCAAGATTTTTCGATCATGCAGCATGTGTGGATCCCTGGAGCTTTTTGAATCCTCAGTGTAAGACCTTTTCTTTTTATTCTAACGTCCATCACTCGTACTCAAGAATTGATTACTTTTTTATTGATAAAAAACTGATGGGCTGCTTGGAGAAGGTTGAATACGGCGCCATCATAGAATCAGACCACGCCCCCATACTTATGGATCTCTCTTTCGATCACAACTACACTAGTCGTACTCAGTGGCGCTTTAATGCTACATTACTTTCAGATGGGAAGTTCTGCGATTTAATCTCTGTAGCCATCAGCAGGTTTTTGGAAACTAATAAGTCGGACTCAGTTTCTCCGTCATTACTTTGGGAAACATTTAAAGTGGTTATTAGAGGGGAAATAATAGCATATTCGGCCTACCAGAATAGAGAAAGGAACAAAAAAAGACGACAGTTAATAGATTTGATATTTGATCTAGATATGAAGTGTTCCACATCTCCAAGCCCATCACTCTATAAAGAAAGAATTGACCTCCAAACTCAATATAATTTACTTTCTACTTCGGAAACAGAGCAACTTATTATGCGTTCGCGTGGGATGTTTTATGAACATGGTGAAAAGGCGGGCCGGCTTTTAGCTCATCGACTAAAATCTAAATCGGCATCACAACATATTTCTCAAATCGAAGATGCGACAGGAAAACTGACTACAGATCCTCTCAAAATAAATGATATTTTTAAAGACTACTATTTTGATTTGTATAATTCAGAATCACTTAAAGACACATCACTCTTAGTGAATTTTTTTGATAAAATACGAGTTCCTACCCTCTCTGATGGCCAAAAGAGCAATTAGATCAACCGCTAAGCCTTGAAGAAGTTGCCTTTGCCATCTCTTCAATGCAAAATGGGAAGGCCCCAGGGCCCGATGGCTTCCCTATTGATTTTTATAAGAAATTTTCTGGTCAACTAGCCCCCCTGTTATTAAATATGTTTAACCATTCCTTGTCCCAAGGTAAATTACCTGGATCCCTTACCGAAGCATCTATTACACTTTTGCTGAAACCTGCTAGGGACGCATTTAAATGTGGTTCATACCGACCTGTATCACTGTTAAATTCTGATGTTAAAATACTTTCGAAACTGTTAGCGATGCGATTGGAGGCACCCTTGTCATGCCTGATTTCAACCGACCAGACAGGTTTCATTAGAGGGCGTTACTTATTTTCTAATGTGCGACGTCTTTTAAATGTACTTTACAGTCCTTCACCTAATGTCGTACCAGAAGTTGTGGTGTCCTTTTCATTGCATTGAAACAATTTGGTTTTGGTAAAACTTTTAGCCAGTGGATCCAACTTCTTTACTCCTCCCCACAAGCATCGGTGATCACGAACCAGCTCCGCTCACATGGGGTGGGTTGAGAGGGGATTGTTATGTGCAAGAAAAAGGAAAAACTCATATCTGTAACGATGTGTCTGTTCATAATCTGTATTTCTCGATAAAAAGAGGTTTAAAAAAAAAAAAGAGATGGCAATAAACCAGAGCATGTTTTTCTCCCATGCTGTGTGGACTAGCCAGACCCTCCTTTGCAGCACCGTGGAGGAGGGTCTGGCAAAGAGAGACTACTACTACTACTACTGTCCCTAGTGGAAACTAGGAAAATAGCATGTATATGTATTTGCCCCATAGGGCAAGCATCGGAAAATGTATCCATCAAAGAAATTGTTAAAATTACAGTTATACAGCCAGAGCTCTAGATTGAAAACCTGATACAGTAGAATGCATGAACGTATACTGTAATGGCCATGGGAGCAAAAAAGTGGTTTAAATGGGGAAATGATTGTCCTTAAGGGTCTAAGTGTCTGTATTTTGGCTACACAGTTTATTATAAACTTATTACTGGTATATGAGCTGAGACTGAACTTCCAAAATTCCAGGAAAAAAAAAACTTACACTCTTGCCAAAATGTATGCCATATGTATTAACACAGCCAAAATGTCCCTGTGTACAAAAGTTCACATTAACTTTTTTTTTTCCCCACTTTCTTTTACTTGTCGTGGCTGAAAGCAGGCAGGGCAGGACACGGCATAGGGTAACAGCCTTTTACAAATTGTGAATGATACTGCTTCTTAATTTTATCAAACACTTTGCTAACGTTAACATCCACAGCGTCCTTGCACTCACTGCAGCCCTCCTTTTCTGCTTTTTGCATTTTTGCCTTGTTATTAAACAAGTATACAAGCAATCAATATTTCCCTAATGAGAAGTCAATGCCACCATCACCAAAAGAGTACTCCACTGATTTACCTTTGCACTTGTACAACATTGTCAGACCCATATATACAAAAAGGATCAAAATTGATGCAGAACCAGATATATCATCTTTGTTATTCCTTATAGTCTTCTTCCTTCCCAAAACATGGCACCTATTATCCACAATGCTACTTGACAGCCGACAGTTGGGTATAAGATTCAAGAGTGTTATGCTAGTAGTAAAACACTGCGGGATCGGGATGTAGCCTGGAACCCCCCCACGCCAGCAGAAACCATAGATATACAGTACAGGCCAAATGTTTGGACACACCTTCTCATTCAATGTGTTTTCTTTATTTTCATGACTATTTACATTGTAGATTCTCACTGAAGGCATCAAAACTATGAATGAACACATATGGAATTATGTACTTAACAAAAAAGTGTGAAATAACTGAAAACATGTTTTATATTTTAGATTCCTCAAAGTAGCCACCCTTTGCTTTTTTGATAGCGCTGCAAACCCTTGGTGTTCTCTCAATGAGCTTCATGAGGTAGTCACCTGAAATGGTTTTCACTTCACAGGTGTGCCTTGTCAGGGTTAATTAGTGGAATTATTTCCCTTATTAATGGGGTTGGGACCATCAGTTGTGTTGTGCAGAAGTCAGGTTGATACACAGCCGACAGCCCTATTGGACAACTGATAGAGTTCATATTATGGCAAGAACCAATCAGCTAAGTAAAGAGAAACGAGTGGCCATCATTACTTTAACAAATGAAGGTCAGTCAGTCCGGAAAATTGCGAAAACTTTGAATGTGTCCCCAACTGCAGTCGCAATAACCATCAAGCGCTACAACGAAACTGGCTCACATGAGGACCGCCCCAGGAAAGGAAGACCAAGAGTCACCTCTGCTGCTGAGGATAAGTTCATCCGAGTCACCAGCCTCAGAAATCACAAGTTAACAGCAGATCAGATTAGAGACCAGGATGAATGCCACACAGAGTTCTAGCAGCAGACACATCTCTAGAACAACTGTTAAGAGGAGACTGCGCGAATCAGGCCTTCATGGTCAAGTAGCTGCTAGGAAACCACTGCTAAGGAGAGGCAACAAGCAGAAGAGATTTGTTTGGGCCAAGAAACACAAGGAATGGACATTAGACCAGTGGAAATCTGTGCTTTGGTCTGATGAGTCTAAATTTGAGATCTTTGGTTCCAACCGCCGTGTCTTTGTGCGATGCAGAAAAGGTGAACGGATGGATTCTCCATGCCTGGTTCCCACCGTGAAGCATGGAGGAGGAGGTGTGATGGTGTGGAGGTGCTTTGCTGGTGACACTGTTGGGGATTTATTCA
The DNA here is from genome assembly GCF_004354835.1 of Perca flavescens. Taxonomy (NCBI): domain Eukaryota; kingdom Metazoa; phylum Chordata; class Actinopteri; order Perciformes; family Percidae; genus Perca; species Perca flavescens. The sequence continues at coordinate 34,066,312 of NC_041344.1, forward strand.
AAATTGAAGGCACACTGAACCAGCATGGCTATCACAGCATCCTGCAGCAACATGCCATCCCATCCGGTTTGCGTTTAATGTAAATAGTCATGAAAATAAAGGAAACGCATTAAATGAGAAGGTGTGTCCAAACTTTTGGCCTGTACTGTATATACTGACAGTATATATATCTATGAGCAGACACCAGCAGCGTGTTTGAGCCTCCCAGGACAGGGGAGCTCCGAGGCTCCGTCCACCGTCCCCCCGCTCCCTCATCCTTTGCCTCTGCTTCGGCGGGAGCGTAATGAAAAAGACAGTCCCACGCAGGGCTCTACTATAATGCTTAGATTCTGTTGCCCCCTATGAGGAGTTCTAAGTAATGACAACAACACTGTTGCATCCACATGATACAAGACTTCCGTGATTGCGCACCACCCCCCCCCTCCTCCACGCAGTTGCTAGTAACAAACGGTAAAAACGTTACGCACTAAAGCTTCAAGTAAACTGAATAAATTCATGACCAGACAACACAAATGTGTTTTTTAGTTCCTCATGAAATTAAAGTACCCATATTTCTTTGGGATTTGGGTGTTATTTTGTGTCTCTGGTGCTTCCACACACATACAAACTTTGAAAAAAAAAACATCCATGCTTTCTACGTAACTACCCGAAACGACCTGGCTAACCGCAACCGTTAGCATGTTAGCGCTAGTATGCTACCTCGTTCTCAATAGCAAAGCACTGCTACAACACACACAACTTCACCATAATCTACAAAAGAACTACTTACATGTGCGCCCTCATTTAGAAGTCTCCCAGCTGATCCTGCCTTGTAACTGACCGAAGTTGGAGAACAACCTTTCTTTTACTGTCTATGGAGGTAGCTGACATGATCTACATCTGAGCTACTGCGCATGTGCGAGTGCAATCAAAGATAGTACAGAAGAAGAAGAAAAGAGGTCTCACTCTGTAGCTAAAACAGAGACCAGGTGAAAAGAGGATCTGCAGCAGTGAGAGAGAGCTGTGCAGTACAAGAAAAATATGGTGTTTTTTGGACATCCATCAGCATTTTGGGAACCAACAAATATACATATTATTTTCCAGACATAATGTGGTTCTGGGAAACTGGTCAGTTTACCATTAACAAGGATATATGCACCTAAACAACTCAAGTTGTTTAAAGCTTGCAGAGTTCATTTGTAGAAAGCAAAATTCATACTCCTGTTACTTGTTCCTACTTTTAAATGCTGAATAGAACGTATTGAAAGTTACATTTCATTTTCACACATTGAAATATAAATAATGGTGTGTATCCTATTCCTAATTAGTTTTGTAGGATGCACAACAGTATTTATATTTAAATGTGTGGAAATGAAATATAACTTTCAATACATTCTTTTCAGCGTCTAAAAGTGAGAAGTAACAGAAGTATGAATGTTGTTTTCTACAAGTGAACTCTCTACAAGCTTTACACAACTTTTAGGTGCATATATCCTTGTTAACGGCAAACTGATAGGCATGTGTTGCTTTATGAGGTAAGTCCTCAGAGTCATAAAGCACACATGCGTATCGCGTACACAAGTCTTTTCCCAATTTGTATCAGGACTGACTGATTGATGATGTATATGTTTTGGAAAGAAGGCTGGTGTTGCTAAACTCATATAACATGAGGGCTGGGTATTGTTCAAACATTTTCGGTACCGATACCAATACCGTGACTTCGATACCGGTTCCTAAACGATTTTCTATACCAATTTTATAAAACAAACTATTTTTATTTATTTTTCAGCTCCAACTACGTGAGCCCTGTTTCTATATAACGTAGAGTTTTTCCTATGTGTCTCTACGATGTGTAACGCTAAACAGCCAATCAGCAGCATTGGATCTTGGTAGAAGCATGCTGTGTGCTTATTGGCTCACTGACGCTGATGAGATTTACTCCTTAGGTATTGAAATTGGGTATTGAAGGACGAGGCATTTTTCAATACTCGATACTAAGTAGGCAATTTGGTCGGTGCCTAAAAAGTATTGATTTCGGTACCCAGCTCTACATAACATCATGGGCAGCATGGTGGCCCAGTGGTTAGTGAGAAGCCTCACAGCAAGAAGGTTCTGGGTTAAAATCCAGGCCTTTCTGTGTGGAGTTTGCATATTCTCCCCGTTTCTGCATGGGTTTTCTCCGGTTTCCCCCACCACTACTAGCTGATGTGTGGTGAGTGTTCTGGCGTAACAATTTCATTGAATTGTGGAATTAATTGTGAACTGAACAACTAATCACAGGCTGGAGTCACCCTTCAGAGGCTGACAAAGTACACTGCAAGCTTAACTTCCAACAGAGCAGGAAACATACAAATACAAAACCAGTGACGCAGTATTTGTCAGCTTTGTTGCAATTTCACCCAGTGGGGAGGTGCGGCAATAAAAAACAAAATTAAACTTAAAAAAGTCGATGCGGAGAATAGCCCCAAATACATTTCACCATAGACCAACATTATAAAAACTACATTTGTAAAACTCTTGACAGGACACTTCCAACTGCAAAAATATCAAATATTACTTATTATGAATGTTTAACATTTGTAAAAACTTCGCCAGATGTGTGATGTCATCTCAATGTAAGTTCTATAGGACAAGGGGGCCGACTCAGGGAAACATCAAGGAGGCAACACAAAGCAAGACATGATCCCTCACTGGCTTCCCACCTACCAATATCAAACTGCCAAGTAAAACGTTTTCTGTAACACAGCACTAAACTGAAACCAATAACAACTCAAACATACCGTTAAATCCAGCTCAAGTCCTATCTTCAAGAACTCGTCATGCCTCATTTGGATCCAAGAAAACTCATGCACGCAGATTTACCCTGTGGTGCCTTAAACTGTGCTCTTTTTCTGGAAGAAATCCTGGAAGTTCTTTCATTTGTTCTTGTAATTAACTTGTCGCTTTTTGCTGAACACTTGGGTATTATTGATGTGGCTGTGTTATTGCCAACAGCTGAAGACTGGGACAATAAATCAAACCCCAACACTTGCATTGTGAGCCATGTAGTATTGTGATAAGGTAATATGCACCTCAGTGACTGGAGAGGGAAATGGCCTGAGAGCAGGTTGTATTAATTCATACTGTACACACTGTAGTGGTTAGCAACAACAGATAAGCCAGGAACCTACAACCAGTAATCATACAGTATATAACCATATACCCATGCCAGGGTGAGGTTTCTAGAGAATGAGGAGGGCTGGCACTAGGTATGAGATAATTTTTTTGGGCATTTCTGCCTTTAATGGACATGACAGCTGATATATGAAAGGGGAGAGAGGGGGGGGACATGCAGAAGGCCATCACAGGCTGGACTTGAACCACGACCTTCTGCATCAAGGAATAACTACAAGTGTGCGCTTGCTCTACCAACTGATCTAACCGGCCACCGGTATGAGATTGTCATGGTTTGATATCCTTCAGCAAAAATATCACCGCTTCACGGTATTGCAAATATAGCTTTAAATGTTTTATTTTTGAAATGTCACCATCTCATTTGCTCATTTTACTGCCCAATAAGACAGAAGACAAAAGATCTGAGATGAGATGAGCTCAAGATTCTCCGTCTCCTTTGAAAATGTCCAATCATCGTGCTTATGCCGAGGGAGCTGCAAAGCAGGGCCTGGATAAAATACTGGGCGAAGAATTAAGGCCTGAGCACAATGTGGTGGGTGAAAGAAGCCCTGTGAAAGCTCCAGAGAATGAGAAACAGAAAGGGAGAAAGAGAAAGGGAGGGAAATTTGAGGATGTTAGCTTCACAATAGAGGAAGAGCAGGACTGAGGAGGATTGACCCTGAACATACGGACAATTAACCTTTGGTTCAGCAGAGTGTAAGAGAAAACTCAAAGGCTGTGCACTGATAAGTGAACCTACTAGAAAGGCCTCTAAGGATGTTCATTTTACAGGGGGAGTCATGGACGTGTTTTCTAAGGTATCACAATTTCCTACTTTGGGAATTAAACAGTAGTCATTGACTCTGCGACTGTTTTTGTTGTTTTGTCGACATTTCAGCTGGTGGTTAATAAATGCCAAAGTCAAACACCCTTTAATTTAATAATCAAAATCCACACAATTTATTTCAAGAGCAAGTTATAAAATGGCTCTTCGGACAACATGTTTATCTCAAAGCCAGATGCTGTGTTTAAATTCAAATACTTTTTTGAGTACACTTACATGTAGTACATGTGTACACTATGTAATCACTTGTGCAGTACATACAGGGTAGTGTTGTTTCAAATCGCGTGCGGCCTCTTCTTTTTAACAGTATATTGCAATCGGGTGGAGCATTTTGTTGCCCACCAAAATACAAGCGAATATACCGGCTTGCAGTACAGTATAGTGGTACTTTAAAAAAAAAAAAAAAAAAAACATGTACAAATTTGTATAGTTCTGTGTTTCCCATTTCAATCACAACTGCTGGATCTTCCTCACTCGCCATTTTCACAAGTTAGAAAATACGTTGGTGGTCCCCTAGCTTGCGCTCCGTAGCAAAGATGGTGACCGTTGAGTTCAAGTGGTGTCCAGCCTTCTTAACTCAACGTTATGACCGTTTTGAGAACAGCAGCTGGGTACTCGCAGTGCACTGCATCCATACTTTGTCAGTGTGAATGCAATAGCAATTCTAAGTACAGAAGTGCGCAATTTGAGATACAGCAAGACTCTTTGTCTATTTGCCCAGCATGGTCTTTACAGGGGATTTGGCTTGGTATGATCCACATGGCTTGTACAGTTCACATAGTACAAGACACCTATCTTTCTTCATGTTTATATGAGATACAAATACATTTATTTTTACTTTTTTAAGATTATTTTTAATTGACAGGACAGCTTGAAGATAGCAAAGAGGAGAGAGAGCGGGGACGACATGCAGCAAAGGGCCGCAGGTCTAGAGGTTGCCCCGCGATACAAATACATTTTTTACAATGTGATACACTACAATTCAGTATTCAATTTTATACTATTCGAAATATACCCCAAGGAGGACTGCCTAAAATGTTCCAACTAATTTTGGTATTTTCAATAACTCTATCTAATATATCTAATATTTATTTACACTGGCCACCAACAGCTCACGTTTCCCTCACACAACCTACCACGTTTTTTTGTTACTGTCTGACATTGAAAGCAGTGACAGGAACTACTGTCCTAAAGCTTAGCGAGGCTTCAGCAAATGCAGCAGAGGCAATGGAGACTGACAGTATAACGGATGTTGAGTACCTGTCAACATCATGGATTTTTTCCCTTTCTTTTTGCCTGAAGGGAAGCATTATTTGATTTTACAATGAACAATACACAGCAGACTGGGACCAGAATCAATTGATACTATAACCAAGCGACTGCACACATACAGTAGTGTGTTCACTCAAAGAAGTGCATTTAGTGTTAAGTTATTTTTTAAACTTCTACCGAGGTTTGTGGTGCCACCACCATTATAGAATACGGTTGCATATTTTGCTCACTGCAGATCGAATGTCAAGATGTCAGGCAACTTGTGGACACTTTTTGCAGGGTGGAAATTATTTCAGTAAATAGCAAACTGAGAGTTGCTGGGAATGATTTTCTTTTTCTATCAAATTTGACACCAGATTTGGTTCAGATCTGTGGTTGTGTATCAATGCAGCCCTCTAAGTCTTGTTTTGGTTTTCCAGGGCTTTACTTAAAGGTCCCATATTGTGAAAAGTAAGATGTCCATGTCTTTTGTAATATATTGCAGGTTGAGATGCTATATAAATAGCGTGAAAGTATCAACACTCATTCCACAGAGAAAGGCACACAGCAAGTAGTCAGAAACTGTGCCTTTAAATGAGCCGTCAGGACTTCTGTAAGATTGTGATATCACAACTACACTATGTATAGGTAGAAAGTGCCGCTACTGTGCCGTTACAGTCATTCACCAACTGCAATGACGTGGTGCAAAGACTCACAGACCACATTTGCAAAATACCCGGAAATGCTGACCAATCAGAGCAGACTGGGCTTTTTCAGGAGTGGGGCTTAAAGAGACAGCAGCTAAAATGACAGAGGGAGAATAAAGGTATATTAAGCAGAGAATGAGAAAAATAAAATGTTTTTTTAACATTAAAGCATTACATATTTATTTATTTTAAACTTTATGTATGGAATGTCACAACCCTCCAACTGTCTTTATTGCAGCAGATTAAAGCAAAACTACAGTATATGTGTTTTATCTGTAGCAGGTAACATAGCTCTGATGATTGTCTTTTACAGTTGTTTAAAACCTTAAGATTAGTTATGCATGTGCATCATTTACTCAAGGGAAAGTGTCCTTAGTCTAAGCTAGACTGCAAATGACTGCAACTAAATATGTTCTGGTAGAAACCTAAACATAAAAAGGAGCATGATATAGGACCTGTTTACACCCCTAGTCTATTGTGTATGGTGTTAGTTAGTACTGATCAATATAGAAGTGTGATTGCGCACTATAAAGTAAATTGAATAAAAGTGCCACTGAAGTCATTTCCAGGTGTCCAGAGTATGATTGTGTAGTGTTCACATTTCACAGAAGTGTTGCTAGAGCACTGATCATTGAAGGAAGCAGCAAAATAGGACTGTGCATAATACAGAAATATTTTTGGGTGGGCTGCCCAAATAAATTCTACATGTGGGAAAGGCTTCTGTGGTTAACACAGATTACAAACTGTCCAGCTCCATTGAGCAGCACATTGAAACATGACCATGACCAGCATTCCGAGGCTGTTTCCAGTCCCTGTGTCCACATCTCATAAAGTATTCCTCAGAGAGAATAAACCATGAAACATGGCCACTGACCGCCATCAACCCCCACACCACACAATATGAGATAAACCATTGGTGCTTGGCGCTACACTGCTGACGCATCCTTACACTTTCTTGCTCTATTTGCGTTCAAATGTGCAGATTATGTGCGCATTTCAGTCTTGTATGCTTTGGCATCTATTTCTTATTTTTTAAGCAGGTGCAGTAATTTAGTTCATATGTATATTAACTTCCAAATTAAATCAATGATGATTTCTACTAAAATAAGGCTGATGAATTCAGAATTTTATTGATAAGACCAATCATCTAAAGCAGAGATCTTCAACATGGGGCCCGGGACCGGGGCCATATATATATATATATTTCTTTTTTTTTAAGTTTCTCATTTCAAAGATTAAAATAAGTCTGAAAATATAGATTAATATGAATGCAAAATGTTAATAGCGAAGACAAATTGGTCTATTTGTGAAAAAAAATTGGGACAAGAACGGAGCAGTTGGGTTTAGGTAAAGAAGAACAAAACAGTTGGGTTTAGGTAAAGAAGAACAGGACAGTTGGTTTTAGGAAAAGAAGAACGGGACAGTTGGGTTTAGGAAAAGATGGTGGGTGGGGTTATAAAATGAGCGTCTCAGTGACACACGGGACAAGAGCGGGACATGAATCCCGGTCTCCTGAATGAAAGTCATGTGTTGTTTGACCCATCCACCACCCCAACCAATCTCCTTACATGGAACTTTGGGCTTTCATAATATTCGCTACTGTTGTCGCTTTTAATACTACAGCATCTTACAGTGCCGCGGTCGAGCTGCTGCTCTGTCCGGCACGTTCCATACAGACGCTGAAGGATGATTTTTGAGTCGTGTATCTGGTGCTGAGAGACACTGCCCGAGAGTCGGGAATGAGAACGGGTTGGAATATAAACTTACTATAGGTAACTATGGTAGCCATACAGTTATGCTTACTTGCACCCCTAGATGACAGTGTTGATGTCATTTCACCTTAATTGTGCTGGACTGAACAAACAATCATACAATTTACTGACTATTTTAAGAGCCTGGGATAAGATAAGTTAAGTTTTCCCTGTGGGGAAACAGGAACGCCCATGGGGTGAATTGCCATCTGGTTACAAGATATGCTGTGTGCAAAAGGTGATGCTAGAGAAAAGGTTATGGAGATTTTAAAATAAAAAGGGTTCATTCTGTGGGTAGTATTGATGCATTAATACATTCATCAAAATCCCTCCATTAAATTAAAAATATTGTGTTCAGTCAGTCAGAATTTTGGTCTGATAATAGTGTATGAGGAAATGTAAGGAGGTCATAAAGATTATTAGGAATCGTTCGCAATGAAAAAAAAACACAACTCTGTGTGTATATTATAGACCTTTTGTGCAACTATGACTGAGTCAGGTGGAATGTGGAAATTATAGACTTTTTACATAAACTTATTTAGAACTTTTACATTTTATGTGATAACGTGTAGTATGGGGTTCTATAAAATGAATTGTATAAAATAAGTTGGGCTTCTTTTTGTGTTTCACACCCGGAACTGATCAACCCAACACAGACAAATACTGTAGAAGAATGGGACAAACCATACAACCAACCATGTAGGTTGTTTATTCCTACCTTTCCTATTCCTTGTTTATTCTAATACGACCCATAAGAGAGTTTCATAAATTAGCTCCCCTAGTGGTGCCCAGAAATGAGGCCCACTGTAGTCTTTTCTGTCCTCATATCTAAACCAGAGAACGTGACGGTCGCTGTTTCAAACTCGTCATTAACGTTATGAAACGGTTGCAGGTTCAACTAACGACTTCTTGAGATTTAATAGGACAGTCTAATAAATCTAATGAAGCTTAGCATAAGTTCAGCCAGGAAGACTATCTTATGTTATTCACTCATTTTCAAACACATCGCTATCCCTCTCCCTCTCCTTCTGCTTCACATTATTAGCTGATTAGGGGGTGTTTACTCTTTTACATAAAACCAACCAGGTTTAGCCACAATCTCTATCAGCCAATCACATTCTTGCTGTCAATATTTAAATGTATTCCTCTCCGTAGGTTGCAGTGCCAGACCTTCCTCCACAGCACTGCAGAGGAGGTTCTGGCTAGTCCACATAGCATTCCGGGATGGGAGAAATACATGCACCTAAGCTCTGTACGGAGCCACGGTGCCTCTGCTAAATTAGCCTCGTGAGACCTTCCTGATCTGGCGAGCTCCAGTTCTCCTCTCCCAGATCAGTCTGGCATCTTGAGGCAGAGAAAATTTGGAGCCGTTAGCCAAACGACCGGGCCAATCAGCGTTGGTTTTGAGGTGGGTTAGGTGGTGATAGACAGATGGTTTATCCAATCAGCTAACCAGTATTTTCAGACAGCGGTAACCCTAATTCCCAATAAAGTTAGCCGCTTGCTAATGCTTTTTATCTCTTGGATCCATCTTTTGGAATATGGTCCGGGAACCTGAAATGGTGTCTGTTATTCCTAAATTCTTGTTACACAAACGGCAAATATCCTTTATGTTGCTTGCATGCTGAGCTAATGAGCTATGCTTTGCCTGCAGCAGCAGGGGCGGGCTTGTGGTTGTATTTTTATACGCTTCATGGATCTGATTGGTTGATTTGGCCCGTCTATCACCAACATAGGTGATGGACAGATGGTTCCTCCAATCAGCTAACCAGTATTTCCGCCCCTTCCCAAAAGTTCTCCAGCGGAAAGTTCCCAGATGGATATGCCGAGCAAATGCGAAGCAATCCATCTGGCGGAGTCAGGTTACTGCTAAATAGCCTCAGGAAGGAACTTGTTTTGGTGGAACATGTGTACGTTCAAAAGTAGTTTTAGTCGTGCAACAGAAGACTCCGATTGGACAGATAGTCTAGCTAGCTGTCTGGATTTACCCTGCAGAGATCTGAGGAGCAGTTAACCATAGTCCTCACAAATCCACCGCAGTTTAAAATTACAACACAAAGGAAGAGGAAGGTGTAAATGAGTGACATCCGGCGGCACCTAAACAATCCCAGAAATGAAACGGCAGTTTTGAATATGGGGGTGGTAAGTTATGCCTATGAATGTAATGTAACTCTTTACTACCCACCTCAGCCTACATGTACACAATGAACCAGGGAAAGAACAATCTAATGAGAATATTAAGATTTATAAAAAAAAACATAAAATCTATAAATTCTAGTAGAACTTAAAAATGTTCTTACTCTCATTGTCTTTGAATTATCACGCAGAGTTGCAATTATTGCTGGTGATAATTCAGAAGCTAATATGTCCCGAGGTACCATAAATCACAGCCGGCTTTATTTTGTCAGCACGCAGATGGCCCAAATACACAACTCACCTCAATTAAGACCTGAGGAGGGGAGCTAAAATGGAAAAGTGTTTGGAGAGGAAAAAGGGCACCTGTTCGCCTGTCATATCCACAGCTCTTCTGATCAGCGGCTCGGAGCTTCCCCCTGAGCTGTTTCAATGCTGAATTAATGATGGCAAACAAAGCCAAAGCCTCCTCACAGCCCCTTTGTGAGTTCATTCTCTTTCCACTTTGGTCCCTCTCAACTAATCTTCAGTGTCACACTTAATGAGATTTTCAGTTTGTAAAGTAAGTGGAGCAATAACTCCCCCAGCACACGCCGCCATGCCCATTCCCACCATTGCCTCCGATGCTTTTAAGCAACCACTTCTGCACCTTCTGTCAGTTCCTCCTCTCAGTAAAAAGATGCATTATAAAGGATTATTACTTATACAAATCGCATTGAATTATTCACACTGCAAACACGCAGCTGAAAGTACAGTATGCGTGTAATGTGTGCCGTTATTTGCTTCATTATTCATAATGAGCAGTTTCTGCAGCTTCTTCAGTCCCGAGGATAAAACAAACAATGAGTCATAAAACATCATGGAAATGAGATAAATATGCATATTAACATTAGTTGAATTAAACACAAATGAATAGTTAATTATGTTGCCATCTGCAAAGGCTGTTTTATTTAGTCTAATTAGTGTTTGATTAGTGTGATGGTAAGTATAATCTCTCAGGCTACACAGACGATCTAATAGAGAGCAACACATTAGCATTTTGACTTCTATGCATAGAGATGTTAACGCTTACTAGCTCCTGTTGTTTCCCTCTCGCTGTCATTAAATTGTGTTTTCTATCTGATTGTTAACCTCAGACAATCAGCCTTTTTTGCTGTTAACTCAGTCTGGCATTGCCTAGTCTATATCCTTGACGTTCCACTTCCGGGAGTGCTCCATTGCCATCCCCTTCCTCTTCTTTCTGAGGACTATGGTTAACTGCTCCTCAGATCTCTGCAGGGTAAATCTAGACAGCTAGCTAGACTATCTGTCCAATCGGAGTCTTTTCTCGCACGACTATTTTTCAGCGGCTCTGTGCGGAGCTTAGTGCCGCCCATGATGATTCTGATTGGTTTAAAGAAATGCCATTAAACCAGAGCACGTTTTCATGCCATCCCCGAATGCTATGTGGAGTAGCCAGACCCTCCTTCACCACACTTTGGAGGAGGGTCTGGTAAATCAAGACTACTCTGTGATACAAGCATCTTAAAGAGTCCATCTTTGATCCCCTAGAGTGTGAAAGGTGAGGATAATACAGCTTTGAGCACAGTTTAAACTAATATTTGTTCCTTATGAACTTTTCAAAGAGTTGTTATGAGTGTGTTTATAGTATTCCCCAAACGTCTGAGCTGAACTCTGAGATAAAGGATGTTCTGTTCCCCAGGCAGTCTGCTGCTGTCGACACACACACACACACACACACACACACACACACACACACACAGACACACACACACACACACACACACACACACAAACACACACATACACACACACAAACTGCCAGATTAGTGTAATTATTTTGATTACTAATTTAGCATTAGTCTAATTCACAAGTCGGTTCAGTACATCAGGGATGTTGTGTTTCCTCCTCACTCAACACATGCTCATCACTAAATAAGACACACCCACTTCCATATAAGTAAGATTCTTCAGATACCCCCCCCCCCAACAGCAGAAACTCAATATATGTGACTCATTTTTACATGGAATATACAAATTCACGTCATCTTTCCATACAATTTCAGTACAGCAAAAATAAGAAATGTATGGCGTCTCTAACATGTATCGGGAAGCAGAAAATACTATCAGACCATGTCTAGTTAAAACACTGCCCCCCTTGAAGTAGTACTCCTGGGACACAAACACCCTTTTCCTCGATGAATGTCTTGTGTTTTCCCTTAACGTTTTTCCGGGACGTGAACTTCTCTCCCCTGAATGGAAGCCCTGTGTTTTAGGACCCACCCATCCACCCAGACCTCCTCACTATGCGGACCTTTACACTCTTATACAGCGGCAGTCAATGTTGTGCTGACAGCAACAAATACGTGGAATACATACACATTTTTCATAGCTATGTGTACAAATGGTTTATGTGAACAGCCTGGATGAATGAAAGGGGAAAGCATAAAACAGTGTTGGCAGGGAAGGATTTACGTCAGCGCTAAAGGGTTGATGAAGTTAGTTTACTTGGAATGATCCTTAACACTCCCTGTGTCAAACCCTCGAGTTCTTCTCAGACCCTGAGACATGCAAAATATATATTCAGCAATATGATCTGCTGCTTTATTTGATTTGCTCTTAAACACATAATGAAGTTTTTTGTTATCTGAAGAGCAGAGAAGCTGAGAGCTGAGTTGAGAGTGGGCCGGAGCTGACCTGGGGCCTGTGTGGGGAGGTAAAGAGAGAGAGCCACAGGAGCACAGCCACAGCTCCACATCTCATTACTATGCAGAGTTTTTGCCTGAAATCAAATTAAACTCAGAATCCAATAAACCACCATTTTTGCTTCCACTGAAGCCAGGACCTCATCTCACACCTATGGCCAGCTGTAATCAATATGATGCAAGAGGTGAAGGCATAAATAACTCAGCTGAGACAAAAAAGATGTAGTTACAGATTGACTCCAGCTCTTTGTATTGGCTGCCTGTAATTGCATTTCAGAAATGTTTTTCAGTTTGCTACTGTCTATCATTGATTGTCAGGTCAAGAGGGGGCATTAAAGAGGAAGAGGAGGGGGTGTAGGGCGGGATTCAATTCCCATGCACTAATGCACATTCACCGAATCAGCAATTCTAAATGAAGCCCTATCTGAATGTGAACAGTCAGGGCTTTAAATTGACACGTGCCAACCCTCCAAACGCGGGTGAAAATTAACTTTGGCGGGTAACATTGTAAAGTTATTAGCCAATTTGGCCGGTGATGAATGAAGTGAATAGCATTGTGTCTGTTTGAATCTGCTGGCTGCAGAAATGTAGCAGATTTGGGCAGTTTTGTGTGTGTTTGGCTTGCAAATGTAACACTTATGTCGTGACATACATCCGTCAGCTACGCACCCAGCATGCAGTATCGATTACGGGCTACGCTAAAATGGAGAAGACAAACCATGAAATAAAGTAAGTTAGGAAAAATCAAACAAACGTGGCTAGTGGAAAGTCTGATTGGCTGGCAACTTTATAAATCTGCTAGCCATGTTGGCTAGTGATCAAATAAGTTTTAAAGCCCTGGTTGCAGTGCTGCTCCAAAAATAATACAGGAAACTGAAATGAGTAGCCTGTAAGTAGATCCCATGGCAAAACAAAGTGTTTGGGCCCCTTTTGAGACATACTCTCAACATATCGGTAAGCTATGATATTAGCATGTTCTGTGGTCTCTGTTGGCGCTTTTAAAAAGCAGCTGAAGACTCACCTATTTAAACTGGCTTTTGTCTCAGGTTTGTCATTTTGTTTGTTTGTAAGTTTTATTTTACTGCTTTTATTTTGTTTCTATGTTGTTTTATTCTTTTTTTGCTTGTTCTTTTAACGTTTTTGGGATTTATTTTTTAACAATTTTATTCCTGTGAAGAACTTTGTGATTTTGTTCTGTAAAAGGAGCTATGAATTAATATTAAATATAATATATACATATTGTATAACTAGTATGTATTAATAGTATAAATATTAAATAAACGTATTACTATAGCATATCCCAGCTCTCACCAACCTCATTACGAGCAGCAGCAGCACCAGCTGTTTTCAGTGACAATACTGACAAACCAATGCTTTTCTCTGCTCACTTTGCCCTCAATTTTCAACTGGAGGCAGTGGTTATTGAGCCTACATTTGTCTATACAATTCAATGATGAAATGAAACAGCTGGCAGAGAACACAACATCATTTTGACTCGTTATAGTGAGAAAAGCACTGACGTAGGCAGTGGCGGTTCTAGACCATTTCAAATGGAGGGGCCACCTGTGATTTTAGGGGTACCAAATTTAATAACCAAATACATAACACCAACCTTCCATAGGTTTGACTAACAATACACATATAATAATAAACACAAGAGTGCTCATTCACTGTTCCTACATTTTATTTATCACTGCACATGAATAATATCCCCTCTTTGGGGATAAAAGGTGGTGTTAAAATAGTATGAAAATATATGGCACAGTTAAAGGGGCCAGTACGGGTGCCCCCGTAATGTTAAGCCTCACCCCCCCCCCTGGTGAGGCTTAACATTACGGGGGCACTGGCCACCCTCATAGCACCCCGTCAAAGTGGCTGTTGTAAAAAAAAAAGTATATTTGAATCAAGGATTGTATTACTCAATTTACTTTACTTCTTTTCGTGTTATTATTGAGTCTGTTGCCTATTGAGTCAGTTGTTTTTGTTGAAAGACTAGGTACAAAGAAGTTTCATAAGTTCTGAAATTGCACCAAATGCTTGCTCGTTGGAAATTGTTGGGTCTTTGTAAATTTTAGAGTGTGGTCCAAACCTACTCTATCTGTAAAGTGTCCTCAGATAACTCTTGCTATGATTTGATACTATAAATAAAATTGAAATCAATTTAATTGAAATCAATCACAATCAAATGTGGTTTCTTCCAGGCAAAGGTGATCAAGTAAATATTATTTTAATAGCAAATAATTTTACCCTTCCAGCTGCTTCAGAATTACCCTCTGTGTAAAGTGTACCTCAACACAAAAGCGACGATACTCTTGAACACATCGACAAAAGCCAGCAGCAGAATGGGTTAGGGTTAGGAGGGCTACTTCACAGAGCAAAGTATGCACTGGGACAGTGGTTCCCAACCTGGGGTCCGGGCACCCCCAGGGGGGGCGGCAAAGATCACAGGGGGTGCGTGAGTCTTTATCTGGTTTGAGGTTGAGGTAAAAAGAAAATATTTGCAAATGTTAAACAAATTATGATAATACACTAGAATATATAATGTATACAAAAGTCTGTATAAAAACTATATATTTTGTTGTATCCTCGTTTTTCCTGCTGCCACGGCATCACTATTTTATGAATGAAACATGGTGGAGAAACGTAACAGTGCTGATAACTCCTCTGTATCAAAAAAGAAAGTAAGGCTCTATCTCGAGAGTTACCTCAACTTCGGTTTGGGGGGGTGGGGGGCTCAGCTTTTCTTAGACATGAGTAGGGGGGGCGCCAAGGAAAAAAGGTTGAGAACCACTGCACTGGGACACCACTATATTTCACCTGAGCATGCCAGTGATGTATTTCCAAATGCTTAAAGAGAGTTTTTGTAGTTATCACCAAGATACTCAGACCTGTTGGAACTCCTATCTACACCCTTCAATATCCAACTAGTCAATGAATTTAAAGTGCTCATATTATGCTCATTTTCAGGTTCATAATTGTATTTAGAAGTTGTACCAGAATAGGTTTACATGGTTTAATAAAAAATTTAAAAAAATTATATTTTTGTTGAACTGCACATTGCTGCAGCTCCTCTTTTCACCCTGTGTGTTGAGCTCTCTGTTTTAGCTAGTGAGACATTTCACTTCTGTTCCATCTTTGTTGGGAGTCTCACATACACAGTACCTAGGTAAGGACTACTAGCCAGTCAGAAGCAGAGTATGAGGGCGTGCCCTGACAGTACCTAGGTAAGGACTACTAGCCAGTCAGAAGCAGAGTATGAGGGCGTGCCCTGACAGTACCTAGGTAAGAACTACTAGCCAGTCAGAAGCAGAGTATGAAGGCGAGCATTATAACGTGTGTTATTCGTCATGGAAGTAAAGGCTGGATTACAATAGAGCTGTTTGGAGCAGTTTGTGAACAGTATTTTCTTTGGAAGATGGATGGCCAAAAGTCCCTTTGGGGTGGACTTTGGGCTTTTTCATTTTTTAAACCTATAATGTGCACAAAAAGATATATGACACAATACAGGAAAGGGAAAACGCCTAAAGCATAATATGAGCACTAAATTCATATAATCTTGTTTGGCAGGCTTGAGAGCAGCCAACCTGCAACAGAGAGAGACTAAGTCTGATTTAATGTGGGCACAAGGCTGAGACAATTAAAAACTAAATGTGGCTTGGGGAGCAGACTGGAGTAATTCATAACTAGAAATGCAATCTGATATTAGCATCCACCATAACTACAGGACTGTGTTGATTAGCCACAGTTGTTTTTTAAAAGAGAAGAGAAAAACTGTAACCATCACAGAATGGCTATTTTTGGAAATGGCAGATAAGAATAAATGGTTCAGCAAGACATGACACAATTGAAACACTAATGTTTACAACAGCAAAGTCAATATAAATGTAAAATGTCAATAAAGTTTATAAAAATATTTCTGATCTCACAACACTGAGTGAAGTTTAGAAAGATGTAGAACACAGACATCAGTCAGTATCAGTCCTACCTCATGTCCTCTGGCCTGCTTTGTCTCAATATATGCTCACTTTTGTGTAACATGGCAAACAACTAAACTGTTAGACTACATATAGACAGCTTTGGATTTAGCTTGTTGGTAACTATAGTTTAAAAGGATTGTGACGCCTGGCAATCAAAAGGATGGGAAATAGCCTAGTGTTTTAATAAAAAATGTATTCCACGAGTCAGAATGTTTTTGTTATCATTAATTAGCTCGTTCTTGTTTCCTAACTGCATCGCAAGTGATATAAGCTTGGCTGGGAGCTTCATGGAGACAGCTAGCTAGTCCTTTGGCTGTGATAGAATCAGCGTAGGCTTCATATATAAACTTCTAATAGCCGTATTCTCATTTACCTGACAATGTGTAAGAAAACAGTTTGCTAATAAACCGTTAATCAAAAGCCCTGACAATACCGCTTGGCGTAGTAAGCAATGCCTACCACCTTAGCCAAGCTAGCGCGCTGTGCTTGTGTATAGGATGTGTGTAAGATAGCAAAAGTGGATGAGAGACTGCGGACAGGCAGACTGAAGTATAGCTTTTTTTCTTTCTTTTACATCTTTTCATGTCTCTGCTTGTTATGGTGTATTAATATGGTATTGACTTTTTACTCACAAACAATATGTTTATGGTATTTCATATCTAACTGGGACGTGCTAGTATATAGCATGTAACCTTAAACGGGCTATACTCGAAATTCAGGACATTAATATGGCAGCAAACAACTGATTGATAGTGGAGTAATGGCGTCCTGAGCAGAGAATGTAGTCACACATCCTTTGTATGTTTTGTAATCCAAACTTCTCTATTCTTTTTTTTTTTGACCATGCATGTGTTAGTGCCAACAGATTCTCACTCTCATCTTGTAAAATACAGATTCTTAGTCAGGTGCCTTTGGTGTTGTTATTGAAGCTAAAAGTCTCTTTTAGCGCCATATCTAAATGCGCCATATCTAAACGCGCTTTATCTAAACGCGCTTGGTTGGGACTATTGGCGTCCCTTTTGATGCAGTAAGGTTAAGGAAAAGGTTGTGGGTGGGCTTATGTTTCCATGACACGCGGGAAGAACGGGACAGTTGGGTTTAGGAAAAGAAGAACGGGACGGTTGGGTTTAGAAAAAGAAGAAAACGATGGTTGGATTTAGGAAACGTGACACGCAGGACACAATCCCTGCTCTCCTGGATGAAAGTCCTGTGTTGTTTGACCGATCCACCCCTCCAGCCAACCTCCCTATGTGGATTTTTTGGCTTTCATACTACTCTACCGTTGTCTCTCCTAGTGCTACGTCAACCTGATCTCACAGAATTCCATGAAATGAACATGGCCCCTTAAGTCAAAATCTGTGGCAGTTTCACGAATCACAAAAAATTCCATGATGGGCCCACGGAAGAATTCTGTGAAATGAGCACGGCCCCTTAAGTTAAGGAAAATGTTGTGGGTGGGCTTACATTTCCATGACACGCGAGACAACGGGACAGTTGGGTTTAGTAAAAGAAGAAAGAGACAGTTGGGTGAAAGTCCTGTGTCGTTTGACCCACCCCACCCCCCAACCAACCTCCCTATGCGGATTTTCGGGCTTTCATACTACTCGCTACCGTAGTCACTCTTAATGCTACGTCATCTTCTCACTGACTTTACATTGTCCTGTGTACATTGTTACATTTTCCATGGTGGCCACACAGAATTTTCACACATTCCGTCCCACCACCACGTGTTAACAGTTTGTGATCATTTCAAGGAATTCGGTGAGACCAGGCTGACGTCATCTTCAAAGCCTGTGTAGCTGCTCCTATCCCTGGTGCGTTCTACAAATATGCTGATGGCCGCTTTTTGACAGCCACTGTCCCGTGCCCGGGAAATTATAGGAAAAGGTAGGCTATTTCACCATCCCAGGCTGCTGTTTTTTTTAAGTACTTTGAATACAACCCCTTTTAACCGATTCACACTTCCAACATCCCTCAGAGATGATTAATCCAAGACCAGCAGAATATTCCAGAATATAGCAATGGCCAATGGGGAAACAACTACACTCATGTCAACACTCACTCTGACCAATGGTGGTATTTCGTCACTCCCTCAGAAGCTCAGTGAAAGACTGCATTTTAAGGGCTGACCTCGCATTGAAAAACCATCATTCTTCATCTTAAAATTTTTGGTGCAGACAGAAAACAATATAGTGTGTACCAAAAAGGTGCATACCAGAAATGAGCAGGTACACAAGTGAAATTATTTTGTCTGTACCAATGTTATAATCGCTTGCTTGGTTGGTCTGGTGGACCGAATGTAACAAAGACGGAAATATTTCTACAGTTACTGTTGGATGGGGTCCAATGCAATTTTGTTGTTCATGGTTTTCAGAGGATGATTCCTACTGACTTTGGTGACCTGACTTTTCTCAGGTGCCACCATGAGGTCCACATTTGTGGAGTGTAATATATGGATTGCCATGAAATTTGGAACAGGAATTCCTCAAACTCTACATCTAGTGCCATCATCAGGTCAACATTTGTTCCATACTTTGCCAACACAATTAATGACATTCCCATCAGCCTCAGCCGCACTATGTGTTTAGTGCTTACTGGCAAATGTTAGCATGCTAACATGCTAAACCAAGATGGTTAAAATGTAAGAGTATACCTTGAAAATATCATGGCATGTTAGCATTGTCATTGTGGTGCCTCAGTACAGCCTAACAGAGCCACTACTAAGGCTCTAGACTTTCTGTCTTGGTTTCACAGTAAATATAAATATAATGTGTTAATCCATGAGGAGAACATCATGAATATTTAGGAGAACATAAATATTCTAATAAAGATGAAGTAGCATGTTGTTCACTGCTGTCATCATGTACAATGTAGAAATTATTACAAGAAGACTGGTATAAATACAAGAAATGAGGCAACACGATTTAATAATAATGAAAACTCTGGAGATAAACACTTTCAAATCACTTCTCAGAAGTCATAAATTGAAAGTATTCCCACAGCCTTTTAATATTAATAGAATCAAAGTGACGGCCAATAGAATGCTTTTAGCCAACCTTATCATTCTATTCCAATTAAATTCACACCAGCTGCTTCATATTCAAAGCATGTTGCCTAGCTGCACTTAATCACACTACTGTGGGTAGTTCATTTTCATTCCAATGACTCCAACCAAGTGCTCACCTGCATCTCAGCGCAGCTGAAGTGTCTGAGAGGCCAGGAGGAGGGGATATGAAGCCCACCACACAACATTAATGTGGATTCTGAGTAAATTCAGCTGTAAATGAACAGCAGCTAGCCTGAGATTATCCCTTATCAGGCTGACTGAAGCCCCATTGTGAGGGGAGGTGGGGAAGGGGATGCAGGGTTAGGTTAAAGCTATCTTCGCTGCTCATTTCTGAACATCATAAGCCAGGTAAGTTTAGGCAGTGGTTCCTCTATTCCGGCTGCTAATGGGAAAATCAAAGGCCCGTGTCGCCTCTGAAGCCAGAGGGTGGAGGCTGCTAAGTGAACGGCATGCTGTGGATTTCATGCCATGTCTGTCTTTCTCTCTCCGTTTCATCAAGGCACAGCAGCGCAGGAACATGAGCTGTTATCCATTACCTGAGGGACTAATTGGCCCTTTATTTCCATATCAGATCTGTGCTCACTTCAACGGCTCTGTACCGACTGAGTGGCCACGCAATGTCATTGTATCAAAGTACTCTGTCGAGGTATGGCGTGTCGCAAGCCTGTTAAAAAGTCACCCATCCATTTCAGATGGGTTTTGGGCTGCCGGCAGGTATGTCTGGGGGCAGTGGAGCATGCACTGGTAACATCACTGAAGACTGTGACAAGACGTCAAAGAAAAAGCACAAAAATGACCTACAGATGAGGCAAATCATATATGTAAGGGAGAAATGGGAAACCAAATGCACACTCAGCTGTCCAATGAAGTGTAAAACAAATAGGAGGACAAACGTCTTATGATTATTGGTTCAAATCACCAATATGACCACAACTAAAAAGCAGTCATTTATGTTTATATCCCTGTAACAACCTCTCACCTAAGGAACATGGTATGAATTTAACTTAATAAGACCAACTTGTCTTTCACACCTCAGCATGCTTCAAATAAAGTGCTTGTTGGATCGTGTAGCATCGTCTGAAACCCCCTTTGTGACCGCGAAAGCAGGGAGAGCTGCATCCGACAATAAATGCAACTTTCTTAAAACACATGCCCACTTTACCTGCGATTGACAAAGTCTGCGTAGGTGTGAAAATAGGCAGGGATTTGATCTTTTCTCTCTAGTCCACAGTGGTAAAGAAGAAAGAATTCTTGCAGAGAAGCAGTAGAATGTCCGGAGAACAGCAGGCTTTTCACCCCATATTCGGGTGTAGCCATTTGGGACAGGTACACACAAGTCTGCCTTAAAAGATGGTCGGAAAACATGTTGTTCGACCGTGTTTGGAGCCTTTTGAACCCATTAACCTAGTATCTCCATTCTCGTTCACTGGACATGTTGAGTAAGTCAGCATATTTGGTTCTCAAAGTTTAAATGAATCGAGCTTGGGTCACAAAATGTGGTGGAAAAACCCTTGCAATCCCCATTAAAAAATAATGGCATTGCCATGCGCAATGTAACACTTTTCCAGTTAGTGTAAAAGCAGGGTAAAGCCTTTGTAGTGCCCTCTCGATGTGTCAGTGCTTATCACACCCCACAAAAGTATTGGATGTAATGGGGGCTCAGCTTTTCTTAGACATAAGTAGGGGGGGCGCCAAGGAAAAAAGATTGGAAACAACTGGCTTCCGAGATATCCTGTGTGCTAAATTGACTGTCCTGATGGTGGAGATTGACGAAAGGTTACAGTGTCCAAAATCTAAAAGGGGTTATCCTCTGGGAAACAAGAATGTGCTCAGCAAATTCCATGGTAATCTACCATTTATATTTATATTGTAGAAGTTGATATTATGCCCTGAGGAAGGCTCAAGGTCCACCAAATTCAAAACTACGACTCATTCTCTGTGGAACATGGAATATCCACTTAAATTGCTACTGTATGAATGCCAAAAAGTCCCCAAAATGTTCCCATTCTTCGGGAGCCATGAATATCCACAGTGAACAGAACTTTGTTGAGATATCTTGCTTTGAACCAAAGTTGGACAGATGGATGGACAACCCAATGTTGTATCAACTAACCATCCTTATGCTCTACTGCCAGCAGAGCAACAAATAAAAGAGTCTGTGTAGATGGCATTATTTTGTGCTGCTGCCTTGGCATGAGTGCAGAAGTGTGTCATCTCCTCTGGAACCTTATATATTAGAATAGAAATCCTAGTCCCCTTCATGTTGTAGGTCACCATTGCTCAAACTTGCATGCATAAGGAGGATCAGAATAAAACCCATTTGCAACATTGTCCATGTTTCTAAACTCCCCATTTGTAGAGCCCTCGCTCCAAAAACAGACAGTGATATTTGAACAAAAGGTGCACAGGTTGACTTTGACTGTGTCAAGACCTTGCCTATTGTCCTGCAGCACGATGGGGCTTTTGTAGGAATAATGTCCATTTAAAATGCTCATTGTCCTCGCAGTGTGCCTTTCAGCTTGATGCTGTGTAACATTAATCACAGTGGACGGCAGCTGGCTGACATCCTCCGACTGATGGGAAATGCAAGGTTTAATTGCACAGGCCAGAGAGGAAGAGGGTTGGACTGTGTATATGCATGGTGGTGGTGGTGTGCATGTGTGTGTGTGTGTGTGTGTGTGTGTGTGTGTGTGTGAAAGAGAAAGGGTGAAAGGGGGTCACTGCATGTGTATACATAGCAAACAGCAAACACTAAAGCCTGATATATTTTATTCCTCTGTGCCATAGAGCACCATTGTTGTCCAAAAACTTTTAAAAACACGTCAATGAGCCACACCGTTGCACTGGGTGACACTTTCCTTCATTACCATGACTACACACACTGTAGTTTATTTGACTCAACCCCACTTAAACCGTCTTGCTGCCACAAATACTCACTAGAGCATCAAATGTGTATTAATCTGCTGCTGAAAATAATCCCCAATACATGCACTATTTCTTCCTGTTTGAGTAGCATTTGTTAAAAACTACAGTGACCAGCTGTTATAGTAAATTACTGAGCCGTTTTAAAGAATTAAATAACTGTGAGCCATTTTTAAAGATGCATGTCGTCAGTAGGAACCAGCGGGCTTGGGGCTGAACACAAAGTATTAAGAGACGGTCTAACACATTGAGGGTTTGGGTCTTTACGTATAATTTGTTAACAAAACAATATTTAAAATAAAGGCTTGTCTTTTAAATGTATCTTGACTGCCACTTTGATTTTCTAGCTTTAAAGAATGTTTTAAATAAAAACTATACAATAGTCCTATTTTCATTTTCTCTGGATTCTGAAAATAGGCTTAAAATGCCAAAGAAACCTGTTTCATATAACTCTCTGTCATGAAAGTTGCTGCTTGTAGTGGTCCAGAAACACGCTCGGTTCTTATACCCCTACATTCCAGATGGCTCATGCTGCATTCATGTCATAACGTAGTTATTGTAATTACGAGTTTCTGACCTGTAAATGGCGTTCACATCAACATCCAAGTCACAGTTACAACTGAGAAAATGAATTTAACATTTGACGTGGCTTTTTTCCTTTTGAGTCTGACCTTCTGAGCGCCACCTTTCCCTTATCTTGTTTGGCTTTTGTCCATCATTAGTCTCACACACTGTCTGTTAACGTTACCGATAGGCTTCCAAACGTGACGAGGAAAAAAAGAGGTGTTTGATGGCTTTAGGCCTACGTCGTAGACCGACCAGGGCTATGCCATTTGGGGAGGGGCTGCTCACTTTATAACATGACATCCGTGCCTGCCTGAGCTACAGCTCCATTATTTAAAATTTTGGGATTGTATTATTATTAGACATGGTCTGATAGTATTTTCTGCTTCCCGATACTGATTCCTGAATTGTACATCAATTGAGTACTGATCGATACCAGCGTGTCATATAATTTATTATGTTTTAACAGCTGTATACTACTATCCCTGTATGGATGTGTTATGATTTCTATCTTTGTTGTACAGTCTGGCTCAGGTTAAATTCTTTGTGAAACATGAACAAACAAACACAAACAATGAACACTAGGACGTTTATACTTCTACCTTTAAGTGATTATTAAGCTCAGATCAGCCTAAAAGAGCACTTTATTTAGTTGTCCTTTTGAGGATGTTTTATTTTGTGGACTGAAAGGAATATTTACAAAGACAATTTAGAACTGATGGAGTTATGGCACTTTTTATTTCATCATATGTTTGTTCATAATAGGCAGTGTATTTTTGCCTCTTTGAGTTTAAAAATGTTGACTAAACTGATATCTTTAGTATTATTATTATTAGTATATAGGTATTGAATTGTTTGGACCTCTGCGGGGGCGGAGGGTTGACTTACTGGACCTCTTGCAATTTAAGTTTAATACCCCTGACATAGAACTTTCTTTTATTTTCCAGTTTGAAAGTGAATCATAACGGAAGAAATAACATCAATAAACTACTTTAAAGTAGATTTTCTTCAGGGCTAAATTACATGGTATCGGAGCGGTGCATAAACTCCAGTACTCCGATACCGATACCATCGTTTTAGGCGGTATTGGAGCCTTTTCCCATTCTGGTATCGGTATCGGAACATCTCTAATTATTATCTTATTTTATATTTTAGTTCACAAAATGTGAAGTGTGAACTGTGATAAATGTTTAAATTTTTTTTTCAATCAGCAACTTACAATTTTGTGATTACAAAGTAACAAAGCATAAGATCATAACATAAACAACTATTACTACATACAGTAACTAAATACTAAATTCCTGTCAGACCTTCCATATCCCATTTCCGCCAATCACCTTCGTCCTGCAGCCCAGAACATAATTTAGGGGTAAATAGAGGATTCACACAAAGCAACACAACAGTGGCTCTATCACAGATAGCTCCGGCTGAGATATTCAGAGCAGCGAACACTTACAGTGTGTGATACACAACTTGTGTGAGAGAGGAATGCTGATTAGCTGGAAATGACTCACACTCATGGCAGGGCAGGAAAAGCAGAAGTCTTACAAATGAAAGTGGATTTAAAACGCTAGATTTAACCTCCCTTTATTTTGCACTCTCATGGTTACTTTTTATCTCATCACATCTTCGATCAAATGTTTGAAAACTATCCCAGCATCTGGGACAACTCATGAGGAGGCTAGTCTGAATCAATGGAAGTACATTTCCAGGATAAAGCCTGAAATGAGCCATGCGCCAGATGTCGCTCACCTTCCCCTCTCTGTGTGTTACCGTTCTCAAAATCCCTTTGTTATAGGAAACAACAAACTTCGAGCTAGCAATCTATTTGTACAAGCTGAAAATGGCAACAAGGCAGACCTGCTTGGTTCATTCAGGGAACGATTGTAAAGATTTACAAAGAATATCGTCTCGCATTGCCAGACCTTCCTCCACCACCGCACTGCGTAGAAGGGTCTGGCTAGTCCACACAGCATTCCGGGATGGGAGAAAACCGTGCCCTGGTTTTTTGGTATTTCTTTAAACAAATCTGTGTTAGGGAAAAGCCGTGGTGGCTCTGCTAAATAGTCTCAGGAAGGAACTTGTTTTGGTGGAACATGTGTACGTTCAAAAGTAGTTTTAGTCGTGCAACAGAAAACTCAGATTGGACAGATAGTCTAGCTAGCTGTCTGGATTTACCCTGCAGAGATCTGAGGAGCAGTTAACCATAGTCCTCACAAATCCACCGTAGCCCAAGGCAACCGATAACCGGCCAAAATGAGTGAATTTCCGTCGGCAACGGAGCAATCCCGGAAGTGGAAAGTCTTGGATATAGACTACAAAGAATATGTTTACGGCATTTCCTCTCTAACTTGGACGTTTTGGGACCGATTGGTTGGGATTGCGAAACACAGACTGGTAAGAGCAAATTCCTTTTAACCATGTATCCAGCTAATTTAAATAGCTTGTGTTACTGTATTGTGTGAACAGTTAACTCACTTAATATTGTATTAAATGTTCCACTAAAACAAGTTCCTCCCCAAGACTATTTAGCAGAGCCACTGTTGCTGCGTCCAGTGCTTAGCACCGCCCAAGACGATTGTGATTGGTTTAAAGAAATGCAAACAACCCAGAGCGTTTTTTTTTCTCCTATCCAAGAATGTATCTGTAGTGTAGCCAACTGGAGATAAGTCTGGCAGTGCGAGACTATGAATATGTGTCGAGGAACTTGAAGTGGATGACCAGGACAAACCAGCATCACTAATGGGTGTCGTTGATTGTGCTCAGAAATGCAGCTGAAACCAGAGCCAACAGTGATGTGACGGTGCACTGACACACACTGCAGTACATCTGTACATCACTGTAACAAGGTGAGAGGCTAAACCACCAGAGGGCAGCACAAACAGTTACTCTTCAATGTCAGTTGAGGGATCACACGTTCATCTATGATTTGGAACCATCAGACAGGTATTGATCTAAAAAGAACTCCCATCATTTCATTAATTAAAATGATGTTGATGTAAAGTACATAATGGTGAAGCTAACCTCAAGGCTGCTTCTCATAGTTTGGGTCAGTTTGGTATAAACAAAGGCTGGCCCTTATATATATATCTAATATACAAATAAATTACCTGTACACTGGTAGCTTAAGTGTCAAATCATTGTAATGATTATTCTATAGTTGTAATTCACTCATGCAAAACAAACATTGTTCCCCCAAAAACTAAAATTCTACTTTGAAGTTTTCTCCATTACTGTTAAGTAGGGCTGGGCAATATATCAATATTATATCGATATCGTGATATGAGACTGGATATCGTCTTAGATTTTGGATAGCGTAATATTGTGATTTGACACAAGTGTTATCTGTCCCTGGTTTTAAAGGCTGCATTACAGTAAAGTCATGTAATTTTGACTGTTCTAGCTTTTCTATTATTTGCCTTTACCCACTTAGTTATTGTATACACATTAATGATTAATAAAATAAAAAATCTATCTATCTATCTATCTAATGATGATTATTTATCAAAAATCTCATTGTGTAAATATTTTTTGTAAGCACCAATTGTCAACCTTACAATATCGCCGCAATATCGATGTTGAGGTACTGTATTTGGTCAACAATATTGTGATATTAGATTTTTTCCATATCACCCAGCTCTACCGTCAATGACATGTAAGACTACCTGTAGATGTTTCACATTGAAAGCTTACCAGGATTTATGCCCTTAAAGCTGTGAGGATTTTATTGTAAGACATCTTTGCAGGAAGTGTTTAGTGGCAGCGAAAAAAAAAAAAGAGAACTGATTAGTCAAGACAAAAAGGTAAACAGGGAGGTGTTAATTTTGCATTAATATGGAATTAAAACAGGAGCAGATCAGAAAACAGGGACTTAAAGCTATAGTGTGTAGTTTCTGTCTCCCCCATGAGGAATTCTAAGTAATGACAACAACACTGTCAGCGCGTCCATGTGATACAAAACTTCCGTGATCACGCACCACCCCCACCCCTCCTCCACGCAGTTGCTAGTAGCCAAGGAGGACACGGAGGATTAAAAAAAAACATGATGGACTCTTCAGAAGAGGTCATTATCTTCACTGGAGTTTCTGTAACATAGTCCTACTGAGAAATCCAGAGAGAGTTGTGTGGAGCTGATAGTCTTAATTAGCTTTGTAGCAACTCATTTGACAATGGCTTGAATGTAACGTACATTCATTAATATTAAAAAGTTATGCATGCACTAAAGCTTTAAAAATTATAAGAAGCCTGGTTCTCTCAGCATTTGCAGAAATTAAAGTTTCCTGCCACTATTTGAGATTTTGTTTCACAACTTGATTTACAGTATGTTCGGCAGAATAATCTTCTTTGAAATGAACCGACTCTTTACTAGAAAAAGAAACCCCACACAGTATGCACATTACATGCTTGTTTCTGCTATAACAAGCTGTATCCTCAACCAACAAGTCAATGATTTCAAGTGAGACACATTACTAATCCATACAGAAACAGCTGTCTTTATTTGGCAACATCAGTTATTTCCCTGGGTTGAACTAAGCCGCGGCGCATCTCGCCTGCCTGATCCACAACT
This sequence comes from Perca flavescens, assembly GCF_004354835.1. Lineage (NCBI taxonomy): Eukaryota > Metazoa > Chordata > Actinopteri > Perciformes > Percidae > Perca > Perca flavescens. The sequence continues at coordinate 34,093,932 of NC_041344.1, forward strand.
CCTTATGCTTGACGGCACACACACACACACACACACACACACACACACACACACACACACACACACACTGCACAGTCGGTATGACTCCTATATTTGAATGTGGCACAAAACCGTCTGATGTGACGCTGCAGAGTTAAACTGCTGGATTTGACAAAGTATTTCACAGTCATTTGAGCAGCTCTAGTATTAGCTGTACAGGGTATTTCTCCTGCTGACTGAGAGCTGCTCATAGCCATTGAGGATTGAGTCCTACTTTTTAAAAAGGGGTGGATTAGAGAGCCAATTCCATTCCTCACTACGGGCCATTGATGGAGCTCAGCTGGAGTGTGTGTTTGTGTGTGTGTGCGTGCATGCATGCGTGTGTGTGTGACCTGCTTCGTTGTTGGTCGTTACAAGCTAAATAAACAGCAATAGAGGGGAAAACGTGCAATTCTTACAGTGCAATAACTGAGCAGCGGCTGTATTTCAATGCATGATTCATTAGACACAATCCTCAGGCTAATGATTAAAACTATTTCCTTGTGTAAAATAGTCAGTCAAATACATAAACGTTCCTTCAGGGCGAGGAATACATTAGTAAAGGTAGTCGTGCTAATGTCTTACTAATAATAGTACATGATTGATGATTGACAGGGGCTTTTTATGTCGGTGAGAAACAACAGGCGGGCGAGCACAACAGGGCCTGTATGGAATGATGCTCAGGTGTTAAATATTTGAAAGAAGTTGCTGCTTTCCTCTGACATGCCAGCAAGTTGTTAAAGACGCTTTGGGTGTGTCAATGATTGCTCGTGTGTAGGTGTTCAGGAGCGGACACACACTATCAGTACAGTATTTCCTGTCCCATCCTCTCCTCCTACTCTGCTGCAGCCTAAACTCTGCATTTATGCTGACTGTTAGAAATCTGCAAGAGCAAACACATTCAATTAACTGCAATGCATTTTTTTATGGAATGGCTTTACTGCCTGAGCCATTAACTTGAGACTTAGAGCCAAATAGTTTTTTAAATTTCAGCTGAGTCGAAAATATAAACTGGGGTTTTATTGGGGAATGTGCAACTACAGGAGACATTCTACAACACCAATACTGCATCCAGCTCTATTTAATGCTGGACTCATTACTCAAAAAGTAATTTTACTACTTATTACCGTCTGGGAGCAGTAACTCATGACAATCCTGCTTTACTGTTACACGACTGAAAGTGGTGAGTGCATCAGTTCACATTATCAGAGATCAGGTTCAATTAGTTTCTACTTCTGAGAAGAAGAATTGCAGCCGCAGCATCTCTGTCGCTCTTACGTCTCAGTTATGAGACCAAATGCTCATTTTGCAGTCTAACATTTTGTCTGCCATTCATTAACTTACTGTAACACTTGTGCTGTCAAAAAGCTTGTTCTATATATTTTTATTTCTTATCATTTGCACATGCAAATCTATTAGAATGTCTTCTTTTCCCCAGGTCCTATGTAAGAACTGAAGAAGGCAAAGGCACAACATGTGTCTATTTTACTTCCCTGTGCTTGACATAGAAATTAAAGTAGCATTCTGATTGATTTGGCTATGCAAACTCTGTGTTTCAACCTAAACCACAATATTTTTTCTAATGTTATCTAGTTGTGTTGATGCCTAAACTTAGGACCTTTTTCTCGGCTAAACTTAAATGTAAAGTAGAGCCCGACCAATCGGCCAATATTAGGCATTTTTCAAACTATCAGTATCGGCATTGATAATGGCCAATAAATGAATATTTAAAAAATAAAATAAAAACGGACAAAACACCCTTCAATCATGTTATGAGTGTTGCCGTTGCATAGTTTGTCCACCAGAGGGCGCTCTACAACGTCCCTGTTGGCAACACTCTGATTTGTTTTTTTTAGGGCCCGAGTGCCGACAGCGCCGAAGGCCCTATCAAAACTAAAGGAATTCTTCTTTTCCTTTCTTTATTTCTGAAAATGAATCGCCTTTTTGAGGGGCTTAACATATGCAAAAAGTCACCAAAATGTATGTATTTTAAGGGTTTCGTAGGACAGGCGTGAAAAATGGCTCGCTAGCGCCCCCTAAAAATTTTAAAAAATTGAGCCCCTGCAGTATGTTTAACGTAGACTAACGAAACGTGGTACACATATGTAAGATGTCAAGACGTGCAAAAAAGCTCATTGGAGCCATACCCTAAACCCAAAAGGAAGTCCGCCATTTTTAATTGAAAGCTAAAAATTGACTATTGTGTGAGGTATCATTGAACTCAGCAGATTCTTCTGTCATTGGTCATGGTTTTGCCCACACTCTATTCTTAAGCCACACCCCCCTTTCATAACTTGTGACCCATTTGACGTAGACTATCATTGAACTCAGCAGAGAGTTCCGGTTTGCGATGTCCGACGGTCGCGCAAATACACGGGCGCATGGAGCGGTGTCTGCCAGTAACCCGGCGCGCAAGGAGGTGCGAAGGCCCGTCCAAAGCTGCTTGCAGCTTTAATTTGTTATTGTGTTTCATATCTTTTAAAAGTTTAAAAGTTAGTACTTTTATACATTTTATTTATCAGAAGTTTATTTTTAAACTGTATTATCATATTATTTTAGTGAGGACTCATAAATAACTACAAATAACTAATGTTAGGGAAATCTGTTTATGTTTTGTTACACGTTTCTGGATATTTATTTAAATATATATCGGCCGATATATCGGAATATTGGATTATTAAATCACCAAATATTTGTCTCAATATCGGCCTTAAAAATCCTTTATCGGTCAGGCTCTACTGTAAAGACCGTTAAACGTTAACTGTCATGTAATGTCATCACATAATTGGCCGGCCCGTGGTTGCTGTAATTTTGTAGGATTTCATACGAATTGTTGTACATAAGCTTTGTGGTGAAATATATGCAAGGTATGAAATATACAGTTCTATATAGTATGTATGTACAGTATGTATTATATGTATGTGTATGTATTATATGTATGTAAGTATATAAATAAATTTACCATACACAGGTAGGTATGTGACTTTATAAATATATATCTATCAAGTATGTCATATTCAGGTAATGTGTACAGTTACAGGTAATATAGTTATGTTTCTGAAAAAAAAGTGTTCAGGAAACATTACTGGATGGGCAGATGCACAGAAGACACATTAAGTAATATAATCAATGTAATAACATATTGTTGATGGATATCATAGTATTGCTATTTCAACCATATAGCATTTGCAAAAACAATTAATAATAAATTAAGGCATATGCCAGGATAGAAGAAGAACAAAAAAACTAAATAATTGTAATAAAATACGACAATTTATAATAATGCCAAAAGCACTCAAGTCAAAAACTAGGTTAAAAAGTATAGTTTTAAACTGATGCTTTAAAGATGTAAGACTAAGATCCTTTGGGAGTTTGTTCTAACAGATTAGCAAGATTAGAAACTCAAACGTTTTCACTTTGCACTTGGGAACAGTGTGGGACCTGAAGGCCCCTTCATGGTTCATATATATATATTCTCACTGCATCACAGCTAATCAGAGAAACTTCTCCGGCACTTGCTGATCCGAGGGTTTCTCTCTCTGACTGTCCGTCTCTGTCCGCCCCCAAAACCCACAGCCGCCGTCACAGAAATCTCTTGTCCATCATCATGGCAGAGCTGCACGTCTGCATCCTCCTGAGCAGCTAATGTTTTAAGTAACGGCTTGTGAGGCCTGATAGATGGTCTGCCCCCCCACCCACCCACCCAACCCCCGCTCAGAGAGCAAAGCCAATCCATCAAAGCGACAGGATGAATTAGTGCTGAGACACCTCACTACCTGTTAGGAGGAACTCCCATCAGCAGTAATTGATTTGATAAATGCCGGAGCATACACAGAGTGAGAGGCGTTGGGGAGACTCTGTAACACACCTGTTTCCAGGGCCTAACAGCAACTTTTGGTTCACCTCTGACAACTTCACTAGCAGGACAATAGCTTCCATAGTCATGACCTATTGGTGGAAGAAGTACTCTACTACTACTTTACGTAAGTAAAAGTACTAATACCACACTGTAAAAATACTCTGTTACAAGTAAAAGTCCTGCATGGAAAATGTTACGTAAGTAAAAGTATGTAAGTATCATCAGGAATATGTACTTAAAGTACTAAAAGTAGTCAATGAAGAAAGATCCTCCCATTTTAGAAACTGGAAACGATCCAAACAGTTCTGTTTACCAGCTGTGTGTTTAATCATCTATCATTTCAGCTCGACTTGTAGGCCGTTATATTGTTGGGTAGTTTAATTAATTATAAAACGTGTTTTTGTGTGCAACAAATCTTAATGTCATGACCGAAAGAATGAGATCCAGGGTACAAGTGGCCGAAATGGGTTTCCTCAGGAGGGTGGCTGGCGTCTCCCTTAGAGATAGGGTGAGAAGCTCAGTCATCCGTGAGGAGCTCGGAGTAGAGCCGCTGCTCTTTCGCGTCGAAAGGAGCCAGTTGAGGTGGTTCGGGCATCTGGTAAGGATGCCCCCTGGGTGCCTCCCTAGGGAGGTGTTCCAGGCACGTCCAGCTGGGAGGAGGCCTCGGGGAAGACCCAGGACTAGGTGGAGGGATTATGTCTCCAACCTGGCCTGGGAACACCTCGGGATCCCCCAGTCGGAGCTGGTTGATGTTGCTCGGGAAAGGGAAGTTTGGGGTCCCCTGCTGGAGCTGCTCCCCCCCGCAACCCAATACCGGATAAGTGGACGAAGATGGATGGATGGATGGATAAATCTTAATGTGTATAGTAACTAGTAACTAAAGCAGTCAGATGAATGTAGTCAAGTTTCAAGTTTCAATTATATTTGTAAGGGACAATGTGCAATTAAAACATAAATGAGACCATTTGATGCATTGCACCAGAGTTAGCCTTAGCTAATTTACATCTGCAGTGCCACAAAAAGCACAAATACAAATACAACATACTGGAGTAAAAAGTACAATATTTCTCTCTGAAATGTAACGGAGTAGAAGTAGAAAGTGGCATGAAAAGAAAAGACTCAAGTAAAGTACAAGTACCTCAACATTTGTAGTTAAAGTGTTCATATTATGCTTTTTGGCTTTGTCCCTTTCCTTTATTGTGTTATATATCTTTTTTGTGCACATTATAAGTTTACAAAGTGAAAAATCCCAAAGTCCCCCCCCCCAAAGGGCCTTACCATCTCCAACAGAAAACACTGTTCACCAACTGCTCCAAACAGCTCTATTGTAGTCCAGCCTTTACTTCAGAGACAAACGTGGTCACTTTGGAACACACGTTATAATGCTCGCCTAGCTGCTAGCGTAGCACGCCCTCATACTCTGCTTCTGACTGGCTAGTAGTCCTTACCTAGGTACTGTCAGGGCACATCCTCATACTCTGCTTCTGACTGGCTAGTAGTCCTTACCTAGGTACTGTCAGGGCACACCATCATACTCTGTTTCTGACTGGCTAGTAGTCCTTACCTAGGTACTGTCAGGGCATGCCCTTATACTCTGCTTCTGACTGGCTAATAGTCCTTACCTAGGTACTGTCAGGGCACACCATCATACTCTGTTTCTGACTGGCTAGTAGTCCTTACCTAGGTACTGTCAGGGCATGCCCTCATACTCTGCTTCTGACTGGCTAGTAGTCCTTACCTAGGTACTGTGTATGTGCAACTCCCAACAAAGATGGAACAGAAGTGAGATGTCTCACTCTGTAGCTAAAACAGAGAGCTCAACACACAGGGTGAAAAGAGGAGCTGCAGCAATGTGCAGTACAACAAAAATATGGTGTTTTTTGAAAATTAAACCATGTAAAGCTATTCTGATATAACCTCTAAATACAATTATGAACCTGAAAATGAGCATAATATAATCACTTTAAAGTGTCTATATGTAACTTGCAGTCTGTGTTGATTCTAGCGACCCCTTTGGACTAAAGCGGTAGTGTTTTTACCACACCTGCTGTCTAGATTACTGAGTTAGAGTTACCGGGAGGTCATGTAATCACGATGACTGTTTTGCTCAGACAGAAAATCATTAATTTACAATAAGAGAATAAGTTACAGATGCATCGCTGCATTTCCAGTGTTGCATACGGTAACTTAGTCTACTTTGGATGTCTCGTGAGCTAAACCGGATGTCACGAGCCAAAGCATTAAGAGTTTGTTGTAGCAATCAACATGAAAATAAATTAGAATAATATAGTGCATTTCATGAGACCCAAGGATGCTTTACACAAGTATCGTCACAGGGGACAGGGGGAAAGAAAATAGTAGAACAACACAAACACGGAGTAATGGGAAAACGTCCAGCTAAATGGAAGGGGGACGTAATTATATGTGGGCTACTGACGTACAACCACATCGCGCACTGTAAAGTTATTTTATGAATGAAATAGACATATTACATACCTGAGGGCCAATTCGGGGTTTTAAAGGTGCAATATATAATATTGTATGTAATATTGGCAGCTAGCGGTTAAAATTGTTACTACACTACCAATTCAAAATACTGGAGAGTCGTCTCCCCCGCCCCCTCCTGCCCAGACTCCAAGTTCACGGGGGTTGCCAGGCTGAGACCGCAGCATTCACAACAATGCTGACGCTTTTCTCACATAGCCAGACATTACTCCACAGCACAGCGGAGTAGCTAACGTTAGATGCTAGTCTCACATAGCCAGACATTACTCCACAGCACAGCGGAGTAGCTAACGTTCGATGCTAGTCTCACATAGCCAGACATTACTCCACAGCACAGCCGAGTAGCTAACAGTAGATGCTAGTCTCACATAGCCAGACATTACTCCACAGCACAGCAGAGTAGCTAACGGTAGATGCTAGCTATATTGACAGTCCTAAAAGCCCGTGCTCACGCTGAGCTCTGTAACCAACTGACAGACACACTTATTCGGCTTAAAATGACAGTATGAACCGCTAAAAACACAACAACCTCATTGTCCTCTCCACACGCCAGTCAGGCACACTTCCTCGGCTTAGAATTACAATACGAAACGCTAAAAATACCACTACCTTGCCGACGGAACACACTTCATTGGCTTAGAATTACGTCAACAATCGCTAAACACACTGCAAACTCACAGTCCTCTCTTTCCGATTTACAGCCCCCCTCTCGTGGCTTAAAATAACTCACCGTTGTCGGCTCCAGCCGCTAAACTACACGTTGTAAACAGCCATGGGCTGCATGCCTGGTCCTCCCGGTAACGTTAACAGTTAGCAGGGTTAGCATGGCGGCGTTAGCCAGGACCAGTCGGGATCACTTTACTGGCTGTCTCAATTGAGTAACCAACTCGGTTACTCTAGCTATATAATTCAATGTGAGTACACAAATGTTGAAATGACAAAAAATGCCCATCCCTAGTAGCTGTGATAAATTAGCCTGAAGCTAATGCTTACCTGTTCAGGAGAAAATAAGCCAACTCTGCGTCCTTTTGGGATCCAAGCTGTCTCCATCTTTCAAATACATCTCCAATATTTACCAGGGGGTTGTTACATCTCTGGTCACGCAACTGTTAGAAACATGCTGTTTTCTTTTTTTATGTCATGTAGAAATCTATCTCCGTTGATCCTGTGCGTTTGTTTGCTGCTTTCATGGCTGTACTACCGTTACAGCTGTAGCGCGCTGGGTTTACGTATTTACAGGTATATCTGGCAACCCGGCCTGCCTGTCAAACTGGGCCGTTGATAACAACACACAGATCAAAACATAAACATAAATTCCGTCACGGAATGTAAATTTCAAAAAGAAAAAATACTGACATTAGCATTGTTGTCAGAAAAGATAGTATTTCAGTTTAACATGTTTCCTTAATATCTGATGAGGCATTGGTGTCATTTTGGGATTTATTACAGTACAAATATTACATATTGGACCTTTAAATCATTTACAATCCCGTAATTGTCTCCATCTGTTGAAAGCCCGACCGATGTTGACTCACGTTATTGTTGTCTTTCCCTTTCCCTTTTATCTTTTAGTTCTTCGTTTAATTTCCTTCTTTCCTGTGATGGTGCTGCCCCAATATCAGCCATAACTACAACAGATAACTTCTAAAATTACATTAAAAAGCAATAAGGCCTATATAAGGACATCTCCTGCTTCCTTATACCTGGCTCCGCTGACATACACTAACACAGGCTTTTCCGGTGTTACAAAGAAATCTGTGACCCGTCAGAATGTGTAAACTGTAGCATCGTCTACCTGCCGAAAATCATTCTTTGCGGGAAAAATCCTTACCAAAAACTCTTTAAAAATAGGGTTCTTTTCACTGTTAGTCTCGTTTGCTGTTACAGGTCATTTAAGACTGTTCAGTGTATGCAAAATGATAGAGCTTTAGAAACATTAAAAAGTTACATTTAGTCACTTTAAGTATAGTACTTGAGTAAATGTACTTAGTTACATTCCTTGTTCTGGGATTTGGAATTTTTAGCAACTTGTTAAATACTTAAGAGAGTACTTTATTATTATTATGTACTTATTTAAATTTGACTGTTTGTAGTTCAGCAAAAACTTTAGAACTTCATGTTAGGAGAAACACTAATGGTTTATTTTACTGGGCTGTAATTTCTTCCTAATTTCCCAGGACGTTTCCTGGAGAGAAAAAAAAACTCTTTAATCTAATAGAAAAAAATTATTTAAATGAATTTATTTAGGTTAGTTTAAAAGACATGGTTGATTTCAAGAAAAATGTGCCATAAAGAGGTGCTTGACCTTCGATTAATAAGTACATTTATCTAATTGGCAGTTTCAAATATCAGTGTTTTCCGTTCGTTTAAAATAACGCCAAACATCCTTTCCAGTGCTGTGAGTCCGTGATTCAGGCAAGTGTCTGTGGTTAGTTCATGATGTGGATTTTTAAAGGGGAACTATGCAGTTTTTTTAGCTTAATTTACCTTAACTGAACAGCTTCAGAGTCATTGGAATGGTTATATCACTTTTTTCGGATTGAATGGTGGTCGTCTCGCTTCCCCCTAGCGCCTGTGAGCTGAAAAACCACCCTTGCAACTTTGGGCCGGCGAGCCTCCTCAGCGTCAGGAAGTATGGCGTGATATCAGGTCTTGCGATGTAACGAATTGCTTCACGGCACCGCACACATACATATCATCATGGCTGAGCCAGCTAAAAAGAAGCAGAAAGCTAGGAAAGCGTTGTCGGAGGAACAGAGAAAGAGGAAACGGCAGACTGACCGAGAGAGGAGTCAGACACGAGGACTGAGACAAACAGAAGCCTGAAAATCCGATGCTGACCTGGCGTTCTTGCTGTTGCACTTGTAAGTATCTTTGATCAGAAACTTTCTCTGCCACAGAGTTTCTTGTCAGCTTGATGTTGGCAAACGCAAGTTGCTTCTGCTCCGACAGTGTTCTACGGCCGTTGTAGGAAAAAAGAATAATGTTACTGACCCGGGAGAGAAAAACCTCAGTGGACACGGCTCTGTGCGTTCGCCGGCTTCTTTGAAAACAAATGCACATGACCAGAGTGAGAAGGGGGGGGGGAGAGTCACGTTTTTATGACAGTGTGCAGAGATTGGCATGGTTTTATGTCGGTTAGCCTAATAGCTACACCTTAAAAAATGCTGGGTTATTTCATCTACCCAACCGCTGGGTTATGAAATGTTTTACCCATTATGGGTTATTTATATGGAAGTTGGGTTATTTTGTGCAACTCATGCGTTGAGTCAAAATCCATCAACCCAACATACATCGGTTGACCCAGCACTTGGGTTGTTTGTGCTTTGAACGTCATCAGATCATCACCAGAGTCCACACACCGAGCGCTTGTCACAGCAGAGAACCAGTCTGGTCATCCAACGAGGCAAATACATAATAAAAGGTTTGTGTACACTAGCTACATGTCTAATTGTGTTGCGTTACCTATTAAATTACTATCTTTTTATTGTGAGGCTAGTTGGTTAGTTTGGCTAACAACGTAGCTAGCTAACGTTAGCCATTTAGCCGTTATCATGGAAGCATGGATAGCATACAGCTTATCCGTTTGGTCTGAATTATATTAATGAATTAATGAAACAAGTTCATAATGCCCATGGGCATATGGTCATGTTTATTGAGTTCACCAGGCTAATTTGCCAGCTAGTTTCAAGCTAGCCAGGTGATTCGCCAGTTAACAAACTATCTATCTAGCTAGCTAGATAGTTTAGCTAGCTAGCTAGATAGTTTACTAGCCAAAAGGCTGTCAGTTAGTTGCTTTGCTAGCTATATTATTTTAACTGGCTATAAATGAACGCGCTTGTTTTTCCTGAAGCTTTTAATGTGAAATGTGAAGGCATAACAGTGTATGACTGATGAAAGTATGTTAAAACAGTGAGATAACCTGATATGTCTGACTAAATGCATTTATGTGCATTTATTTAAGTAATGTGGTGACCCACAATAGATAAGAACAAATGCTTATTTAAAATGGCGGCCTGGCAAACGACAAGGGCCACTTGAGTTAAGGGTTATATATATATATAATAAAAAGTTTGGGAACCACTGCTGTACTGTTGTACTGACACTCGTGCCCTGAAGGCTATGCTTTGAGCAGCCACAAATATTCTTGTAAAAAGGTAAAAACAATTCACATGCATGCAATTTGTCATATGAATTGTAGTGAGGGAGGATTGTAATGCTAAATAAAATGGCTGTTATCTTCACATTGGATTACATTCTGCTGTTAGTCTGCATTGCTTTTACATTGCTCTTTTTGTGTTTGTTTCAGATCAATGGATAGCTTTGTCATTAACACTTTGACAGAGTGCCAGACCTTGTCGAAAGATTTAAAAGGTAAGAAATATGTTTTCCCATCCACAGCATATCAAGTCTGCATTGCTACTAAAGCCCTTTTCAGACATGAATTCTTATGAAATATAATTTCCTCTTTTTTTTCAATAGCTTCCACGTAATATGTCAAAGTGACTCCAATAGATAAATAGAGCCGGCCACTGGATTCCTGGAGGAAAGGCTGCGGAACGTCAGGAAGCGGCTGAGATCAACCAGCAGGTCGCAGAGCACGGCACAGACACCACCACAAACGCCAGATGATGGCGCTCTTGCAAGGGCTCTCATACCAGGTAATTATTAAACTGAAAAATGATTTGATGAAGCAAAACATCCATATTTCAGTGAATGACAACTTTCTTGTTCTTTTTTACAGAATGTACCATATCAGACGAACGTGGGTCACAGCTTAAAGAATGCTTGAGAAATAATTCTCAGCCCCTCAGCCAGATAGAGAACTACATGCCGAACACAGCAGTCTACAGGGCCAAGTGGATTAGGGACAACAATTGGACCATCGATCAGATCCTCGAAGAGTTCCCTCACCTAATGACCAAAGGCATGGTAGGTATAGGGAAATATGATCTTACATATAAGGATGCATTGTTTATAATGTTTTATTAGTGTGCCACATTGAATTGGTTTTAAAAATGTGTTTTCCATTTTATAGATTGCACAGGCTTGTCCTGCATGGGGATGCTGCATCAAAGTTGTTTGAAACTTGGTCACATGAAATGCCAGGAGGGGAGTCTAAAATGGTAAAGTTTATTCAAAGTAGAATACTTGCTTGCAAGTAGAGCTAATGGCTCTTAATAGCAGCTTTTTAATAGGAATTTGAATTTGTTCACTATAGACCTGTTCAGCCAGTTCATTCGTAATTGTTGTTTTGCTCTGAATGTTTTCCTACCTGAGTGATATGAACTGCACCAGTTCCACTATATTGTTGATATAATAACTTTTTTTCAAAGATTCCATTATGTTGTTTTGTTTTTGTATTGTTTAAGTGTTTATTAAATAATATATGCATACATCTAGCATGTATTCTGTTCTAGGTTTGTAGTTTAACAGTTTTATTGCAATTTATTTTCTGGCATATGGGTTAATTTTGCCCAGCATTTTGGTACACTATATAACAAATATGTAGTTGAATCAACCCAGAATTGTAATTAATTTGACCCAGCATTTGGGTACACTATATAACAAATATGTAGTTGAATCAACCCAGAATTATAATTAATTTGACCCAGCATTTGGGTACACTATATAACAAATATGTAGTTGAATCAACCCAGAATTATAATTAATTTGACCCAGCATTTGGGTACACTATATAACAAATATGTAGTTGGATCAACCCAGAATTGTAATTAATTTGACCCAGCATTTGGGTAGAATATTTAACTCATCTGTTGGGTTAAAAATGACCAACCCATCTTGCTGGGTCAAATTAACTACTGTTGGTCCGGTGCAATAGTGATCCAGCGGTTGGGTTATAAAACAACCCAAGTTGGGTTATTTTTAACCCATCATTTTTAAGTGTTTGATTTGCATTGAGAGATGATCTTATGGAAAGTACCCCATGCCAATCTCTAGGTATGGTGAAGGGTATGTGATGATGTGGGGGGGGGGGCTATTTTAATTCCAAAGGCCAAGGGAACTTTATCAGGATGCATAGTATCCTGGATCCGTGAAATAACTGGCCTTTAAAAATAAACATCTGCCTGCCTCTATGGGAATTTAACATAGGGGTGGACTCACTTTTGTTGCCAGCGGTTTAGACATTAATGGCTGTGTGTTGAGTTATTTTGAGGGGACAGCACATTTACACTGTTATACAAGCTGTACACTTAATAATTTACATTGTAGCAAAGTGTAATTTCTTCAGTGTTGTCCCATTAAAAGATATAATGAAAATGTACATATATATATGTATACAGTGGGGGAAATAAGTATTTGACCCCTTGCTGATTTTGCAGGTTTGCCCACTTACAAAGAATGCAAAAATCTACAATTTTAATCATATGTACATTCTAACAATGAAAGACAGAATCCCAAAGAAAATTCCAGAAAATCACATCATATGAATTTATTAAAATTGATAACCATCTGATGAGGAAAAACAAGTATTTGAGCCCCTGGACAAACAGCATGTTAATATTTTGTAGAAAAGCCATTATTGGCCAGCACAGATGTCAAACGGTTTTTATAGTTGGTGACAAGGTTTGTGCACATTTCGGCAGGGATGTTGGCCCACTCCTCCCTGCAGACAGCCTCCAAATCATTCAGGTTCCGAGGTTGTCGCCTGGCAACTCGAATTTTAAGCTCCCTCCAAAGATTTTCAATCGGATTCAGGTCTGGAGACTGGCTAGGCCACTCCAGAACCTTGATGTGCTTCTTCTTCAGCCACTCTTTTGTTGCTTTGGCGGTGTGCTTAGGGTCGTTGTCGTGCTGAAACACCCATCCTCGACCCATCTTCAGCTCTCTCACTGAGGGAAGGAGATGTCGGTCCAGAATTCCACGATACATGGCCCCGGGTCCATCCTCCCCTCAATACGATGGAGTTGTCCCGTCCCCTTGGCTGAAAAGCACCCCCAAAGCATGATGTTGCCACCACCATGCTTGACGGTGGGGATGGTGTTCTTTGGGTTGTACTCGGTGTTCTTTGCCCTCCAAACACGACGAGTTGAGGCCAAAAAGTTCTATTTTGGTCTCATCTGACCACATCACCTTCTTCCAGGCCTCTTCTGAGTCGTCCAGGTGGTGAATGGCGAACTTCATGCGGGCCTGTACATGTTTCTTCTTGAGCAGGGGGACCTTGCGTGCGCTGCAGGATTTCAATCCATGACGGCGTAGTGTGTTACCAACCGTTTCTTTTTGTAACTGTGGTCCCAGCTGCCTTCAGTTGATTCATCAGTTCCCCCCTTGTGGTTTTGGGATGATTCCTCACCGTTCGCATGATCAGGGACACCCCACGAGGCAAGATCTTGTGTGGAGGCCCAGACCGAGGGAGGTTGGCGGTGGTGTGGTGCTTCTTCCATTTCCTGATAACTGCACCGACAGTTGATCTTTTCTCTCCAAGTTGCTTTCCGATTCTCTTGTAGCCCATCCCAGCCTTGTGCAGATCAACAATCTTGTCCCTGATGTCCGTAGAAAGCTCTTTGGTCTTGCCCATGGTGGTGATGTTGGATGCTGGTTGTTTGGGTGTTGACAGGTGTCTTACATACAGGTAACGAGGTGAGGCAGGTGTATTTGATGTAGATAATTGGTTCGGATTGGGGCTGTGTCTTAAAGAAAGACTAACTGGCTTGTAGGAGCCAGAATACTTGCTGTTTGTCCAGGGGGTCAAATACTTGTTTTTCCTCATCAGATGGTTATCAATTTTAATAAATTCATATGATGTGATTTTCTGGAATTTTCTTTGGGATTCTGTCTTTCACTGTTAGAATGTACATATGATTAAAATTGTAGATTTTTGCATTCTTTGTAAGTGGGCAAACCTGCAAAATCAGCAAGGGGTCAAATACTTATTTCCACTGTATATATATATTGTCCACTCCATGAATTCTAAGTCGTCTTAAAAATATAGACGCTGCCATATCTTTGGGCAAACATAATCCACTTGATGGGGCAACAACTGACAGTCTAAGAGTATGCCTAAATACTTATATTTTGTTACCTGCTCAACAAGTACAGCTTCAATTTGGAGTGTGCTGTGATCTCCTATAGACCTCGGGTCAAAAATAATTTCTTTGGTTTTATTTACATTAAGCGGCAGGTTATGCCAGTTGCACCACTTCACTACCTCCTCTATCTTCTGTTTATAGATAGCAATGTCTGAGTCTTTTGTACGTAGACTAAGTATGGCCGTATCATCTGAAAATGTAATAATGTGGTTATTCCTATAGATGTTTCTACAATCATTTGTGTATATTATAAAAAGTAAGGGAGAGCCTACACAGCCTTGAGGGGCACCTGTACTTATGTTGAGTATCACAAAGAATAGAGTTGCCATTATTGGACGTGCTGACGTGTAAGGTAAGTGTATTGTGTCACTTCCGGTGTTCCCGTGTTACAAACGCTAGTTTGCTGCTCCAGCAAAAACTTACTCAACTCTGCTTTATTGTTTAAATTAGCGGCTATTTGCCTGGATTGCATTTGAATTACAATTGTTCTACTCAAGCACTTATATTTAGCTTCATTTACAGCGACTGACTCGCTGAATTTACAATTGTTAAAACGCTGTTAGCTAATTAAGCTTAGCCATTAGCAATGGTAATAGTAATTCCTCTCCCTCTCCTGCTCTTTCTTGCTCTGTGTGTCAAATGTTTAGCTATTCCTCTGCCTCCTTTAGTGATAATAAATGTAGTATATTCGCTGATCTGGAGGCAAGGCTTAGTGAATTTGAGGCACGGCTCCGCACCATGGAATCAGAATCGTATGCTTCTGTAGCTAGCCAGCGCCATGTAGCTAATGTGGGCCAACATACTGTAGCTTCTGTAGCTTCTGCTAGCTGTCCCCCGGCAGACCCCAAGCAGCCGGGCGAGTGGGTGACTGTCCGAGGGAAGCGTAGCGTTAGATCTAGACCAGGGAGTGCACATGATAACGGTCGCTCTAAACCGGAGCATCTTCGCCTCTCCAACAGTTTCTCCCTACTCAGTGATACACCCGCTGAGAAGCCAACTCTGGTTATTGGGAGCTCTATACTGCGATATATGAAGCCGGCAGCCCCGGCGGCTACAGTCATATGTGTCCCCGTGGGCCAGAGACGGGCGATATAAAAACCCATCTAAAGCTGCTGGCTAAAAAGAACCGTAAATACAGTAAGATCATACTTCACGTAGGGGGTAATGGTTGTAAATCAGAGATCACTAAAATTAATGTTGAGTCACTTTGTGCATACGCAAAGACAATGTCGGACTCAGTAGTGTTCTCTGGACCCCTTCCAAACCTGACCAATGATGAAATGTACAGCCGTACGTCATCCTTCCACCGCTGGTTGTCGGGGGGGTGCCCAGCTAATGATGTGGGCTATGTGAATAACTGGAGGGCGTTCTGGGGAAAGCCTGGTCTGATGGAGAGAGACGGCATCCATCCCACCTGGGACGGAGCCGCTCTCATATCAAAACATCTGACCGAGTTTATCAGACATAAACCATGACAACCCAAGTTTGATATTAGTAATCAGGGGTGCAGTACTACGCGCCCCCCTGTGCTTCCGTTGGAGCAGTCACCCACTCATAGTCTAATAAGCACGGTGTCTGTCCCCCGAATCAGATTGGTTAAATCAAAGGTAAACAGAAGATGCGCTATACTTAACAACCTAATTGGAATTAAAACGACTGCAACGATAGAACAAAATAGGAAAATTAGATGTGGACTATTAAATATTAGATCTCTGTCTTCTAAAGCAGTATTGGTAAACGATTTGATATCAGATAATAACATTGATTTATTTTGTC
Source organism: Perca flavescens (assembly GCF_004354835.1). Taxonomy (NCBI): domain Eukaryota; kingdom Metazoa; phylum Chordata; class Actinopteri; order Perciformes; family Percidae; genus Perca; species Perca flavescens. Next base: position 34,110,141 of record NC_041344.1, read on the forward strand.
TTACTGAAACCTGTCTGGGCCATGAAGAATATGTCAGTCTAAATGAAGCCACTCCTCCCAGTCATATTAATACTCAAATTCCTAAAGGCTCAGGCAGAGGAGGGGGAGTTGCAGCCATCTTTGATGCAAGCCTGTTAATTACTCCTAAACCTAAACTAAATTATAACTCCTTTTGAAAGTCTTGTTCTTAATCTTCAACATCCAAAATGGAAAACATTACAGCCAATTATATTCGTAGTTATTTACAGGGCTCCAGGTCTGTATTCTGAATTTTTATCTGAATTCTCAGAGTTTTTATCATGTTTAGTCCTTAAATCAGACAAAGTACTTATTGTAGGTGATTTTAATATCCATGTGGACGTTGACAATGATAGCCTTAATACTGCTTTGAACTCATTATTGGATTCAATCGGTTTCAGTCAGAGTGTGCACAAGGCGACGCACTGTTTTAACCACACCCTCGACCTTGTGCTGGTATATGGTATTGAAATTGAGGATTTAATAATATTTCCGCAGAATTCGGTATTATCAGATCATTCTTTAATTACTTTCAAATTCTTACTACCTGACTATACTAAATTAGATAAAAGCTTCTACACTAAATGCCTATCCGACAGTGTTATAGCTAAATTTAAGGAAGATATTCCAACAGCATTCAACTCTATGCCATGCCTTCATATAACAGAGGACCTTTATGTTAACCTCAGTCCCTCTCAAATTGATACATTTGTAGACGGTGCAACGACTTGCCTACAGACGACCTTAGACTGTGTTGCTCCCCTAAAAAAGAAGATGATGAAGCAAAGGAAACTAGCACCTTGGTATAACTCCCAAACTTGCAAATTAAAACAAATCTCGCAAAACCTCGAAAGTAAGTGGCGTTCCACCAAAGTGGAAGAATCCCGTTTGGATTGGCAAGAAAGTCTCAAAACCTATAGGAAGGCCCTAAGAAAGGCCAGATCAGACTATTACTCATCACTAATAGAAGAAAACAAGAACAACCCAAGGTTTCTTTTCAGCACTGAGCCATCTATTCCTCTAGCATTGAGTAGTGATGACTTCATGCGCTTCTTTAATGATAAAATTATAACAATTAGAGATAAAATTCATCACCTTTTGCCCTCAACTTCTAACAGTTCACCTTTAAATGCAGGACCGCTAGAAATAACAACTAGTCTCGACATATACTTAGACTGCTTTTATCCTATAGACCTCCAACAATTAATGTTAAAGATATCCTCAGCTAAGCCATCTACCTGTCTCTTAGACCCCATCCCACCGAGACTACTCAAAGAAGCGTTACCCGTGGTAAACACTTCATTACTAGATATGATCAATATGTCCTTATTAACAGGTTATGTGCCGCAGTCATTTAAAATAGCTGTGATAAAACCTCTTCTGAAAAAACCCACCCTCGATCCTGAGGTCTTAGCAAACTATAGACCTATATCTAACCTTCCCTTTCTATCCAAGATCCTTGAGAAGGTGGTTGCTAATCAGTTATGTGATTTTCTACATAGCAATAGTTTATTTGATGACTTTCAATCAGGATTTAGAAAGCATCATAGCACAGAGACGCACTGGTGAAAATTACTAACGACCTTCTAACTGCTTCAGACAAAGGACTCCATTCTTGTTCTACTAGATCTTAGTGCTGCATTTGACACTATTGACCATACCATCCTGTTACAGAGACTGGAACACTTAGTTGGCATTAAAGGAATCGCACTAAGCTGGTTTAAGTCCTATTTCTCTGAGCGATCCCAATTTGTTAACATTAATGATAAACCCTCCAAGCACGCTAAAGTTAGCCATGGCGTTCCTCAAGGCTCAGTGCTTGGACCAATTCTATTTTCCTTATATATGCTTCCTCTAGGTTATATTATTAGGAAACACTCAATTAACTTTCACTGTTACGCAGACGACACCTGTTATATCTGTCAATTAAGCCAGACGAAAGTGGTCAGTTAGCCAAACTTCAAGCGTGTATCAAAGATATAAAATCCTGGATGACCCACAATTTCCTGATGTTAAACTCAAACAAAACTGAAGTTATTGTGATGGGACCAAACACCTCCGAACTTCATTATCTACAAATATAGCTGCTCTGGATGGTATTACCCTGGCCTCCAGCACTGCTGTCAGAAATCTAGGAGTTATTTTTGATCAGGATATATCCTTCAACGTCCACTTAAAACAAACTTCCAGAACAGCTTTTTTCCATCTTCGTAACATTGCCAAAATTAGGAATATCCTATCTCAACACAATGCTGAAAAACTAGTCCATGCATTTGTTACTTCTAGACTAGACTACTGCAATTCCTTATTATCAGGTTGCTCAAATAAGTCCCTTAAGACTCTCCAGCTGATCCAGAATGCTGCAGCACGTGTTCTGACGAGAACCAAGAGAAGAGATCATATTTCTCCTGTATTAGCTTCTCTGCACTGGCTTCCTGTGAAATCTAGTATTGAATTTAAAATCCTCCTCCTGACCTACAAAGCCTTAAATGGTCAAGCACCTTGTTGTCCTAGTAGAGCACTACGCTCCCAGAATGCAGAGCTACTTGTGGTTCCTAGAGTCTCTAAAAGTAGCTATCAGGCTCCGCTCCTGTGGAACCAGCTCCCACTTTGGGTTCGGGGGGCAGACACCGTCACCACATTTAAGAGTAAACTGAAAACCCTCCTCTTTGATAGAGCTTATAGTTAGGGAGTGAGGAGTTGCAGCGTCCACCTAACCCGGCCCACCTGCTTCTCTTCGTAGTCATCAGTTTTATCTATTATATAATTAATAATATAGCGAGAGTAGAGGGAGGCAGGCCAGTACAGCCCAATCCGGTTGGGGAGAGTTCTAGCCTGACCAGGCTCCTCTCTTTAACCTGCCTCTCTTAGTTATGCTATTATAATTCTAGACTGCCGGGGAAGTTCCTTCCTTTCTATGACACACTGAGCTGCTCTCTCATCTCTACTTGTTACTTTTGTATGCATCCTGTCCCAGAACTGCTTGTTACTAACCTAGCTCTGGGGAGTTTACTCCCCGGAGTCCTTATGTTTCTTCTTCTCTGCAATTCTTTGCAATTCCCGGCCGCATCCTGCTGCGTCCTGCTGCATCCAGCTGCGTCCTGCCGCGTCCTGCTGCATCCGCCGCATCCACCCGTGCTCTGCAGCGCCACGTTACATCCCGCAATGCCCTGCTGTGATGTTCATACGCAGTAGTCAGGATCCGGTATAGGAGACTGCACTACTCACTATGACACGATGTGCCCTGCTATGACATGAACTTCCACGATGACCTTCGAAGTCACTGTTCTATTTTCTCTAATGTGACTATTATTTGCCACTGTTCATCACACCCCGAACCGGCCCTGTCAGACACCGCCTACCAAGAGTCTGGGTCTGTCCGAGGTTTCTTCCTAAAAGGGAGTTTTTCTTTGCCACTGTCACAATAGCCACTGCTAATGCTTGCTCTTGAGGGAATTACTGTAATTGTTGGGGTTTTGGAATTTATAGAGTGTGGTCTAGACCTACTCTATCTCTAAAGTGTCTCGAGATAACTCTGTTATGATTTGATACTATAAATAAAATTGAATTGAATTGAATTATTATAGGCAAATTGGTAAGGGTCCATGAGATGCTGTACCTCGCTCCTTAAATTACCAACCATAATACGTTCTAATGATTTCATCACTATTGATGTCAGCGCTACTGGTCAATAATCATGATGATGCTGTGGGCAGGGTTTTTTAGGCACAGGAATGACAACAGATGTCTTCCAAATAGTAGGGATGTTACATGTATCGACAGAGAGTTGGAATAGAGGGTCCAAGCCAGAGTCAGCTCATCCGAAAATGTTTTCAGAATAAAAGATGAAATACCAGGTAGGGAATGAGTCCTTACCCCAAGTGAAGGAGTTCAAGTACCTTGGGGTTTTGTTCGCGAGTGAGGGGACAATGGAGCGGGAGATTGGTCGGAGAATCGGCGCAGCGGGTGCGGTATTGCATTCAATCTATTGCACCGCCAGGACTTTAAAAAGAGAGCTGAGCCAGAAGGCAAAGCTCTCGATCTACCGGTCAGTTTTCGTTCCTACCCTCACCTATGGTCATGAAGGCTGGGTCATGACCGAAAGAACGAGATCCAGGGTACAAGCGGCCGAAATGGGTTTCCTCAGGAGGGTGGCTGGCGTCTCCCTTAGAGATAGGGTGAGAAGCTCAGTCATCCGTGAGGAGCTCGGAGTAGAGCCGCTGCTCCTTTGCGTCGAAAGGAGCCAGTTGAGGTGGTTCGGGCATCTGGTAAGGATGCCCCCTGGGCGCCTCCCTAGGGAGGTGTTCCAGGCACGTCCAGCTGGGAGGAGGCCTCGGGGAAGACCCAGGACTAGGTGGAGGGATTATATCTCCAACCTGGCCTGGGAACGCCTCGGGATCCCCCAGTCGGAGCTGGTTAATGTTGCTCGGGAAAGGGAAGTTTGGGGTCCCCTGCTGGAGCTGCTCCCCCCGCGACCCGACACCGGATAAGCGGACGAAGATGGATGGATGGATGGATACCATCAGGCCCACTGGCCTTCTTCCTGTTCAGCTTTTTAAAAAAGGTGGTGACAGCATTAGGGTTAACTATTATTCTGTCCTGTATTGGGTCACATGGTAATGTCACATTACTTTCATTATCCAGGTGATCATTAGCCTTGTCCAAATCATTACACACATTCAGTTCCTTCTTTCCATGGCCTTGTGTGTTCTGGTTAATTTGGCAAAAATCTCTACTTTCATTGAATTTTGTGTGTTTTGTTCAATTTTTTAGCATTTGAAAAAAAAATAATTAAACAGTATCCAGACTGAACGTTGACATATGCCATTCTGTGATTATCCTTCCTTTAATATTAGTCTAAAAAATGTAACTAAGAATTAAGTATAATTTCCTATAAATGAGGTTTATTGACCATGAATTAAATGACTTTGTGTTACTGGTGTTTATACATGGTAGTGAAAAGAAGCGTTAAACGTCGTTTGAAAAAAGCACCAAAAGAGACAAAAACATTAGAAAAGATGATTTTCAGTTGGTTTTTTTTCAGGCATTTATTTTGATAGGACAGCAGAAGAAAGGGGAGAGAGAGGGGGGAATGACATGCAGCAAAGGACCGCAGGGCGGAGTCGAACCATCGAGGAGTAAACCTCTATATATGTGCGCCCGCTCTACCAACTGAGCTAACCCGGCCGCTGATTTTCAGTTTTGACCCGGGAGGATGATGCATGGTCGAATGGAAGACAACACAAGGGTTAAAAGCAAATGAATAAAAAACAGCTGCTGATAATTCAACTGCCTGTGATGGAGTTGTGATGCACGCACAAGCAGAACACTTGATGGAATTTGGCCTGCACATGAGCTGCATATCTGTCTGTCCTGCAGCAGAAGCTGATACACTGACAAAACACTGATAGAGAAACCAAACAGGCTTTATGTTAGCAGACAAACAGGCACATGACAGCAGTGTGTGCCGTACACAAGGTGATGCTGTCTGAACAGTAGCTGACTAAGGAAACGTAACTTCTCCCAGAATACTGGCAATCTGGCAATTCTGGCAAATGCACTCTTGGGCCGATTTTGGCCGCTGGAAAAAAGATTTAAAAAAATAGGGCAACCCTGGCGTTTCACACTAGTTCAAAAAAAAATATGCAAGACTTGACGGCTGCAGCCTGGAGCCTCCTGTCTGGTGTCTTTTCAAAATAAAAGCTTGCTTCTGGTACTTTGGTGTTTTGGGTGTTTAAGTATGTAATAACATGTTTTAAATATGCAAGCATTTCCATTCTATTCTAAGATATATCGTTTATTTGAAGGTTTTATGATTTGTGTGTATTATTTCATTATGAAAGCCTGTAAATGCGCCTCATGCTGCTGGTGCCATAATCTAACGTGACCTGGTTTTTGTTGCAGTTATAAAGCAAATAATGTCCCCTGTCTGAAATTAGGCCGGTAAGATATGGAATGGCCAAGGCCAAATTTTTGTCTCAGTCCGCCCCGTCTCCCAGTCTGCTGCAGTGTCTCCATCCCCTGCAATAGTCACACAGCTTCTTTTTTTCATTCCTCTACAGCACAGGTCTGAATTCACTCTACTTTAACTGAGAGGGCTGACAGTAAACAGGGAAATGCATGGGAGCATGTTTACACAGCATGTTTGAACAAGACCCTGCATGGAATTCATTTTCTCCGCCCGAGGTAGAAAAGCACCAATTGATGGAGTTGGAATGATAAGAGGGGAAGGAGAAAATCTAGAAAATGGCAAACAATAAGGAGGAGTGCATCTGATCCCCAGGAAGGAAAGGGAGCGTTTGAAGTCGAGGGGTCAGCGTGATAGGAAGAGTTATTTATGTGAGTCTGAGGAAAGAGTGTGGAGAATAGGAAGTCAGAGAGAGCCTGATAACTGGACAAGGAGACAAGAGAGGAGCGGTAAATCAGAAAGAGAGATAAGGGAGGAGTGCAAGGTTTTCCTCCTCGCCCTTTTGCCGCTGCAACGCCTCTCTATAGCAGGACTCTCATCCTGCTGACACATGAGTGACAGCTGTCAGCCACAGACGCACACTCCTCTGGGCTGTTTTCTCTGCCCTCCGCTGGGACTGGAAACCATCCACAGGCAACAAAAAAAAAATAGAATTGTAATTCTGGAACTCGATATGACCACAGTCTCCAGGGCTGCTGTAAGTAATGAAGCCCTGTCGTTTGCAGCAATGGGGAACTGATAAGGACTGTGATTGGTCTATTCCATCATCACCACGGCCCTTCACTCCAAATAGAAAAAAAGGAGACGTGGTTCTGTGCAGTGAGGTATTGATCAGTGAACCAGGATAAACTACATCCAAGTGTGTGTTGCAGTGAAATTAATTCAAGATATCATTAAAGTTACAATCCATAATTTTATAAAAATGTGTCCTGAAAAAGTAAGTCACCCATAACAGCAATTTAAAACAGCTGGAGTCCATTTAATTCAGTGGAGCTGATTGACTCATGACACCTCATATATAATCAATAATAGCAATTATTTCCTCCTTTTCAGACCGAAATGTAATTTTATGATTGGTAAATTGGTCACTGTACTCTCTGCTGTGCTTTTCAAGGGCAAGGTTATTTTCATAGGCATAAATAACAGGGGGAATGGGGGGGTTGCAACCCCCCAATAATCAAAACTGGCCATTGCAACCCACCCACATATCTAATAATAATTACCTTCAGATAATAAAGACATTTGCATCATAAATTGATGCAGAAAAGGCACAAATTGTGGCAGAGAAATTTGCCAGAAATGAAGTGAAATTAAATTTTGATTTTGAGATCTCAACCGTCCTCATCCGTCAGATGTGCGTAAAAGGGCTGAAACACTTCCTGTGTTGGCACCAAGGGCGTAACTTTGGGTTCAACATTGGGGGGTGAGATCTCCAGTTATCTAGGGAGGTACTGGGACATGCATGTTACATTCCACCATTGGCGCTACCCTTGGTGTTGGTGCATTCCTGGAAGTTGCCACAGAGCGCTGTGCTCAATGTTCAACTCTTTCCATCTTTAAATTTGGTTGCCGCCAGGGCTTTAAATTGACACCCGCCAGATTGGCCTGTTTTCTGCCAAGACCTTTGGACAGTTTTGTGTGTCTTTGTCTTGGAAATGTAATCTTTATCTGGCAACACTGCTTGTAGTACTTATCCTACATTTCCCATGAACACTAAGTCGTAACATGTCAGACAACCATTGGCTACGTGCCTAGCGTGCGTGGTATCTATTACGAGCTATGCTGAAACGAAGAAGACGAATGGAACCGAGCCAAACAAAACCAAATGAGCTGAAATTAAAGTAAAGTCAGTTAGTAATGTGGCTAGTGGAAAATCTGATTTGCTAGTAACTTTAAAAATCAACTAGCCGTGTTGGCTGGTAATCTAAAAAGTTAATTTAAAGCCCTGGTTGCTGCTGACCATTCAAAGCACAACCTTGAGATGAAAAAACCCCACATCATCTGCTTAGCTTTTATGTATGTTTATTTGCACACTTTTTGATAATGAGATACCTGAGCTGCGCTTTGCCTCTGCAAGTGTGCAAACATGCTCTGGTTTATTGGCATTTCTTTAAACCAATCACAATCTTCTTGGGCGGTGCTAAGCTCCAGATGGAGCCACGGTGCCTCTGCTAAATAGTCTCAGGAAGGAATTTGTTTTGGTGGAACGTGTACGTTCAAAAGTTGTTTTCGTCGTACAACAGAAAACTCAAATTGGCCAGATAGTCTAGCTAGCTGTCTGGATTTACCCTGCAGAGATCTGACACCAACACAAAGGAAGCCCAAGGCAACGGACATCCGGCCTAAATGAAGGACATCAGGCGGAATTTCCGGCGGCACCGGAGCAATCCTACAAGTGGAATGTATATAACGTTGTTTATAAAGACTATTGTACCTTTTACTTATATTGAATGTCAGCAACTACCTACCCCAGTGCAATCCTGTCCCATACACATTCAATTTCCTTCAAAACATTTTAGCTGCTTCAATTAGTAGTATATGAATGTTATTTCTAGTAGATGTGGTTGTGCTCACGAGTATTGTCAGTTGGTTTTCTTTTACATTCCATAATGTAATTTCATTTGTTCCTCTTCAAAAAACATTGTGTTGACAATTTGCAGTCTGCTTCTCCTCGGCTGCATTATATATCAGCTTGTTTGCTTGGAGTGACAGCGGCAGCACAAACAGCCCAGCCTGACAGACATGTGGCTGTTGGCAACAAATTGGAGTACTGTAGTTGTGGAGCAGGCTGAGCATAAAAGTCACTCACACTCACCTCCCTCCGCTTTCCTCTTTCCTTTCCCTGTTCTGTTCCACATCTCCCATTTCTCTCACTTCCTCTGCCTTTGCACTACAAAGTCAGAAAGTGGACCACAGGTGCCGGAGACATTTGCTGCTTTGAAGATTTAATGCCAGGATTTTGGTGTGCTCTGATATGAAGATTGGAGAAGGAGAACAGATTTAGCACATGTAGTACTGCAGGATTTGACAAACAGCCCACTTTAGAGTAATCAACTACAGCAGCTTCTTAGTTTGTCTGTTAACAGCAGCCAAAGTGACTGGATTTCCAGGACCTACTCTGTGAAAAACTGTTGAAATATGTAACTTTTTATGTGGTATGTTACAACACATTGTGGTGCAACATATCTGTTTTTATATGTTTTAGATCAATGTTGGTAGGTTAATGTGAGTACTTGGTTAGCATCACCAGTTGCTAGTCTGAGCAGATAGCTTGCTAGAATGTTAAATGTAAAGCCCAGTTCAGACCAAAGATTCACGGCTAGACGAGTTGAAACTTACAACTTCTTGCAACGAGCCAGTCTGCAGCGTTCTGAGACCTGCCGGTTCACACACCAATGAGACAAGACGGTGTATCATCTCCATAACAACGCCTCGTTGTACTTCCATTCTAACTTTACCAGCAGACTTCTCTATTGGCTGTTGATACAGTTAACGTCCCTTACATTCTAAAACCAGCTTCTGGAGACTTGGAGAGCTGAGTCGCAGCAACACCATCAGCTGGTTTGAGTCGAGCTGAGACGGGCCAGTTCAGACCGCTGCAACTTTTCTTGTCTCATCGCGAATCTTTGGTCTGAACTGGGCTTAAGAGTCGGTCAGATGGTGCTTTCTCCCAGGCTGTGCAGCACTCCCACAAATCCAATCATTAGTTTGAGGTATCATACTAGATGTGGTTGGAATTAAATAGGTGCAACCAATTACACAGATGGAGAGTAAGAGCTGTTTAAGAATGTGACTTTTGGGGGAAGAAAGTTCTTGTTAGATTAATTAATTTACGTCTACACTCTGGTGGCCATGCCAATTATTGCCAAAAGTGGAAGTACTGTGATGGTATAGAGCCTCAAAACCTTGGGTGGATAAATGATGAAATATTGTGATTTGAATATTGTGGCAATATTGTGATTTGGACCACTGTCAGCATCTTGTTCCCTACCAATTCCACAGTCTTTCCCTAACCTTGACCAAGTAGTTTTTGTGTCTGAACCTAACCAAACCTTAACCATAAAACTAAAACTTCCACTATATCCTGACAGTAGCACATCAGACAGATAATCTGTAAAAAACAAAACAAAAACAACAAAAACAACATGTTCATCTGCCTCCCCCTAGTGCTCCAAATGACATTTGCAAGTTCCACCAAAACAAGTTCCTTCCCAAGACACATTGACATTATTGACATTAATTGCACACTATAAAATGAGTCTTTGAAAAAGTTTTCTTAACAATGACGTCACTCCATATTCTGAGGCAGCAGTGATGGAATAATATGAAATCATTTGACTGCAATTAATATGTTATTAATAACAGTACATTTTATTTTTGTTGATGATAGAATTGAAACACTGATACAGTTAGAGGATGTAAGGCTGAACAGAAACTACTTCTCCACTACTGGTTGGGTCTGCGAGATTAGTTACCATGGCAACAGAGCTCAGTTTGAAATTGAGATAGCTTCGTGAGACCAATTAAGCCCAAAGTTAGCTCTGTATAACAGGCCCCAGTTTCCCTGAAGAGAGACTATAGGAGGACTGGACAAAATTGTAATTATAATGTCTCACAAATACAGAAATGGTGTTTGAATTTTGTCGCTGTCGGGCGAAAACCATGTATGTCCGAAACCGTTGTTTGTTTTTTTTTGTTTGTTTTTTTCAGTTTAGTTTATTTAGCAGGACAATGTGCAGTTACATTAAAAAGATGGCTGCACCAGATTTAGCATTATGCTACTTTCCATCTGTAGTCCTCCAGAATTATAATGACATAACAGAGTTGAGTTCATGACAAAAACAATAAACATAACATGTTTATACAACAAGACAGTTAAGACAATATAAATAGACTATTTACACCGAAGGTGCGATACACAAATATACACAACAATGGAATAAAAAAAATTAGTGAAAGCAGGTCTGATGTTCTAAAAGGAACTATTTAACTGCCCGCGAGAAGCTTTTAAAATTTGAGATATTCTTTAAATTGTTAGGAAGCCCATTCCATTCTTTGACTGCTTTATAGGAAAAGGCTGATTGAGAAAAAAATTATTTTCTTTTGGGAACATTGCAATCACCCCTGGATACAGACCTCAAGGCTCTGTTTGTCAGTTTAGAGCGTAGCTGTACATATGTTTTTGAAGGGGGTGGAGCGGCATCATTAAGAATTTTGTGAACCAAACGGATATTAGAATAGCCTACCTGATCAAATTATCAAAGCTCAAAATACTGTACTTCTCCAGTATACTACAGTGGTGGTGCCGTCTAGGTTTTTTGTCTAGGATTTTCGTCTAGGATTTTCAAAGCTTGATTATGTTAAGATCTAAGAGGATTTAAAACAGTTTGTTTGGCTTGAGACCATGATGACATACAATACAATATATGCGATAAAATCATTGCATTAAAATAAGATTTTGCTGCTTCCAATGACAAAGAGCTTCTAATGTGCCTGAAGTTAGCAATATTAAATTTCAAAACACGACAAACCCTTTTAACATGTTTTTTAAAATCTAGTACAGGATCCAAGATCACTCCCAGGTATTTAACTTCTTCAACATTTTGGATCATATAACTATCCACATAAATATGTGGGAGTGGACTTTGAATTTTTTTATTTGAGAAATACATTGTTACCGTCTTCTCCGTATTCAACGTAAGGCAGGACTTGTTCATCCATTCTGTTGCTTTACTCATTGCCTCAGATAGTTTAGCAGCAACAATATTAACATTGGAACCGTGTGTATATAAAACCATGTCGTCAGCGTACATCAAGACCTCCACGTCCTCACAAATGGAAGGTAGGTCATTAATGTACAAACTGAAGAGCAATGGCCCCATAATAGACCCCTGGGGTACCCCTGTAATACAGGATCTAAACTGTGAAGTTTTATCATTTATTCTTACGCACTGGTAACGGTCTGCTAGATAAGATTGCAGCCAGCTAATAGTGTTTGCGGAAAAATTAAAATTCCACAATTTTGTTAGCAGCACTGAGTGGTTAACGGTGTCGAATGCCTTACATAGATCCAAAAAAACGGCCCCAACCACTCCTCCCTTATCTAGACTGGATTTGATCACCTCAAGGAAATAACAACAAGCCGTGCCGGTGGAGTATTTGAATCAGAAGCCAAATTGCATGGGGTGTAACATATTTCCATAGTTAAGGTGCTCAATCAGCTTTTCGGCAACTATTTTTTCAATTACTTTAAAGACTACAGGAAGTATACTTATGGGTCTATAATTTTTAATGTCTTTTATGTTTCCTGATTTAAAAATGGGCGTAACAATTGCCATCTTACAGGAAGAAGGGAAAGCACATTCTCTAAATGACTGATTAACTATGTGCACAATTGGTTCAGCAAATACCTCTTTATATTTTTTTAATAACAGCGAAATAAAAAAAGGCTAATTTGGAAACATTTGACTGAGCTATTTATCTCAGACAAGGTCAGACCAAATTGCCTCGCTGCTGTTTAAATATTTGTAAAACCCACAGACAGACGTAATGCATTTTTTATTAATCCCAAAAAAATTACAATGACGAAATATGGACATGCGACGTTTGTAAATTATTTACAGTGTTATTATGTAATTTATGATTAATGGATTGCAAATTCCTGGATAGACAGTGATAGTTTCACTAACACAGGTTTGTTACAAGTATGCAGTGTTTTGCTCATTGGGATTTTAGAAATGTCAGGGTGAATTGCCTACTGAAACAGCACGTAGAGCATTTGTTACTAAAACTCTCACGTGAAACTCAGACTAATAGAATTCTTTACAGATCTTTAGACAGGGCAAAGCTTGGTTCATTGCAGGTTTTACACCCTTATGTAAAATCCTTCCACAGTCCACTGCAATGCTTTCTCTCCTACAGAAATAGTCAACCAATATATGGGCCAAACCTTGGATGTGAGTGCTCACATGAATGTTCATCACTCATTGATTTTTTTCTAAAGTCATCCATTCATTTCTCTGGAGTGGGGCGACAGCACCCGCATGACCAGTCATTGTAACCTAACCGGATGGAAAGATCTAAAGCAGAAGATAACGGACATGGCTGGTAATTCCCATCAGCGGGTGGCGTGACTGTCGGACTGTGCCGCAGACGGCAGCTCCAATGGCAGATCCATCACTGCCGATGCAGTGGAGGGAGGCTTCCTCCTCCTCCTCCTCTCCATTTCCACTATTTCAGAGCGCAACATCTCCGCCTGCTCGGTTTCACTGGTCAACCAAGCCTATCATCAGGTTAGAAAGCAAGGCAATCCATCACTATACAACACCAGACCCACCGACCGGCTGCATTGTCTCCATTCAGTAGCAGAGCACCGACAGTGTAATATGTACAGAATGTTTTCACCACAGTTAATGACTAACTTCAGCCTGAGCAACTGGAACTGAAACACTTATCTCCTCAATATATGGACATTATGCGCCTTGGTCATGCACTATTAAAAAGCTCAAGTCATTAGTCTCAATTTCATCCTTTAAGACACATTTCTGTTAAAATAGAAAAAGTCCATATAACAGGAGTTTCTCTAATTTCAGGGATTTTCTAATATCTTATCCTATCTATAACAATATAATAGAAATGCCTGTACTAGATAAGACTTAAAAAAAAACAACTAAAAATCAATGAGGGGAAGAAAAACTCATTTTGTAGTTTTGAGCAGGATTTAATAAAACATCACACTAAAAGGGGTATTTTTCACTGTCTAGAGGCACAACATGATCATGGATTGATCTGCCAGAATTTCACTTTTTTAAATGAAGCCATTCCAATCAATCTGTTAAGCTTGCATCCTACTTGACATTTGACAACGCTTTTTTAATTATCTGAACTAAATAAAAAACAGACAAATATAATTCGAAAATGACTTCAATATTTCATTGTGATTTTAAATTCTCAAAATCATCTTTTAATTAAAATTGATGGCATGATGTCACCTCATAGGAGATGATTTTCCTGTGTTCTTTTATTTAGTTGTGTGCTGGGAATGCTACCACACCAAGTACTCAGTAGTCAGATCCTACTTTCCACCTACTGTACTTCAGTGAAGAAATAACATGTGACATCTTTGCTGGCTGTATTCTCTATACCAGGGGTCTCCAACGTTCAAGCCAAGGACCCCTTAATGGACAACTACCGTTTTTTTCAATGTTCCTATGTGTTTGTGTCTAAGTGACTGATGGAAACAACAATCTTTGATATTGGTCCAGCATTAAGACAGATCACTGCAGTTGGCAGCGGAGAAACAAGCTACAATGTAAGTTAATAGGACAATTTTCCAGCTTGTATTTACATTTACATACACATAATTGTAGGCCCAGTTTAATATGGACACCTGAAGAATGTAAGTCTTCACCCTTCTTTTTGCCCTGTTTGGTCTCCACCAAATCCTGAGAAAGACAGCTTTATTAAAACTTTGGTGTGTTCAACTGTCTCTCTGCTGGTTGAACAATACACTGACAGATGCTAAGGCTGCGTAAGTCCAGGGGAAGCACAGACATTGTAAAGATTCTCTGGGTTAGTCACCAAAAATGTACAGAAGAGACTTAGGGCCACATGTGAAAAAATTTATTTGAGTTCTGAGTTTAAAGTCAGACTTTAAACTCAGAACTCAAATAAAGTTTTTCACACATTACACATATCATTTTATGTATTGTTTATATAAAAAATATTGATAAGTGCGGGTTTAAACAATCGTGTGAAAACAGTGCAACTACATTTTTAAACACCCGTCATGAAACAGGATAAGTCTTGAAAAAGAATGTAGGCGCCTTAAAAAATGTAAAATCTTCAAATGTGAGTGCAGATATCAGTAGAGTGTTGGAGAGGTCTGCTATCACTCGAGCTGTGCCGAGGCGAGCACTTGGTGGACTCTGGATGAGTACCTGGAGATGTAAAGCAGGTTGGACGGGGTTATCTAGTCGCCTCAGAGACACTTCTCTCCACCGCTCACTCTCTGCTTCAAAGTGCTGCTATCAAGGTGCCACGCTCTTGGCCATAAACGGATTGCTCTATGTGGAGAGGGAAGCGAGGTGGCGAGCTTCCCTCAGGATCAAACCGGGGTCGTGAGCCCGGGCTGGTTTTTTTTTGAGAACAACTCTCTTCAACGATCAGCTCCAGCTTTGACCTCTGAACTGTGAACGCAATTGAAAATCTGGAGCAGCGTGTAAAGGAGAGAATAGAGAGGCTGTGGTCATTAATCACAGCCGCCTGCCGCCTCAAACATGGGCTCACACACACACACACACAAACACACATGCACACACACACATACGCACGCACACACACACACACACACACACACACACACACACACGCACACACCCGCATACACACAGACACACACAACACACACACACGCACGCACGCACACACACACTCACTCTCACACACACACACGCACACACACATCACACACACATATGCACATATACGCACGCACAGACAAACAAACGCGCACGCACACATACATACACACACTGATGACATTCAGGCTACAAAGTCAGACTGGGTGGTTGTTCTGGGAATATTTGAGATTCATCTCTCTTCCTCACACACACACTGACACACACAGACACACGCACTCACACACACACAAACACACATATGCACACACAGACACACATGCATGCGCACAAACACATGCACACACACACACACACACACACACACACACATAGATGACAATCAGGCTACAAAGTCAGACTTGGTGATTGTTCTGGGAATATTTGAGATTCCTCTCCAATTAAACACTGAAAGATCCAAATCCGAGGCAGATTCCCCTCACTCACCAACCCCCCAGATCTGAATTGTCATCACTGCCATGATGCATACAGAGAAGAAAAGTAACCAAGAGCCCCAAAGTGCCGATTCCAGACACCGCAGTAGGTGCTATTATCATTGACTTTATGGCCAAACACCAAGGGCAAGTGTTGTTTTGGCTGTTTGTGGGAGCGAGCGGGCGCCCTGGGGGGGGCTGGGCTCTCATCACACAGCCCAGGACTCACAGGCAGGATCACACAGGTTACAGTTCATCCAGCAGGAAGCGTTACAACAAGACAGAGTCACCTTGACGTGGCAATTCCAAAGTTGCGCACCATAAATCTTCCCTCATAGACTCACAGCAGCACCATGATGAGAGGTCAAAGGTCGGCTTCACGCCAAAAACCTCAGTTTCAACTATACTTCGATTTTTGACATAATTCCATATTTTTGAAATTCTTATTTTTTGGTGACTTCATTATATCAAATCCACATTTCAGTTCTAGAATTCTGGAATTGTTGGAATTGTTGGAATTGTTGGAATTGTTGGAATTGTTGGGTCTTTGTAAATGATAGAGTGTGGTCTAGACCTACTCTATCTGTCTTGAGATAACTTATGATTTGATACTATGAATAAAATTGAAATTGAAATTGAATTGGCTGCCATATAACATAACAGAGGGAAACACAACGAAAAAATTCTAAACTGAGACATGTAACAGGTTACAGAAAATCAGTAGATTCATGAATTTGTCAATCAACAGAAAATTAGCCCGGAAGTATTTTTGACAATTGATGAAACTTCACTGGAATTTTGGGGTTTTGGACTGTTGGTTGGAAATAACATTTCATTTGAAGACATCACACTCGACTAAGAAAATGACTTTTTTCCGCCAGAATTGTCTGACATTTTAGATAGAACGATTAATCAGTTAATTAAAAGAAATCAAATGTTTAATCATTAAATAAGGATCATTAGCTGCAGTCCTAATTACTAAAAATTAAAACCCAACTGGACGTTTAAAGCTGATGACAATCGACATTTGAGATTCAAACCAAATCTGAGGATTTTTTTAACAAAACACATGAAATTAAGAAGCATTTTTGTTAAGGATGGGTTATTAATGTAAAAATCAACCTGTCAGACCTCTGTAAATGACTTCAAACTAATCTTTGCCATTTCTCTACTGCCATTCCTTATAAACATATACTTCCTTATACGTATAATAGGCATATAGGCTGAATGTTAAATGTGTAAAAATGTGTAGTTTTACTATTTAGTTTCATCTGAAATGAGTAAACACCTCATTTAGAAGAATGACCCATTGTTGACGACCCCTGGAGTCCCTCATGCATCCCTGGATCTCCTCTTTGGGAGCCCCCTATGGTGTATGAAAGCATTTGCCCTCGCTGGGTGACTGTAACACAGCTGGCTGACTGGGCCGAGGCCACTGAGACAGCAGCGGCGGTGGCGGCGGCGGGGAAATTGCAGTGTTGCTCTCCGAGACTGAACTCTCAGCCCTTTTGTGCTTGGCTCTCTCCAGCAGCCAGGCTTGAATAGCTCTAAAGTGACGCCTCCATGCTGCTTTAAGAGCTAAGTAGCACAAAGGTTGGAACAAACAAGGAACTGTTCCAAAGAAACGTTCACTTAGTCGACATCTGGGCTGGAAAAACACAACACTCCACAACTTCCACTTGACAATGCACTAGTCTGAGTGTGTGTGTAGCCTATGTCTGTGTGTGTGTGTGTGTGTGTGTGTGTGTGTAGTGTGGTGCTGCATAGTGCTGGTATTTGTGTGAATGCCTTTCTTGGGCTATATAGTAATTTAATTAATACTAGCCCGCTCTTGATTTCAACTTCAAAAAGCCCCATGAAAACATATTGCGTGTTTTATTATTATGAGCTAATTTAGAGGCCTGTGGACTGAAGAGGCAGTGCGTGGTGTGAAACGGGGGTCGGGGTGGAGGTGGGTCGGGCGGGGGGGTCTGAGAGGTGTTCACACTGTCACACTGTGTGAGCTGTGCTGTAGAGATCTCAGCGGGACTTTCTTCGGTCCCCAGCGTGCGGAGCACTTGACACTGCAGGCCCCATTTGCACCGTTTGATAATCACACTTTAATGTGACTGCTGCGACTGGCTACAACCGTTGCCAGTGGTCCACCGCATCTGTTACTCCCAGGGGAGAGAGGAGGGAGAGGGGGAGTGACTTCAAGTCACAACGCTGCACCAAGGCCCAAACAGAACCACATCTGCCTATTTTTTATTCTTATTTTTTTTAAACCGTTGTCAGCATTGTCAAAATGGCTCAAATTCTAAAATCCCCTGTGTCGTTTGAGTTCATATATGTGATTACAGGAAGAAACTGATGAGATGAAATCTAATGATCCCCTCTACAGAAAAGAGTCACTACAGCAGCAAATAATAATACAACAAGGATAAAAGAGTATACAAATAATATTAGAGTAAATAATGAAGAGCAGCATAATGTGGTAGGCTGCTTACAAAAATATGTAATAAAATAAAATAAAAAATCCAAACCAAACAGAGATTAAAGCGAAAGAAAGATTAAGCATATAAAATATCAGTAAACATTTAAATGACAGCAGTATTTATAAGAATGAAAGCAAAAAGGCCAAATCAAACAACGGTAAATTCCAGAATATCTGCTTTCTAAAATTCCTCCCATCCTCTTTCTTAACAGGAGATATGTGGTAACCTAACCACACAACACATACTATCTCCTTAATATACATATCTGACAACTTGTACATTTTTGTTGAAAGAGGAAAAAATCATGTAAAACAACAATATAGTATTCAAATTATATTGAATATGAAACGATGCTCTACAAGTTTGATTATGAATTACAGCATTATGACGATGTGAAAAGTGTAAAGCAATAAGCCGAATTGAACACAACACCTTAAACCTTTTATCCGTGTAAACTGCTCAGAATTAAATGTATACACGTTCCATTACAATAAAATATGAACACAAATCATGATAAGCCGAGATGGATTTCTGCTGTACAGGAATATTAGTGGCGTGTTAATTAAATAGTGACCCATAGGTGATAGACCCGCGCTGTGGTATATACTGTACTGCCTGTCTACCTGGGCTGGGCTGTGTGTTATCGGGGTCAAGGCGCGGCTCTCAGACAAGAGGCTTAAGCAGAGACAAGAGCCTTTAACACGAAATAAAAGCATCAAAGTTGGGCTCT
The DNA here is from genome assembly GCF_004354835.1 of Perca flavescens. Taxonomy (NCBI): domain Eukaryota; kingdom Metazoa; phylum Chordata; class Actinopteri; order Perciformes; family Percidae; genus Perca; species Perca flavescens. Next base: position 34,129,163 of record NC_041344.1, read on the forward strand.
AATCCCCGCTGCTGTGGATAAGGCTGAGAGTTAACGGGCTGCACAATAAACTCGGTTTACTCGGCGGGATGGCTTTGTGTGTGTGTGTGTGTGTGTGTGTGTGTGTGTGTGTGTGTGTGTGTGTGTGTGTGTGTGTGTGTGTGTGTGTGTGCGCGCGCGCTTTCTTTCCAGCTACACAGACAACACGGCGAACAGGATTTATTGGAGAAGACAAGTGGATTTCATCGACAGTGCGCTGTATTTATAAAAACACACACACCTTTCCGTCGACTGTAGGATTTTTTATTTTTACAATGAATGAATGCTTGTCTTTGATTTCTATAAATTACCAGGCTTGAGAATTGAATTCAGAACGAGAGCACAGAGGGTGTCAGGAGAAATATTTCAAGAGGAGTGGCTGGAATTTGGACTCTGCATACGAAACTGTGACAAGCATAGAATGGTGTCAAAAATATGTCAAACAATATAACTTCGGATGGAAACATTTGTTTTTAATTTCAAAAGTCCATTTAAAATCTATGTTTTCAATTAAAATGTCGGACATAATATTATTGTTAGGCCTGGTGTGGTTCTTTTTGTAGGCTATATTTAAAGGAAAAGTGGGTTTGAATGCGTTCAGCACCTTGGACAGCTCCACGTCCTCCAGCTGTGTGTTTTAGTTTGTATGTCAGTTTTTAGATAAAGGGAGTTACACACATTTACATATGAACCGCCCCCATATAAAAGCTTTAAACACGTTTATAATGTGCGACATTACATTAGGAAAATCATTTGATACAATTCTTACCGGCGTTTTAACGCAAAATAATTCAGTTTTTTTAAGTGATTACACCTGTTGGCAGTGGCCTGAAATCCATCAGGTGAGATTTTATCAATTCGATATAGAATGTTAGAAAATGTAATCTATTGATACTAAAAATGTAATTAAATTAAACTAAATATAGCACGTTTGAATCTCGAAGGTGTGGGTCTATGTCTAGACAAGCGCCGGGTTTAGACTGTCCTGTTTTCAGGCCTGATATTCCAAATAATTTGGCAATCTAAAGTAGATTAAGCATTTAAAAGGTTGAAGAGAATCACGTTCTTCTTTTCTTTTCTTTTCTTCTATCTGTTTGTGTCGGAAAGGAAAGAGAGCCCGGATACTAATAGTGTCTTTTTTGTTGTGTCATATTAATAGAAGTGGTAGTAAAATGACCCATAGTAAAGCCTCACTCGGCGTGTTTATTCAAACACCATACTTATACATAACTACTTAAACTAAACTGTGTATGTATCAGGATATTTCTTTTTTTACCAATAATGAACTAAGTTCACCCTGGAATGAAGGGTTAATGGAATGGCGGGTTGTTGCTGGGGTTGTTTTGAACGTTGAGGGGAGCTGAACTACACCATCAAAACATTAACAATAACGTATGTTTTCTATTACACTTGCCTGGTAAAATAACCAGTCAAACGGGGCTCGAGCTGGAGTCTATCATTGAGTCCCTGTCTAACCCGCTGTGGAGTGTGTGGACTGCTTTGGTTTGCTATGGCGCCCCCGTGAGACGATATTACTGCCAGTGCCGTTTAGGGATCGCTGTTTTAAAGCACCAGATGTCATGTAGTATTCAAACAGGAAACCTTGACATAGTATAAAAAGCTTTTATTCTCATATTTTTTCCCCTTCGTGAAAGCCCGAGATCCCGAGTAATATAGAGTGACTGCATTTTACGCACAGCTGTTGGTATTGCGCACAGGAAAGAACCACCTGGTGCAAGTTTCACTGTCAAACTATTAAAATAAAAAAAGTGTTCAGATAAAGTTTGAATCACACTTAACATGTTATGCACTGTGCCACACAGTGCAATAACCGAACAAACCATTGTCTCTTCCCGCGGTGCACATGCGTTTGGAAACGCGCACGTTTGAACCGAAGTAAAGTGATCTTCTTATGAGAAAATAAAATATTTTCAGACTATCTGTCCGAACAGCGCGAAGTGCAGAAAGTTGAGATCGAAGTACAGGCTGAGTATGGGAAAATGTAACTCACCAGGCAAAGTGCAGGCGTCAGGAGGAACACGGCGCACCAACACGTCACCTGCATCCTCCCGGAGCTCAAAGTTCCACTAATTTCCCTCGGCTGGTAGTTGCGGCTTTGCGGACCATAAATCCACCTGGTATCCACCTCACAGCACGGTCAAGCCCCTCAGCAGCCCAGGCAAAAAGGAAACAACGCGCCCCATGGCCGCAGAACAAAAGGTAAGAGTTGGAGGCTGGGGAGCGGGACGGAGGAGCCGGGGAGGAGGCTGCTGCTGCTGCTGCTGCTGCGGGTGCTGTTGGTGGCAGAGTGGGGTGGGCGACAAACAGCAGTTACTGGAGAGTAAATCCAGGTAGAAAGAGCGGCAGGGTCATAGCTGTCAGCAGTTTCAGGTCCGGGCTGTCTGTGTGATAGCCGGCGCGCGCAGCGGTCGGAGCGCTCTGATGTGATGAAGAGAACGGCGGGGCTTTCCGCTTTATAATACGCAACCCACAACACAACCGGGGAGACTCGCTCTAGGGGGGGAGGGACGAGATGGGAGGAGGGCGTGGGGGGGGTTGAGGAAAAAAGGCAGGAAAAGACGAATAAAACGAGAGGATTTGTTTAGTCCAAGACGCAGCGAGGATGGAGACAGCAAAGTTTTTTCTCTCTATCTCTCTGTCTCTCTCTTTTTCACAAACAGACGCTCATGAGGAAAAAGCGTTTCACCTTGGCTGCTGGTTTGTGGCTTGATGTAGATGAATGAGCTGACATTCAGAACTGCGCTGCCAATAACTCCAGGCAGCCACCCCCCCCACACACACACACACACACACACACACGCACACACACTCTTCCATCCAGCTCCGAACAAGAGAGCCTGAAACCTGACCAAATACACAACAGCAGCTGTTGTTCATGATGTCATTCCAATATATTAATAATCATCATCGCTGCCACAACCTACTGTATTATTGTTAATAGTAATGCTACTAAGAACATCCCCAACATTCAGCAATGTCTTACGCATGTACATCTTTGCAGAGGCAAACTTCAGCTGCAAACATCTCCATCTTATCAAGTAATGCAATGTACTCCTAAAAACTTGATTTTCTTAAAACAAGTGAACAGATCTGCATGTACAATAAGAATATCTTTCCAAAAGACACTGGGTTTTCTAGAAATGAGATTCAGTTTATCCAAACAAAAAAGAACATGATGAATACAGAAAATATTACACGCCATTTTTAGGGTGAAAAGGGCAAAGTTGATTTGCACTGGAACAGGTCGAAAGTCTTAAAGTTGCAATATTTAGGATTTTCATTATATCAGACTAAATGTTTGGTAAAAGTAAGAGCTGGCATTTCTGCTATAGCCATGTATTTAAAAACATTATATACTTCGCATTTTGTAGTTTGCAGTGTCAGTGCATCATTCTTGCGCTGTGCCAAATGGCGATTAATAAATGTTTTATTAAATGGAACTCTGGGACTTATACTATTAGGATGTTCTTAGCATTGCCAGCAGTAATCACAGCTCTCATCCATTCAAACAGAACTAAAATCTTAAGGATTATCCATTAAATATTTTTTCATTAGTTTTGAGAGAATAAGACTTTATGGAACCAAGTTATAGAGCAAAGACGTGACGAAAACAGGGCTGGATTAACCTTTTTAGGGCAGGTATGAGCCTGTGCCAAGTCCTCCCCATACACACACAGTCCCAGAAAGCAACCAATATATCTACACTGGATAACTGCCCTGCCCAAGGTTTGCTCCATGTTAATTAGTAAGTGATATGTTAAACAAAGGCAGCACATGTTTGTTTAGAGGAATATGTGCCATGTGAGCATACTATCAACAACATATTGAACATGTCTAAACCTGATTGAGATAGTCTATAGACTCCTTTCCCATTGCCAGTAAATGGGTAGGCCTGTTTTTTTCTTCAGGTGTGTCATGCGTGACGTCACAAACGCACCAGAAAACAGGTGTTGTTAACTTTTCCTGCTACAGCTTTCCGAAAAAAACGCAAACTCTGCTGCACATTCACTTGATATTTTCTCTAATAAAGTTAAACCGCTTGGTCTGCATTCACCGTTACTCTCTCACAGCCCTCCCTCCACGCACACTCACACACACACACACACACACACACACACACACACACACACACACACACACACACACACAACGTACTGGCTCTGCTATTCTCCAAAAGAGATGCCCTACTCTTACAACACAGGCTTAGAAAGCAGCATGGCCAGTCAAAATGTTATGGTGGTTACTTATTTTTTTTATATCTGTTACTTGTGTACTCTCTCTTTCAAACTCAGTGCCGAGTAATTTGATGTTCCAGCGCTGCTTGGCCCGAGACTGTCGAAGTTACCGACGGTGGCGAAGCATGTCACAGCATCACGCCGCAAAAGGTACGGAAATTAGCTTATCTACTGGGTGTCCTGTTTCCATCCCCGCCAAGCGGAGGTGGAGCCGAGAAATACCCATACCTACTGCATAGTCATTTGTCCCGGGATGAATGCCAATTGTAACCTTTCCCACTGCAGACAAAAGGAAGATGACAATGGGTCTTTTAGCAAGTGGGAAAGGGGTAAAAAACAGGGCCTCATGATTAGCTCAAAATCCATTAGCCACCTTACAGTCTTCATCATTTCAGATTTGTATTGTGCTTTAGTGGTACACTTTACCAAACACATACACACACACACACACACATATAATGTATTAATGGACTGCACAGCAATCGCCACACAGACCACCAACGGCTTTTGGGGGGCCCTGGGAGTTTGTGGCCCATGGGCTGTTGGTAATCCAGCCTTGGATGAGAAGGACATTTTTGCAGTGTAGGAAATGTCATATTCATTCGCTTATATGATGACACCTGAGCCAATTTCACTGATGAAGACCATGAGATCGCCATGGAAATCTCTGAGACTATTTAGTTACTCAGATAAGGGTGCTGTATTGTCTAAGAGTAATATTTTACATTCAAATTTGCATAAACGTTAAGGGCCAAATAGACTCGTGTGATTGTTTGTTTATATACGTGACTGGAAGCCTGTGTGTGTGTGTGTCTGTGTGTGTGTGTTTGCTCTCTATGCCGGCAGAGGCAGGACAAGGTGACTGAAGCCATTCTCAGATGCTGAGTGTGTGTTTCTGGGTTGGGGATAGATAGATAGGATCCTTTTTGTCGGGAAACAGAAGGGGCGGGGAGGTGAGCAGAAAAGAAAAGACAGGAGAGGCTGTGTTTAATAAATCCCCAGCAGTCTCAATGCTACAACATTGCAGTGGTCAAGCATTGTCGCCATAACTCAGCCAGCAGGGCTGATGGGATCCTGTTCTGAATGGCCCAGATAGCCTTCACAGGCCCAGCGTGGCATGCAGTGGTAGAGCAGGCAGAGATAAATCTCCAGAGGCTGGCTGACTTCCATTGTCGCTCTAATGGAAGCACAATCTGGTCTACGGTAAACTAAAGGGCCCATAATTCAGGATTAACTCAACATTCCCGCCTTGTTGATCAAAGATGTCTTATCCAGATTTCCCTTAAAATTAAAAAGTAATTGAGATTCCAGTAAGGCCTGTTGGAAGGATTTGAACTAGGAGCCTGAGTGCTGCTGATTTGCCTCAAATGCCAGAGTCATCCAGGCATTGTCCAGTGGGTCAGGACATGGATGAACCTAGTCTAGCATTCCAGAATAACATTTATGTTGGACAATGTGTAGCACATTCAGACGAGCCCGTGTTGTGTCACAGAACTGCAATCAATGGTCCATTCCTTGTTTTAACTGTTTAACCGCAATCTTTCTTTTTTTTTTCCTAAGATTATTTGTTGGGCATTTTAGGCCTTTATATTGACAGGACAGCTGAAGAGATGAAAAGGGGAGAGAGAGGGGGAACAAACCCATGGCCACCACTGTAAGGACTGAGCCTTTGTTTATGGGGCGCACACAACGTAACCAGGCACCACAACCACAACCTTTCTTAAAACCTAACCATATTGTATTTGACATGCACAGATATTGTAGAAACATGAATTTAATAAAATTTTAAATTGAACTGAAAAACACATTGTCACTTAACATAATCAAGGGATTGGCAGAATCGTCCAATGTCGACATTCTTGTCTGGTGCCAAGGTTGCCATAAGAGGCCTTTAAGCTTAACCCTAACTATGTCTGTAAACAGTTTATTTGCCGTAACCACAATCTTCTAGCTAATGCTTCGAAAATAATTTTAATAACATTATCCCTGAACCCAGGGATTTTACGGTCGGTCGATAGCAACGTTCGGTCTGGCAATTGGGTGAGGGTCAGTCATTTTGTATATTTAAGCCAATTCATTCTGAGTCACATATTTATTCAGTGCTGATGGTTTTCTAAACCAGATGCAAGGCAGATTGATTAAAAAAGGCTGCACTGCATTTTCATACAAAATATGAAATGACACTGACAATACTGTACAATCACACATTTTTCAAGTTGATATCCAGATGGATTAGTGAAATAAATGGAAGAACCACTGCTGCCTGCAAAGTTGAAAAACATACTATATATTATTGAAATATGGTTAGCAAGAATGTAAAGTATAGTACTTGTATAGGTGAAGCAGACATAGGACACTTTTCTTACACACTTTTCTTAAATTCAACATGCATAATGAGGCGTGCCATTTCGATTCACTCCATTCATTCAGCTGGACATAATGTTCATGTTAGCAAATGTCTGTTCGGGAGAGATATTATTTAGTTTAGTTTTGCCGGGGCTCAGGTGGTAGAGCGGTCGCCAACCAATTGAAAGGTTGGTGGTTCCCTGTCCCTGCAGTCCTATGTCGAAGTGTCCTTGGGCAAGACACTGAACCCCGAATTGGAGTGTTAATGTGTGTGAATGTTTATCTGATGAGGAGGTGGCACCTTGTACAGCAGCCTAAGCCACTAGTGTATGAATGAGTGTGAATGGTTCCTGTACTATGTTAAAGTGCTTTGAGTAGTCGTTAAGACTAGAGAAGCGCTATATCAATACAGTCCATTTACATTTACATTCAACAAATCAGTAGCGAGTGACGTATCCATCTCGACAACTTACTTTCAGTTGCCACAGAAGCTGCTGGTACAGTTAATGGTTGTCACAACAAATATGATAATTCAAGAGTTGTTATATATATAATGTGGGTATTTTGAGTCACAAATTTCAAATAATGTCTTCAAGTGTTTTTGAAAATATAATAACCCTTTATCTATTTTATTACCAAACAAAAGCTTCATTAGAGTAATAGGAAAATTACATAATGGCACAACATTCCTACACACTGTGGCTTTATTTTCTGATGGGATTACATTTACAATGTAACGTTCATCCATTCATTTATCCATCCATCTTCATCTGTTATCCAGGGTTGGTCGCGGGGGCAGCAGCTCCAGCAGGGGACCCCAAACTTCCCTTTCCCGAGCCACGTTAGCCATCTCTCACTGGGAGATCATGAGGCGTTCCTAGGCCAGAGTGGAGATATAATCTCTCCACCTAGTCCTGAGTCTTCGCTGATTCCCATACGATTTAATCTGACAAACAAAATGGATAGATTGAACAATTGATTTATTGGTTTAAAGAGTGTTCGGTGGATTGGTCCTTCCTTTACTCACGTATTTCTGAGTATATGCAGACAGCCTGAAAAATCCCAGATCACATTCAATGAACTTTTTATAAATTCAGTTCTGATGTTTTTGAAATTCCTTCTTTTTACAATGCAATGCAACTATGGTATGGTTAAAGTCGGGGGAGAATCGTGAAAATGGCAGATAGACCATGGTTAAGTAATGATTACGTTTAGGCAAATTAAACGCTTATGGTTCAGGAATGGTTAGGGGAATATAAACTGTCGGATTGTGTTGTTCACACAACTTCCTAAATTGTCACTGGACGTAAATCATGAGGTGTGGAATCATTCAATATGAATGTGATTCCAAGGGTAACTGGTCTGGTATAAACTGGTTTCATGCAGCACTCATGAGGTTAGTGGACTGGTCTAAATACTTAAATTCATAATAGTCTTCCCCTTAATGATTGTGAAAATCTAACACTGGCCTATGCAGACACTGAGTACAGAGACAGCTCTCATCTGAGGGCAGTTTGGCCTTGCTAGTGTCAGAATGTATGTAATAAAAGGTGGAATAAAAATGCACACGCTATTGAGTGCTTTGACTAATGCTTTGAAATGGGACAGGAAATATGAGTCTGACTGCATTTCAAGGGCACTATAGAGCATCAGTGAGGCACAGAGTTAGAACTGAGCCACTGAGTTGTGTCAGTGTCACAGAATGAGAACCATTCACAAGAGTGATGTGTCGCCTTCCAACCACTACCAGAAAGGGAAGAAAGACAACATTTCTTACTTCTCAATCAAACACCTGCTCTCCTTTCTCTTTTCAGTACCAGATCGTCTCTCATTGATAGAGTATAATCAGGAGGTCAAGTTGCTAATTTTCCAAGCACACCTTTTGGTGCCCATTCATTGCTGGGAGAGAAAATTACAGGGTAGCCGTTTCCTAATAGCTTCCCATTGGGCTGTAAAAAGGAGGAGCAAGATATAAAGACAAGAGAGAGAGGAAGAGGATGATTGCCCAGCTGAGTGACGCTGGCGTGCGGTGGCATGAATATGTTTGGCTGGCTCTGCTCCATCGCCGATTGTGAGGGCAGATGTTGCTGCAGGCCCTGAGGCGTGGCTGTGACGCGGTGGCAGCAGGTTTGCCGTGGCTGCTGCCCAACCAGCTGCCATTTGAAGTGTCACTCCACGCGAGGGATAAGAGTCAAACTGGGCTTGACCAGAAGGGCCGAGGGCATGCTTCACGCCATGTGTGGCGACAAAAGTCTGCAGTCACAGTCGAGGCTGCCAGTGCTTTTCAGGAGGATGTGGAGGGTGGGCGGGCTGAGGGGGAGCTGACAGAGACAAATGGCTGAGCGGAGCGTTGGTCACAGGATGCAGCTGCTGCACATCAATTGCTTCCTCGTCACAATTAGAATGACTGCCGGTTTCACTGTTGAGGAGCGGGGACGGAAACTCAAGCTTCCATTTGGCTTATTGAAGGGTGTAAATCAAGTCTTCAAGTGAAAGACAGCCACAGATCTGAGACTTATTTTTGCTGAAAACTTTCAGAACTTACAGTTTTTTACAATCACTTTGGCGCTAATTTCAGAACCTCAACGTCATTTTTCAAAACTCTAGACACAAAACTCAAAACGATCATCACTTGTAACACAGGCTATCCACTGTTCAAAACATTGCATTGTGCATTCATATCTTTAAATAAATATTGCACATGCACAACTATTAGTTCAAAAAACAAATTTATGGTGAAATACCATTGAAACATTACTTTAGATCACCCATACACAAGCTACCCATAGTTTCACTGTGTCATCGTTCGTACAGTCATTAAATATTGTAGTACAAAATAGGTGATACATGTTTCATTATGGTACTAGATGTAAATACATCCCTGTAAAAGTACTGAAGTAGTAGAGAGAATACTACAGACACAGTGAAATCATTGAATAAAACCGGAAATGTATTGATGAAAAACAATACAGTGCGATCACAACATAGGTTTATTTGAATCAAAGCAAAATAATTAGCTACAAAATAGAAAAGAAAAGACGGTAGTACTGTAGTACTGTAAAACATCAAATGCAGTGTTCCTCAACTTGCTTGTACTTTACAGTAAAAGGCAAAACAAAGAAGTAATTACTGTACTTCTACATCTTCATCAACTCTGTCTTGTGGATTTGGCCACAGGTTCTCATCTACATCGCAGTTAGCCAAACTTCTTGGCATGGTGAACAATGTGGTATGAGTATATATGTATATATATGTATATATATATATATATATCAATCATCAGTAACGAGTTGGCAGAATTGGACCAGCAATTCCAAGGATCATTGGTTGTGAGTTTTGTGTCTAGAGTTTTGAAAAATGACGTCAAGGTTCTGAAATTAGCGCCAAAGTAATTGTAAAAAACTGTAACTTGGGTGGAGTAGAATATAGAGATATAGATATAAGTCCACTCAACCCTATTGATAATCATTGCACTTATGTGGAATTTGCCTTGGTAAATGTGCATACATAAACAAGCAAACATATTAAACATGAATATGAAACAAACAATAAATACAGAAAAAAAATATATACATACAAAATAACTGTTGCATGAGAAAAAAAGAGGCTGAATGGGTTGAGTGCAAAATTGCAGATGTGAATATATAGCAATGGGCAACCTCAAAGTAAATATCAATTTGTTTTCCCACACACTGCAGATTTTTTTTTGTCCTGCATCTATTTTCTTTAAATATTTCCATTTAGGAGATTTGCGTATCAGCTTTTGCTCCACATAGACCGTATTGCTGAGATTTGGGAATGTGTATAAGGGATTCGATTTGTATTGAGTGATTGTGCACCTCATGATTTACGTCAAATACTAATGTAGGAGAGTGTGAAGTCCTGGAATGTAAATACATTTACTCAAGTACGGGACTTAAGTACAATTTTAAGGTACTTTACTTACTCATTTCTAATTTTGAAATGTGTTGTACAATTTACCCCCTCTCCCCTACCCCCTTAACACACAATTGAATGCGGGACAAAGCAGAAGCTTTGGCTGTCTGAGAGATATCAGCCAAATCGTCGGTAATAAAAATTGGCTACCTAAACCATAGGGAGTTTATTTGCAAAACAACATTAAAAAATAAATAAATGAAATAACAGCAGTGTGTAAAATCTGCAATGTAACACTGACTGAGATACAGCTGCGACCACCCCATATTTGTATCGCCACTTAGAAAGGTAAGTTTAAGTTTAAGTGATGCTAGCAAAGCTAGCTAGCTAACATTATCAATATGCCTCTCCAACAAAACTCTTCCGAAATCTCTTCACCCCTGTTAAACTGTAAAACAAGCTGTGTGTGAGATTACTACTGTATCACATTACCTCACTCATTACAATATTGCACTATTATGCTACTTGCACACTGGTTACTTCATATTTAATATTATACATATTTTATTTTGTATGTAAATTGTATTCTACACTTGTATATACATGTACATTTTTTTCATCCTTCTAAGTGTGTATATATATATATATATATATATATATATACACACATATATTTATTTATTTATTTTTTCAGTAGTTGTTCTGGCATTTTTATCTTTGCTATCTTATTTTATTTTATCTTATTTATTATTTCTATTATATTTCTTGTATTTGCTGTATGTGTGTATCTATCTATCTATCTATCTATCTATCTATCTATCTATCTATCTAATAGTAATATTAGCTATACACATTAGCTAGTTGTGTATATACAGTATGTTTCAGCTGTTTGTCAATTGTTGTGGTCTGGTCTTGGTCTTGGTCTTGACTTGGTCTCAACCACTCAAAGTCTTGGTCTTGTCTCGGTCTCGATACACTCTGGTCTTGGTGATGACTTGGTCTCGGTTTAGGTGGTCTTGACTACAACACTGCCTGTTTGCTCTTCTAATTGTTGGTATTTCTTGCCCTGTTGGACTTGTTTGTTAGGGATTTCACAGTGTTTCAAGGTCTCAGCACTTGTTACGTGTTACTTCTTACTTTCTGCAATGATGGACACTGACACAAGTAAAACTTAGGTTGTAGTTAACCAGAATTATGCTTTGAAGGTGATAGAATGCTTGAAAAAAATAAACCAAATTAAAGCTTTACTAAAAGATAGACTTATTTGAGATATTATTGAGGCATTAGTGCATTCTTTCAAAGGTGGACAATATAGAAGTGACAGGAAGTGAGGGAAGAGAGTGAAAGGCATGCAACAAAGGGTCATCAGCTTGAAGGATGTAGTCACAGTATGGTATACATCTTAGGCCACTATGAAGCCTCAGACAGCTAGAGTTCTTTGTAAAAATCTAGCATCAAAATTAATCTGATCATGCACAAACAAGGCTGGCTGTGCATTCCCTCTGTTGTCCGTAATGAAAATCTGTTTCAGGGAAGGATCCTGTTTCCAGCCAAACGAAGAACAAATCTGAAAATTTGAAAGGGAAATAAAGACTCTATAGTTAAGATCTGGACTAAATAACATCACATCTTTTGCTTCTCTTGTTCCTCCTGTTTCTTTTGCTATAAATCATCAAAGACCAGCTTGCTGGTAAACAGTGTGCTGTGTGAGGTTTGCTGATGTTAAATGATAGGGTTTCTGAGGACTCTAGTTCATGGAACGAATGGTTCTCACCACCAGCTGGGGCAGTAAAAAAGACTGTTTGTCATTGGCTATGGCTGATTTAAAAACAGAAAACATAAATGATATTTAATCAGAGATGTGTGTGGTTTTTCTCTCTCGCACACCAAAGCATTTGCAGCCTTTTCTGAGCCTTTATTTTATATATATTTTTTTTTAAGGCAGACCACCACTTTCCTTGATTGAGGCAGTGCTTTATTTTATCAGAAGGAGATTATCAGTTCAAGGAGACATCTTTTATCTTTGGGCTCGGGGGAACAGAACTTAGAAACAAAGAATGCTGCATAGAGGATCTTTAGTGTTTGACCTAGTATCCTTAATCACATTTTTCGCCAGATCGTGATGTCTCTGAGGACGCAGCAAAGTCACCCGTTTGAAGTGCGTTTTACAACATGACTTAATTGATTAGGGCAGCCTTTTCTTGGCAGAGGGAATTTAATTGGAAGACAGAGACATGATTACGTGAAGTGCTGATTAAATGAGAGGACCAAAATCATGTAGCCTGTCTCTGTTTTACTTCACCAACATCCGATCATAATCAGGGGCTCTGGTGATAAAGGCAATTACATTACTTCAACAAGCAGAGGACAACAATTTAACAAATGGAGGAATAGAATAATTAGACCTGTTTGTCTCTCTACATGACTGCATTAAGACAGAATTAGTGCCTTCAGGGTCCATCTGTTGCCAAAAGCATTGTTGAAAAAAAAGAAGTACAGAATGCTTGACTGTGTGTCCTTAGTTTACTTTGAGTATTTTCAGACACATTTCTGTTTTCATTCCTAATGACAGCGGCTCATTTGCACTGACCAATCCCTTTCCAGCTCAGAGCTCCTCTTTTGTCTCTGAAAGACAATTGTCCCACCTGTGTAAAGGCTGTCAGTCCTCTCATAATAGAGATACAAATGAGACAAAATTACCTGAATGTTGTTTTGTAAGGTTTTACAACATTGCATGTGTGAAGGCATTATAGTATCACCAGACCAAAATCCTGCCTGCATCAAGCTGAGCAGAATGCACATCTTTTGCTGTCTTCTAATGACCTCTGGTGGTGATATTACAGCACAGTTAGACTTGAGTTGGCTTCTACTTCCTGCCAAGAGCAACTGACGTGGGGGAGGGGGGCAATAAACATTGAAGGGGACACAAATAATAGTCAAAATTGTACTTGTATAGGATATGTGTAGTTGTGAAACTCCAGTAAGTACAGGTGATGCTGAACTGAGACTGAGCCCCCTAGCAAGCAAGCTAACTATCCAGCCAGGCGGCTATTTAATCACTAAAATCAAAAAACAACTTTGTTTGGCTCATTTTCTGTAACCAGTGTGTAGCATAAAAGCACAGTGGATGGAATTAGCAAGCTAGCTATCTACATATCCAACAAGCTTTTAAACAAGCTACCAAATAAGCTAGACAACATTATAATTCAATCAGGAGAGACTTTGTTGCAGATACGCAAAGATTTATTGTACGAATGCATGATATGACATGTACAGTCTTTGGAGATTAGACTCCATCATTATGAAATTATATATATTTAGGGGGTTAGAAAGCCAGAAGCTGATCTCCGATGGAGTCTAGACACTCATGGTGGTGTGAGGAACCTGAATACCGAACCGAGGAGCCGATGGTAGTCTTGTTGGAGGAGGAACCAGGAGCCATGCAAGATGAAGAGCGGAGGAGCAAGGGGTGGAGGAGGGTTGTGCTCCTAGCCTGAAATGACAACTGAGCAGCAGAGAGAGAGAGTTTTAAAAAGGGATGTCATGCTGTGATTGGCTCGTGAAATTCAAGGCCGCTTCTAATTGGTTAGATATAAGTGAGCGCCTCTAACAGCTGTTCAGTTTTAGAGAAAGAGAGAAATGTGATAAAGTTTATAAGTCTTCCTGCAAGAATTTACGCTGAGCTCCATGTTACATCGGTTATCATCAATTGTTTTTGTCATGACTAATATAATGACTCCGCATCATGAAATGAATCACTTCATCCGATGTTTAAAGTGAATGAAATTGTCAGCCTACTTACTGGAGTTCCACAACTACTGAAGTGAATCCAACTCTGTTCTCTCCCACCGGACTTGTATGTGTCAGTGACGTAATAAGGGAGGGGGGGGGGTTAAAACGTTTCTAAACTTCACCACCTCAGCCATAACCTGACTCCGCCAGATGGATTGCTTCGCATTTGCTCGGCATATCCATCTGGGAACTTTCCGTTGGAGAACCTTTGGGAAGGGGTGGAAATACTGTTTAGCTGATTGGATGAACCATCTGTCTATCACCTATGTTGGTGATAGACGGGCCAAATCAACCAATCAGATCCACGAAGCGTATGAAAATACAACCACAAGCCCGCCCCTGCTGCTGCAGGCAAAGCATAGCTCGTTAGCTCAGCATGCAAACAACATGTCGGTAAAGGAGATTTACCGTTTGTGTAACGAGAATTTAGGAATAAAAGGAACCATTTCAGGTTCCCGGACCATATTCCAAAAGAAGGATCCAAGAGAAAAAAAGCATTAGCGAGCGGCTAACAGAATTAGGGCTACCGCTGGCTGAAAATACTGGTTAGCTGATTGGATAAACCATCTGTCTATCACCACCTAACCCACTTCAAAACCAACGCTGATTGGCCCGGTTGTTTGGCTAACAGCTCCAAATTTTCTCTGCCTCAAGATGCCAGACTGATCTGGGAGAGGAGAACTGGAGCTCGCCAGATCAGGACGCTCTCACGAGGCTACCCCAGCCAACCTCCCTACGTGGAAGTTTGGCCTTTAATACTACTTGCTACTGTTGTCACCCTAAATACTACGTCATCTTCAAGCACCGCGTAGCTGCTGCTCTGCCCGGTGGGTTCTACACACACGCTGAAGGGGGCTTTTGGCTTTGTATCTGGCGCTGACAGCCACTGCCCAACAGACTGTATTTCACGAGTTTGGATTGAGAACAGGTTGGTGTTTTACATGCGCCAGAGCTGTCTCTTTAGTAGTTGATAAAAGATATACCAAACTGGTTGAACAGGTTTTTGGCTTGGCCAACAAGCATTCTCTTCTGCCCTGGTTAGAGGCCTTTTTTGGGATAGCAATACTCTCTAATAACACAAAACATTGCCTGGTGTATTAGTGGGGGGACTAGTTTTAGTTTTTAGGGTGTTTTTTTTAACTGAATGTGTGCTGTATGGTCTCTATGGTATTGTTTTCATGTGGCAAAAGATTATTGCAAAGAAATGTTTTCTATACTTCTGCAACACCCACCATGCACTTGAAGCAGAGCAGTATTTGTGATCAGAGCAAAGGAGAAATGAACAGTTTAGTTAAAGTCAAGTGGTTAAACCTTTACAGTGTAGGTTTCAGTATGTCCATGAACAAACATTGCAACAGTGAATCATTTTCCTGTTCCTTCCTGTCACAGGCCTAATATTCTCTGTATGAATTGAAATGTTTGAGATTTTATTTTTTGCGTGTACAGTAGGTGGACATTCATGCGCATGCATGTGTACAGTATCCTCCCATTCCAAAATAAATGGCCCTGCCAAAAAGCCACGGTGTAATTCAAACACTTACATAACTTACACCTAGTATTAGGTTGACTGGCACTAGTTATGCTTTCATTTCTCTGTCTTTCTTTCCCTAGTGGCCCATTTAGATTCTAAATCTGCGATGGATACCTGTGCCTGATGGATGACGATAATTTAATCAGAGAGGACCTTAAACTGCCTGATAATGATCTGGGAAAAGAAATGGAGAAGAGGTTCAATAATGGAAAAGAGTTCATGGTGAGTTGCTGTGGCCTGAGGGTGAAAATAAAATCTTCTTGTTAGTAGTAGATGACCTAAAACAACCGTATGGTTAATTTTTTCATATTTTGTTAGCGCTTACCGAATATTTTCCGTCACTGACTGATGTTGTTAACAATGGCGGAAAAATCTGAATGCCCTCTGTCATTTTGAACATGAAGGCCGTCTACCATGACTAAGGTGACTGGACTGGGTTATTCACACCCCGTCAAGTTAAACTGAAAGTGTCTGCTCCGTACAGCAGCAGAGCCGCAGAGTAGCAGGAGTCAGGAGAGTTTACCGACTAGAACAGTGGTCTTCAACGTTTTATTTAAGCCAAGGACCACTCAACTGAAAGAGAGACAGAGCAGGGACCCCCTAATATGTATATTGTATAATATGAAGTTGCATAATAAACTGGGCCTACAATAATGTGTAGGGTGGCCTAAAGCCTTTATACATACCATTTTTGCATAGAATACTAAGCTATTAAAATAGCCTACTAATAGTTGGTATAATTTTATAAATAATGTTTAAATGTTCAAAATACATGTGGCACATTGAATCCTTCATTAATCTAAAAGATTGTCAGTGCCATAGCTCAATAGGCTATTTAAATGTGGATGAGGTCGTTATAATTGGTTGGCCGCCTGTATTTATTTGAGCCAGAGTAGCCTATCTGTGGATGAAGTATACAGATGAAGAGCGGACGAGGGAAGAGAGAGAGAAGGCGTGCAGTGTTTCTTGCGGTCAATAGGCCGTAATACATCCATGGTTTTGCGTTATCTATAAGATTGTTGGTATTTGCTCATGTCTCACAGCCTTGTTGATTAGAGGGGGGGAATCCTGTGACGTGGTGACACAGCGTTGTGTCACCACGAGGTATATCACTGGACACATCCAGACCACAGATATCTGGCAGCAACAGGTCCCACTCCTGACAACATATTCTTTGGGCATATCTATAGGGGCACAGCAGCCACGAGAGCACTACCAATATCCCGAGCCTCTCAGCCCTTCAGCCGCTGCTTCACCCTCCTCTGCCCACTGCCTCTCTCTCTCTCTCTCTCTCTCTCTCTCTCTCTCTCTCTCTCTCTCTCTCTCTCTCTCTCTCTCTTTTTTGTACTCTGGCTCAAATGAATGCAGGTGGTCATCGAACTATAACGACCTCATCCACATTGTCGAAATCATTTACATATTGAGTCATGGCACTGACAAACTTTAAGATAACAGGAGCTATAATTTCTGTAGCCTAAGCAGTAGCAGTACCGAAACAACAGACATCCTGAACGCCTTTTTCTCAAGTCACGTTCCACTCTCCACGCCGCTGTTTTCGGACAAAAAGTCACATCATGAGATTGTTTAGTAACAATTTGAGCCTGTCAGTGGACAAAAAGCAAGGCTCCACAATTGCCCTATTAGGTTACATTGAAGCTTGGTTTGCACCGGCCAGTCATTGCAATCTCCCTCAATACTGGAACCAAATTCAAAGAGTTTTGGTCACATCAGTCTATTAGACACAAATGCATGGGGAAATGGGGTCCAGGTTGAAAAAAATGGAAGATACCCTATAAAATTACATAGGCTAATCTATAGACTAAGCTTGTTCTCCATTATTGACTATTATCGCCACTGTTCATCATATCCCCAACCGGCCCGTCAGACACCGCCTACCAAGAGCCTGGGTCTGTCCCAGGTTTCTTCCCAAGAGGGAGTTTTTCCTCGCCACTGTCGCACTGCTTGCTCTTGAGGGAATTACTGTAATTGTTAGGTCTTTGTAAATTATAGAGTGTGGTCTAAACCTACTCTATCTGTAAAGTGTCTCGAGATAACTCTTGTTATGATTTGATACTATAAATAAAATTGAATTGAATTGAATTATTAAATGACAAGTCATAATACATAATGACGTAATTTTAAGACCATTATTTGTATACATTTAAAATAAGACATTTTTTACATAATGCTTTTCAGATGGAGTTCATTTAGAAAGTTGTGCTAGGCTAACACAACAAGTTAGCTATTGATTCAGGCAGAATTAAGGGATTATTTCTACTCTGCAGAAAAAAAAAACTAAAGTGATGTGGTCCCAGATCTTAATTCCCTCCTCATTGTTCAGGTCACTGTGTTGAAAGCTTTAGGTGATTAAATTGTAGTGGGAAAATGAATAAATATGTCCAGGACAACACTGGAGACCTCACACTCTACTCTCCAATAAGGCGCTGAAGCCTCACCAAAGTTACTGGCCTTCACCCCACATTTCCGCTAGTTTCCCTGCTGGTCAACTGAAACCTGGAAATTGGACTAGATTAGCTTCTTCAAATTCACCTCTGGCTCAGGGCTGAGTGGCATGCTCTTCAATCAACGAAGGTATCCACCTGGAGCCATCAGAGCTTAACGTAGACTCACTGTATTCCGGACACGTCATTTTGATGGTGGGTGAACATGCTTTAAAACTTTGTGATTTCAAGGCTTTCCCTTTGCCTGTCGTGCTGGCCGAAGACCCTCCCCTCGCCATTTTCTTTAAGCTCATGGGCGCACATTAGTATGGAGGACTAAAAATGACAGAAGGAAAAATAAATAAATAAAAGTATAAATAAATGCAGAAATATAGTGAAAATAAATACATTTTGGTAACATAAATGGCTATTTCTGTATTTTTAAATGTCTTCATTTATTTATGCATTTCTATATGTATTTATTTATGTATTTATACATTTATTTATATATTTATGTATTTATTTATTTATTTATTTATTTCTACATTTATTTATTTCTGTATTTCCACATTTCTACATTTCTTTCTTTCTGAATTTCCACATTTCTACATTTCTTTCTTTCTGTATTTCCACATTTCCACATTTCTTTTTCCCTGCGCTTGTATGCTAATTGAGTGGGAGGTGCCAACATCAGTCTGAAGAAGGATTGGTTAGCTGGGGGCCGTGTCGCTAACCAGACAGACAGATCGCAAACGATCCATCCGTCGCTTTGTCTCTGTCTCTTGTAGCTAAAGTGACTGTGGGGTCACTCTACAGTGGTGAAAGAGAGAGCAAGATATAGAGGAAGTCTATGTATGTTTATGTAAGTCATAATGGTAAATGATTTTAAATGAGCTGCTCCCCCCGCGACCCGACACCGGATAAGCGGACGAAGATGGATGGATGGATGGATAATGGTAAATTATTGTGCTTGTGCTAGTTGCACAAAGTCCAGTCTGTCAGGAAATCGTGTACATCATTTTCCTTGTAGGAAAAGCAAGGTTTTTCGTTTTTGGGTGCGTTTTGTGCAGGTGAAGTGAGCAGACTTCACTTTCGTGCAATTCATTTCACTCCGGAAAGTTATAGACATGGAGATTTGTTGGAGTCTCGGATGGGATTTTATGTGAGACTGATTACCGATGCTGTTCCCTCGGTGCACTCGATGGAATCAAGTCCACCACCATCAAGGCTTTCACCTGAATCTGGAGCGGGCAAGATTGGAGGACCAACTTGCAGAAATTCCATGCACCGAAAAAGAGCTCATAGCAGAGTAAGTCTTACTTTTAATTCTTGTAACTCTTAATTTGGCTGATTTCATAATGTTTTAGTCTAATAATTTCAGAATAAAGAAGTGATTTGAGCGTGTATGTATTGGGAAATCCACCATCTAACTAGTAACATACATGTTAACTTGGCTATTGCATTAGCAAACATTTGGTAGCTGATGATTTGATGACAGGAGTAGCTAAAATTGCATCTGAAATTATTCCCTCATCTGGATTAAAAATGGGCTGACTGCAAATTCCTAGCATCAGGGCTTCGGTATACAGAGAGAGGGAGAGACTGAGCTTTAGAACAGGTTTTCGTAATTGTCTGCCATGACATCAATGCAGTTTGCCTTAAGCTAGCTATGAGCTGTTGGCAGCTAGCTAGCCCAAACACCCCCGTTTCCCCTGCATTTTATTAAGCTAGCTATGAGCTGTTGGCAGGCAGCTAGCTAGCCCAAAACTCCAGTTTCCCCTGCATTTTGTATCAATTTTGTATCCCAGTAGGCTACTCTCTGGTAATTTATAGGTATATTGATATATTAATCAATATGTTGAAATCTCCTAGATTTTGCCACTAGAGGTTTTGACACTTCAGAGCTGCTTTGGTTTTATTTCTCTTTTTCTTTTTTTTTTTAAATTATTATTACTGATCCAGTTGGTAACTAAGCTTGTATCCTATGTTTGTGAGTGATTTTGAACCTCCGTGTTTTTCAGATTTTGGCAGAGAGTGCAGCCAGTAATGAAGGGATAGATGCACCTAGCACTGTAGATTTTGAAGAGACAGAGGGCTTCTCTCTACAGGATCCTGGACCATTAGTGCTTCATCGTGGGTCACAGTGCAACATCAGATGTCTGCAATGCTCATCAGGTAGTGTAACTTGTATCTATCATTAGCTGTATATGACACATAAACATTTACAAATTACTTCTAATGGTAGGAAGAAGACATTTCATACTGGACTGTATTAGGTTGTGCATGTGTTCTTTTTTTCGCCAAGCAGTTTTCCTTGGACTAGGGTGGCCCCTAAATCTCGGCTGAAGCTGTCGCCGTGGTCCTGCTACGCCGTGCAGTTCCCTGCTACGTCCTGTAACGCCCTGCTACGCTATGAACTTCTGCAACTACTATTTATAGTCATAGTTCAATTAGCTTTATTGTGACTATTATTGCCACTGTTCATCACACCCCCAACCGGCACCGTCAGAGCCGCATACCAAGAGCATGGGTCTATCCCAGGTTTCTTCCTGAGAGGGAGGTTTTACTCGCCACTGTCACACTGAATGCTTGCTCTTGGGGGAATTACTAGAATTGTTGGGTCCCTGTAAATTATAGTGTGGTCTAGACCTACTCTATTTGTAAAGTGTCTTGAGATAACTCTTGTTATGATGTATTAAAGTTGATAAAGATGAGACTTTATTGATCTGGTGGTGAAATTTACAAGCTACCTGCCAAGTCAAACTTCTAAAAGTAATGCAAAAGTAGTGTAAAGCATTACAATTCAGAGACAGTAATATTGTAATATAACTAATTACTCTGAAATGACAGTAACTAGTAATCTATAATGAACTACATTTTGGAAGTAACTTGCCCAACACTCCTAGTTAGTATCAGTGAAATTATGAATACATTTTATACAACAAGACACTTTGTGATTGTGTTCATTTTGTGAAAACAAAATATATTTATTGATTGCCTCCCTTCCTCTGGAAACTGCCTCCTGATTGCGGCCACAACGAAAACTGGTATCTCCTTCCTGATCTCCCTGCCCAGAAACCCATATGACTATCGGACCACCTGCCTGTAGGCTGTGTATCCGAATTGCCTAGAGAATGATAGGGGTGCAATGTTGATATTGATAATCCTGTTAACATAGTCAATATGATCAAGAGTGATAGACTTATTTGATGTAACATTTTCAGTTATTCTATTCCATAAAGGTATGTATGCACATCAGAGTTTATAAATCTGCTAATCCCTCAGCATCAATAATGCACATTAGATTAGATTAGATTATACTTTATTGTCATTGTGCAGAGTACAAGTACAAAGACAACAAAATGCAGTTTGCGTCCAACCAGAAGTGAAAAAAAATCAAATATGTATAACCAAGTGTAAGTAATGAACATGTATAGATATGTGCAATGTAGTAGGAGTAACATAGTAAGAATATAGATATATGCGGGGTATTAACAGAATATATTATAAGAAAAACGGAATAAATATGGATATTCAGTATGAACCACATAGGCGGATATATGCATTGTGGTAACAGTACCATTGTAGTGCAGAAACGGTAACGTAAGAATAAGTGTACTGTATGTGCAAGAGAAATAGTATAAAGAGCAGTAGAATATGGCTATATATAAGTAGTTACAGTATGTACATTCATTATTTTGATACGGTTTGTTATTTGTGTAGAAAACTGACGACTATAATAGAAGTGTATAATAATATATTAGTGTTATAAATTACTCTCATCTAAACATACTGTGGTCTGTTGGCTTGGAGAGGACCATACTCCAAGTTGAGGTATGCTACCTGCAGCTAGAACGGGTTGAGGCAGCAGGCATCAAAGCCGGGATGGAGCGTCAGGCAGGTAATGTCCGTGGTCGGGACTAAACCCTCAACTAGTGCCCGGTAGGCATCCACCTCTCGACAACACATGCTGTCCACCGCTGACGCCATAGCCGCACAATGTCCGCACAAGCACCTACACTGTAACAAGATTCCGTAGTTTTCACAGCATTATTGCTGTATACTGAACAAATGCCTACTGCATATCTGTATACAGTATGTTGCTGTAGATTTTTACGCGATCATGGCCAAAATGCTGTAGAATACGAGACTATAGTAAATACAATTATCCTGTGAATCATATTACAGTAATTTTGAGTGGGATCTATCTGACTTCCACAGCCAAGCCACGCAGCCGGAAAGTTCTCCAGAGATTGCAGCAGAGAATTTAAGTAGCCTCTTCCTCACTTTGGTGACAGTTAGTAAGTTATACGGCATTAATAAACTAAGAGTATCGGACCATATATATATATATGGATTTTATTAATTCATAACATAATAATATACAACATTAGACTGAATTAATATAGCTAGATTTTTAATTAGTTTGAATCACGAGTGGGTGTCTGTGCTTGTATAGCCAGCTAGCTAATGTTAGCAAAAACATTTGCTCCACTTACTCCTGCTAGCACCCAAGATTTGTTATATTTTGCGTGGGTGTGTTGATCTTTTATTCGTGTAAGTCGAAAATTAGTTTGAATCGCGAGTGGGTGGCTGTGTGGGCTTGTGTAGCCAGCTAGCTAACGTTAGCAAACACATTAGCGCCACTTACTCCTGCTAGTGCGAGTGGGTGGCTGTGTGCTTGTGTAGCTGGGCTAGCTAGTTAATGTTAGCAAACGCATTTGCTCCACTTACTCCTGCTAGCACCCAAGATTTAATATATTTTGCATGTGTGTGATGTGTGTTGATCTTTTATTCGTGTAAGTTAGGGTGACCAGTCCCGATTTTGAAATTAATGTCCCGAGTCCCGACAAAAGCCTATTGGGACGCTAAAATGTCCCGGTTTACACCAACCAATTTTGCTGGGTCTTCAGCCCCGAATATTGCTATTTCAGTCAAATAGTTATATAAAAATAAATTATATAAAGTTATATAAATATCGAGCCTCTTCCTTATTTCACCAATAAATTCCTGTTAAACGACAAAAACAGCGACTGAATGGGAAAAGGGTATTTTACAATAACATTGAACGCAGCATGAGGCTGGTGAGGTGAGTTTGAAGTGACTGCAACATATGTGTTGTTTTTCAGACAACGTCCCCCTGTTGGAATCCTCTACTGTGAAATACAGACAAACTTTTACACCATTTAGCTGTCCGCATTTTAACCGTGTTTAATCCAGCTGCTAGCTAATGGTAGGCTAACGTTACCTGCTGCAAAGTGTAGTGTTAACTAGCGTCCCGTGCAGCGATGTTTTGGTTAACTCTAACGTCCGTTTAGGAGCATCAGAAAGAAGCACAGGCATTTCAGTCGCACCGAAATCCGCGTTGCTATTTGGTCCGGTAGATAACGATTGTTAAGGCACCGGTCGGTGCCGTATTAGCACTGAGTCTCGGTCCCCAACCCTAGTAACAGCTGAATATTTTATCTCATTATGGAAAAGTAGATTGACGATTGTAGATGAAAATGACAAAAAAGAAAGATTTTATCTTAGTTTTTTTTTTATGCAAAACATTTTAGTAATGCATGTTAATTTAGTCTTAGTCAGCGTTTTTGGACATTGGCGTAGTCTCGTCATCGTCTCGTCTTAGTCATGGAAAAAAAAGTCGTTGACGAACACATTTCATCTGGTCTCGTCTGACGAAATTAACACTACTTTTATCACATATATATTTTTTATTTAAGTGCCATATCTTGGCATCTTTGACCCATCCTGCAACGGCATCTGTACTCTTAAAAGCCTTCAGGCTATTTTTGTTGTATGGCGATGGATTATGTACAAGGAAAAGGAAGTTGGGGCAGACGCTTCGCAATTTTTAGGAACAAAATAGAGAGTTGGAGGTAATAAATATGGATAACAAAAGTAGAGGGAGGCAGGCCATCACAGCCCGATCCGGCAGGGGAGACTTCTAAGCCCGAAAAAGCTACCTCTCCTTATGAACCTGTCTCTCTTAGTTACGCTGTTATAGTTTTAGACTGCTGGGGGACTTCCTTCCTTCTTTTGACACATTGAGCTGCTCTCTCCTCTCCCTTTCTATTACTATTTGTGTGCATCCCGTCCCAGAAATGCTTGTTACTAATCCTAGCTTCTGGGGAGTTTACTCCCCGGAGTCCTTATGTTTTTTCCCCCAGCGTATTTCCTTGGAGAACGTTGGCACCAAGATCCTGGTTCCAGCTGTCGCCGTGGTCCTGCTGCACTCCCTGCTGAGCTCAGCGGTGCCCTGCAATGTCATGCTGCTTCCTGCTGAACCCTGCAGCTTCCTGCTGAACCCTGCAGCTTCCTGCTCTGCTTCCTGCTGAACCCTGCTGCTTCCTGCTGAACCCTGCAGCTTCCTGCTGAACCCTGCTGCTTCCTGCTGAACCCTGCTGCTTCCTGCTGAACCCTGCAGCTTCCTGATGAACCCTGCTGCTTCCTGCTACGTCCATCCATGCTCTGCTGGGCCACGCTACATCCTGTAACGCCCTGCAGCGCACTGATATGACATGAACTACTGCGACTACCATTTGAAGTCACTGTTCCATTATTAATTTGACTATTATCGCCACTGTTCATCATATCCCCAACCGGCCCGTCAGACACCGCCTACCAAGAGCCTGGGTCTGTCCCAGGTTTCTTCCCAAGAGGGAGTTTTTCCTCGCCACTGTCGCACTGCTTGCTCTTGAGGGAATTACTGCAATTGCTGGAATTGTTGGGGCTTTGTAAATTATAGAGTGTGGTCTAGACCTACTCTATCTGTAAAGTGTCTCGAGATAACTCTTGTTATGATTTGATACTATAAATAAAATTGAATTGAATTGTTTGACCCATCCACCACCCCAACCTTATGCAGAATTTGGTGGTCTTATACTTTGTCAGCTCACTTTCTCGTTTGCTCTCGCGATAATTACTACGGAAGTCTTTTATAACTTCCTGTAGGAGGCAAACTGAAAAGGCATACTATTTAACAGCGGCATCTAGTGGATTTAGTTTTATCATATCCTACAACAAACCAAACGGTAGAGATGGCTTAATCAGGTTTAGTTCAACACATTTTTCAATAAAGTGATTCAAAATGTGCCAAACAGTTAAACAGAACGTTAGGGTTAAATACTACAGCTTTAAAAAAAAATTCCCCATCTCATCTCTGTGTTATAAAACACACATATTACATAACAGGCAAATTGTGCTTTTTAATACTTTACAAAAACAAATAGCATCTAACGCATCAATATCCCTGTGGGCTATACATAGTTATAATTCCTATTGTAGGTAACTATGTGATGCTCAAGTGTTAGCGTGAAGCACTGAGACAAAATCTCAACTTGTATTCCTATAACCTTCTGTCAACACCCCAACATTATACAACAAGTAGATCCGACCAGGCAATCTGATTGGTCATTTAGAACGTGCTCAAATCAGCATGACAGCACACCCAGAGCCATTTGAGCACACCTGGCATATCACTTAAAATATCACTCTATTTCTCTGTCAACATTACGGCATTGAATTAAAAAACTGTTTCAAAACATTTGTATGCATATCATGACCACAGTGGAACACACAAACACTCTCCAACTAGTATAAGAAGTGATTCATCAAATTAAACAACATATTTGTTACAACACTCTGAAGTTAAGTTTCACTGGAAATGTTTGGATCTGCTGTGCCAGTGACTCGGCGCTATCTAAAAATAGCATGCTACATGTGATTTTCGCGGATGTACAGAAGCTAAATCTGTCGATGGAAAATAACTTTTTTCAGCAGATATCT
The DNA here is from genome assembly GCF_004354835.1 of Perca flavescens. Taxonomy (NCBI): domain Eukaryota; kingdom Metazoa; phylum Chordata; class Actinopteri; order Perciformes; family Percidae; genus Perca; species Perca flavescens. The sequence continues at coordinate 34,155,211 of NC_041344.1, forward strand.
TAGTTACAACAAGATTGAGCTAGCAAAGCAGTTGGGTGTTTATATGTGTGGTAGTTATTCAGTTTGGGAAATCTCACAATGACTTATATTATTTAAATCTATCCATGGAAAAATGATTTTTTTCAGCAGACATCTTAGTTACAACAGGATCAAGCTAATACAAGAGTTTGGTGTTTATATTTGCAGTAATTATTCAGTTTGGGAAATCCCAAGACCTCTACAAAGCTAACGTTAGCGTAAGATGACTGGCTGACTAAACAGGGAGGGAAATCACCTCTGTGGCTCCTTTTATTTTGAGAGTGAATTGTAGTGATGGCCAAATGAAGCTTCGTGAGCCATTGTCTTTATTTTCTGAGCTCGCTGGCGCTCTCTGTTCAAAGAAAAAGGTTAAAGGAATGGCAATTCAGTGTGTTTTCAACCCTTTGTTGAAGAGAGAGCCCCTCTTCAACAAAGGGTTGAAAGGGGATATTCATTCAGTGGGTTCAGAAAAAGGGAAAATGGTCCACGAAGCTTCACTTGGCCATCACAAGCGAATTGCCCCACAATATGAATACAGTTTAATTAAAACTTTTATTTTGTTGGTAACTGTTGTTGTATAATCGCCAATATTACATTCAAGGGTTTAGTTTAACGTCATATTAGTGCCACTTTAGTGATGCTTACGGGCCGCATGTCAATGACGTTAACTAAAAACAAACCTCTATAATAATATTGTAATATTGCTTAATTTCACATCAGGCAATGAAGACACTTTCAAATAATATGACAACACTTTCAAATATTTCCCTTGTTTATTATCAGCAATTAGTCAAATACATATAAACAAACAGTAGGAAAAGGACAGAGTTCATCAGCAACTTTGTTTTTCACACAGTTATCAGTATGGCGCACCCACAGTCACGCCCCCAGATTTTTTTTTCTTTTCTTTTTTGCATAACATCTTGTGCAGTAAAAAAAGGAAACACATTATGGTACATGAACAATAAATTAAAAAAAGAAATATTTAGCACCTTATTTACAACTCATATTCCAAGAGATATAAATTAAACATTCCGTCAAATTACCAGCAACAAACTCCACAGAATATTAAACTGCCATTCTCTGGCAATGACATGATGTCTCATACTGATAAATAATGGTGTGTTCACTTTGGGTGGCTGGACTTTTAGCTTCAAAATACAAGTCAATAAATACAATGATTCCTCTGAAACTGATTTTGTATCAGTAGAAACGCCATTTGACTGGATTTGAGGGCAATTCAAGTCGATAGATAGAGACAGGACATCTCATGAAGACCTGTGTAAATTCAAAATGAGTCAAGAATCACCTTTTGAGTGATTGATAACAGATTAATAACTTCAGTGTATACTAGCAGACTTAGTGAATTGTTGTAAAGAAACAAACACTATACTATAAATGACTCACTAACATTTGTTACCAAACCCTGATGGCTTATAAATGGTAAAACATCATCAAAAGGGCTCTAATAAGCATAGATAACATGTCAATATTAATAAAGTTATTACTTGTGATTCATAAACCATTCAACCATTTAGACTGGATGCTGTGAAAGAAAGAAGTATGGAAATCTGAATTCTGGTTCGCTTGATCCTTTGATAAAACATGCACCTGCTCTTTTTAATTCTCTAGCCTCCCCGCGCTTTGAAAGGAGAAGGATCTCCCAGAGACAAAAAAAACGATGCTTCATTTGGGCACTGCCTGTAACAAATGTCTAAGTTTGCTGAAGTTGCCTTCAAACGGCCAACAAAGTGTAAATACCAAAGCAACATTCACGCGTTCACGGGTTCCATGATACTCAAGTTTACAGTGGGGCAGTTTTAATCAAGAAATGATAGCTAAATAGTTACCAAAGTACCAGGTCAAGGGAAATATTCTATCTGTGATGCACAATGTGTCCAGGCTGCAAACAAGAACAAACAGTGACATTTATTTCTGGCTTCCATTATTTTCACTGGGCCACTCCAACTATGGATTTAACCTAATGGGATGGTGGTTTTTTTACATGTCCTGACAAAAACAAATTGACAAGGATCAGCAAATCCTTCCACAAAAATGCGAGTTTTTTTGTGATTGTTGCGGGCAAAAATCCTTGATTTTGTGGCACGTTCTCTTAAAAAATGCGAGGGAATATGCAGGATATTTATGCAATTTTATGCAATGAAATTGCGGGAACTTGCAAAAATTGCGGTTTGAAAAAAAAGTGATTCCCCCAACACCCTGCTTTTCGATGATGTTCACGTCGCGCAATTAAGTCACTTCATAACGTTCCCATGGCAACAGGGGAAAATGGCTGCTCTTGTGTGAAGTAAACACAACATTTTTCAACTTTCTGCTAAGATATATGTGACTTTTTTGCAACGGAAATGCGGGGCTTGCATGATTTCATAATCCCCGCATATTTTGCGCGAAAATCGGCAATTTATGCGGCGAAAGTGTGGAGTATTTGAAAAAATCGGCCCCTGAATAAATATGCGGACTTTGGCTGATTATGCATTGAGTTATGCGATCGCATAATTGCATTTTTCTGGAAGGACTGAAGAATCCACAAAAATACTGGTATACATCAGTTTTGTTCTCCAAATTTGTAAAAAAAAAAAAAAAGAGAGCTATGTTTTCAGTACCTATATCACGTTTGGAACGGTACAGTCTCATACAGTCCATCAGACTCACTCAAATCTTAGCATCGGGTTATGCTAAAAGAGAACTAGCCAATATGACGTCTTGTTTGACCACATCTAAAATCAAAAGTGTGTATAACTGTTCCAAAACAGCCACATTCAGAGGCAAATGAAAGGCATGTGAGACATGACAGAAATAGTTGTGTCGTCAATGAAAAAGAGAGAGAGAGTGACAGAGAGTAAGTTTAAACCCTTTCTCACCTCTGCAGCTGTCCAATCACTGTGTGAAGTGGGCGTGAATATCGCTTTCTAAAAGTTACAGACACGGTCACCAGAGCCGTTTCTTCCTATAGGCAGACTATGCGGATGCATTGGGCCCCCGCAGCCACTAGGGGGCCCCCAAGCTGCAAGTTCAGCCACTAGCAAGTAAACCTGTTATTGATGTAGAGGAGCCTCATTGTTAACTTTTTTATTATCATTTTCTGTAGGTTAAAATTGCTTGGGTCAACCTGAGATGTTTAATTTGAATTTGAGAGTATTTTTAACGAATCTAGTTTTCTTCCTAAAGTGTAACAGATTGATGCATCTGCACAGATCATCTTAAGGATTGAATACCCCCCATCTTAGTTTGACAAAATAGGGGCCCCCAAACAGCATCTTGCATAGAGCCTGCCAAAAGCTAGAAACGGCCCTGGAGGTCGCACACCTCCCTCCCAATCTGACGCCCGAAAGGTACGGGGAGAAGGGCACCCCCCTACTTTATCCAGCTATTGGCCAAGTACTGTATGTGGATGTCAGAAGTAGTTGTGTGAAGAATGATAAAGAGAGATGAGGGAGAAGTTCAGTCACTTTTTGGTGCACAGGGCAAAGTGCATTACCATGACTGTTGGAAAGTATGTGCTGTTATCCACATTTTTTTGTGTCTAAACTACAAAGACACAAAAGAGTTCTTGGAAATACTGTAGGTGGAGACAGTGAGATGCAGCCAGGAGAAGACTATGGTTGAGAGACCAGGTTTTTCACTTTTGCCTTCAGACGGTCTTAATTCTTAATTTTAATTCTTTAATATCTGACTTTTGACGTTTTTCAATGCAAAGTCTGATATCTTTCTTAGCTATTAAACTCAGAATTCAGATTTATTTTAATTGACTTCCATGATGAATGTCTGAACTCAAATGTCACAGGCCTTTATACCTACCAACCTAAATATTTTAAGCCAAGATTGAATATAAAATGATCCTCCATCAGGTTTGGTTTCCACTTTTTTTCTGCCCATATCACAGCTAAAGGGTTTCATAATGGAAGGGGTTTCTATTAGTGCTATGATGGCCCCAAATCATGCCTGACCTTCATGAACCACATAGTTTCTATCCAAACCTGACCCATGCCAGAACAACGGCAGCATTTTTGGGCCCGTGCTCGATTTAAAGGTCCCATGGCATGAAAATTTAACTTTGAGGTTTTTTAACATTAGTATGAGATCCCCCAGCCTGCCTATGGTCCCCCAGTGGCTAGAAATGGTGATAGGTGTAAACCGAGCCCTGGGTATCCTGCTCTGCCTTTGAGAAAATGAAAGCTCAGATGGACCAATCAGGAATCTTCTCCTTATGAGGTCATAAGGGGAAAGGTTACCTCCCCTTTCTCTGCTTTGCCCACCCAGAGAATTTGGCCCACCCATGAGAGAGAGAGATCATGGCTTTCAAACGAGCAAAGTGGCAGTTGGTCAAGGCCACACCCCCACCCTCCACCTTGCCCCCCCCTTTCTCCTCCTCAATAGCTACAGACACAAAAATGGCACATCCTAAGGAACGCTCATTGTGGGACTGGCTCTAGTGGCTGTAATTCTGCACCAAGCTGAACGAAGCTGAATTTTGGGAAAGAGACTTCAGATACAGTATTAGGGGACCACTAAGGTCTATATAAAAGAGACTTCAGATACAGTATTAGGGGACCACTAAGGCCTATATAAAAGAGACTTCAGATACAGTATTAGGGGACCACTAAGGCCTATATAAAAGAGACTTCAGATACAGTATTAGGGGACCACTAAGGTCTATATAAAAGAGACTTCAGATACAGTATTAGAGGACCACTAAGGCCTATATAAAAGAGACTTCAGATACAGTATTAGGGGACCACTAAGGCCTATATAAAAGAGACTTCAGATACAGTATTAGGGGACCACTAAGGCCTATATAAAATCATCCAAAAAAGAAGCATGTCATAGGACCTTTAAAACCCACAATTCCTACTGCTTTTTTATCCATGCATGTAAGTTGAGTAGATATCCAGAAGAAGGCGGTCACACACAGCCCAATCATTATTCATGACATTACACAGACTGTGTGGTCTGCATTGGGAAAAAAATGAAACCATAAAAAACATTGGGAAAATGATTGAAGCCCAGGGTAATTTTGAGAAATGACAGCCCCAATCGGGAATCAAGGACAGTAATGTCTGTCAGTAATTAACAAAAGTAATAGATCATGGCCACAGTCAGACAATCATCAGAGAATAATTGAACTCAGGCAGCGTTTGGGACGTGTAGCTGTACATACTAGAAAGGTAGAGCTGAGAGCTCAGAAAAAATCCTATTTACATTAAGTCCCATTGTATCACACATAAGAGGTAATAGAAGAAACATATTAACAAACATTGGTGAGTTCTGTTTGCAAAAAAAGTCTACTTTTCTAATTTCTAGCACAAGACTGTACACCATCTTGTATTGAGAGAGGCAGTTTCCTATGGCGAAGCTAGACATTAGTACATATCATGCTGCACTAATATAGTGCAAAATTATGCCTGAAAACAGAGAAAGGAGAGACAGGCAGAAGTGATAATGCTCTGGGAATCATTACGTTTACTGTATGTTCTCTGGTTTTCTTTTTCTTGCGAGACAGACCCAAGCCACATTCACACAGACGCATTGTTAATGAGGTTGTTAATGAGACAAAGACTGACAAGTGTCCTTAGTAGCCTACATGATCCCACTTAGCTGTGACAAAATTAACAAAAAGACAAATGAAGATTTGTGCTTTTAGAGCTTATCTTTGTTTTGCACCCCCCCCCCGATGACCATTAATTTGGATGTTACCGGCAGTAGTAGATGGAAGAGAAGCAAAGGCAAACTTCCAGAAGAAGATAAAGAATTTATGAAGGCTCTTGTGAAATAAAGTATCAAAATGGAAATTAAAAATAGAGGACGGCAACACCAAGGCTGCTAATGGACATGGATTCTGGTTGTTGAACTTTGAGGTTTTTCTCTTTCTGGCAGAATCATCTTCCCACGGGTTCCACATGAAAGTTGAACAATGCCTAGCGGCAGCCCTGACATCAAGGGTTTCCATAGTAACCCTGTGTGTCCTGCAGTAGGACGAATGTCTGTAGGTCACTGTGGTCAGCAGGAAGACTTCTACATGTCGGCGTCTCCGTCGTAGGCCAGAGTCAGCGGCTTCAGTCTGTTGTTCATCTGCCGTCGCTGCGGCTTCTTTGGCTTTTTGCTGCAGAGCAAACAAAGAACAGGGAGAATCAGAGCCCAACCGTTCAGCTTCGCCTGTTTTTATGCTCCTGCGTTTGCTCCATGCAGAGCTTTCTCCGTAGCCTACGTAAGTGGCCTCAAGTTTATACTTGTGCGCTGTTGTGGGCGTCGATCTCTTTAAGAGAATAGCAGGGACGGTGTGTGTGTGTGGGGGGGGAGTGTGTATTAGAGTGAGAGAGTGACGGTGACTACCTTCGGAGCGAGTTCGACTCTAGAGTCCTAGTGAGAGAACCAAAGTGTCTCCCCTGTTCTTTCTGACCACGGTGGGAAATCTGGAGCAGGAGAAGTTAACCTTTTCCTTTATCTCATGTTGTTGATGGAGAAGGAGAACCAGGACATGAGTCGGGGGGGAAATGCAACGCTACCAAGCCACGGCCGAGCGATGTGCGACGCCGCGACGTGTAGTTAAGTTTCTTGAGAGGTGCACGTCAGGCTACGGCGTAGGATCGGTCTCTCCACGTATCTTTGAACGTAGCCACAGCGTTGACTTAACGCAGAACCATAAATCACGCTTTAAGACCAATTTATGCTTCTGTGTAAACCGACCCTACGCCGTAGCCTGACGTGCACTTCTCAAGAAATGTAACTACACATCGCCACTCGGCCGTGGCTTGGTAGCGTTGCATTCCCCCCCCCGACTCATTTCCTGATTCTCCTTCTCCATCAACAACATGAACTCAAGGAGAGGGTTAACTTCTCCTGCTCCAGATCTCCCACCGTGGTCAGAAAGAACAGGGGAGACACTTTGGTTCTCTCACTAGGACTCTAGAGTCACTACTCACTCTGAAGCTAATCGCTGTCACTCTCTCACTCACTCTACCACACACTCCCCTACTTAGAAAGCTCTGCGTGGAGCCTCTGCAGGATCATAAATCAGGCTTTAACATTTCCCAACAAGAGCATCCTTCAGCGTGAGAGGCATCTACAGTATACGTTCCACATTCCTGACTTGTCTCTGGTCAGTTTGTCCTGTAGTTCATGGACCATACCACTGTCTTTTCATTTACTCCGAATATAACTTCCATTATATTCAAACATTTCCAATAATGGGTTAGAATAGATGGAATTTTTGAAATTAGTTTTTTTTTTACCTTCCCAAAAGCCATTACAAAGTATGAATTTCCCTAAGATATGACAGTCACATTAGAACAAGTCCTCCAAACCTAATGACAAAATATGTTGTTTGCCCAAAACGACTCATAGGATGTTTAACTTTATTTTGTAAAATATGTTTTATCCATTTGAACTCATGAAAAGGAGAATGACTGAGTGTCTACATGAAATGTGTATGGAGGTCCATAAGATGGCAGCAGAGGAAAGATATTACATTACGTCTGGCCTGCAGTTTTAGCCTGGGTAAACCCTGATGAACTTCCGGCAAATTTGAGATTTGCTCTGCAAGTCAGTCTGGCGAAGAGCCCATTCAAACCCATTTCCAATGTCCTCAAAATTGAGGCACCAATCACAACCGCTGAGGCGGGCTTTTCTGCTGACGAGGATAGCGCAGCGACGGCGAGCAGCTTTTTGTTTACATTCAACATGACGGCTACCGAAGCCGTGCTTCACGTGCTCGGCGACCCGCAGGTCAGTGTGACATATGCCGATTCCATGCAGGTCAATACTACAATTAACTGACAACATAAGTTATACGAGTTACAGTTCTCTTCTCAAGGACACACGCACACACGGACTCGGTCTCTTTTTCCTTTCTCTCAACTTCTCCGCCGTGTGTGTGTGCGTACCCGCTTGCGGTGTGAAGCGTGTGTCCGCGCTATTTTTGCACAGGGAACCTCGTGAATTAACCATCAACGTGTCAGCTGTTTGGAAATTTCAGCGGGTGTGCAGAAGATAACAAGTTTGCAATATGCAACACCTGCAAGGAAAAAGTAGGGCGTGGAGGGACGACACCAAAAACCAGAATCAAATTTTTTTTAGTTGGATATTGGATGTGAAAAGCGTCACCCGGACCGTTGGTCTGATTGGTTGAAGGACTATCCAATGGCGCCCAGAAGCATTTGAGTGGCGTCCGTTGGTGACGCCCTTTTGGAAATGAACTGTCAATGAAGCTTTCCCAGACCCCCAACTCTCAGTTCCAACTGAGAAGGGTCTGGTGTCAGCCAGGCTACTGCAGTTTGGGAAGCCCTAATAGTCCTGAGAACCACTCAGGGCAGCAGCTATCATTAAACACAATGACGTTCTGTGCATTTTTGCTGTAAATTTGGGAGTTTTAATAACATGGGAACAGTTTATATCCAACAGTTAAAACTACTATGCAGGTGGGTGTTAAATATTTAATAGTGTATCTAAATAAATAAATGGCTCATTCCACTAGTTTTACACTCAATATATTCAAATTTGACTACATTAAACTGACAAAAATAATGAATGAATGAATAAATAATGTATTATACTGCACCAGAATTCTATTCCTGGCAGTGCAGTAACAGTTTTGACCCACACATACAGATTGTGGGAAACTTTCCCTAATTCCCTATTTTGGAAAGTCACCACCTCATAGTGTAGTAGTAATAGCAGTTGCAGTACAGTAGTAGGAGCAGCAATACCAGTAGTAACAGGGTGCGATTTTTTCCAGGGTGGATTTCCCCCTTTGTGGTCTACATATCCCTGCCTCTGCTGGATTATTTTTATCCCTGGTGGGGACCCCTCACCCCCCCTCAACGAGATCAATGCTACATCACCAATAGACCATATGTTATATGCCTAAACTAATTGATGTGTAACAGTCTATAGATTTACAGAAGGATAAAATCCCAGCAGCAGTTGCTGGTTGTATTTAGCTGCTACAGAGCTCCGGGACGCCGGCTACCAGCGGCAGTTGTTTAGCCGCCAACAAAGTTAGCTTCATGTGGCGATGACAGTTAAGTTTAGGCACCAAAACGTGGTTTGGATTCAAACACTTCCGAGGACGGTAGATCGAGCGTTTCCTGGGTGAAAGTATTTAGTTTTCGCCGCAAAATGTTGACACCATGTTGCGTTTAATTTTTTTGGGGCTTTTCCCTTTACTGTGAAAGGGGGAGAGAGATGGGGGATGACACGCAGCAAAGGGCAGCAGGTCAGATCTCAAACCCACGCTGCTGCAGGATTCAGCTAACATGGGGCGAACGCTAGAGGCCTCCCTGCGCTATTTCAATTTGGGATTATTTTCCATTGAAAATTGAAGATTATAAAAAAGTATTTTGGCATGGCTGGCCGAGAGGCACTATATCCATGGTATTGAGAGGGGGGATTAATTCATGCATGTTTTGTTCTGCATGATCAAATAATACCCCTCCTCTATCCCAACTTAATATGCGTAAAACTTTTAATAAACAAAAAAATTCAACTACTAAGAACTAAACTGAACGTTTCACAGTCATGTGACTAACAGAAATGGAAAAATGTGTCCCTGAACAAAGGATGGTCCAAATCAAAAGTTACAGTCAGTATCTGGTGTGGCATTACGTCCTGCAGTGCATCTCCTCCTCAGGGACTGCACCAGGTTTGCCAGTTCTTGCTGTGAGATGTTACCCCACTCTTCCACCAAGGCACCTGCAAGTTCCTGGACATTTCTGGCGGGCATGGTTCTTGCCCTTACGTCTGGGACCGAAGTGCTGGGATTGAGATCCGGGCTCTTCGCTGGTCATGGCAGAACACTAACATTCCTGTCTTGCAGGAAATCGCGCACAGAACGAGCGGTATGGCTGGTGGCGTTGTCACGCTGGAGGGTGATGTCAGGATGAGCCTGCAGGAAGGGGACCACATGGGGGAGGAGGAGGTCTTCCCTGTAATGTTCTGTGACTTTGGATTTTGACCATCCTTTGTTCAGGGACACATTTTTCCATTTCTGTTAAGTCACATGTCTGTGAAACGTTACATACAAAGTTTTACGCATTTTAAGTTGGCTGAAAATAAAAGCAGTTGAAAGTGAGAGGACGTTTCTTTTGTTGTTGAGTATATATATATATATATATGTATACAGATATATACTACATGAATAATATTATACAACGCATAAAAAAGAGCCAACCTATAAAGTGCAGTCTGCAGTTTGTATTTACAGTAAAAGCCTGCAGTGATGTGATGTTTTTGATGGAACCTGGACTGCTCACCTCCAGGAAGTGATCCACTGAAATGAGTGAACAGGCACTGGATGGGTTTGGGCACAAATGAATGCCAGGCACAGCGAGTTAGAGTACAGGAGTGAGGTGAAGCCCTGGCTAAGTGATGAGAGTTTCAAAGGGAGGTGGTGGGAGTGGCAGAGACTGCTGCTGTGGTTGTTGTGTTGGTGGAGGCTGTTGGGGCAGCGCCTCATATTGCTGCTGCTGCTGTTGGCTGTGCTGCTGTAACTCGTCTTGCTCTAGTTTCTGGCAGGCAGGACAGGTGTAAGGCACTGTGTAGCTGTTTGGGTCCATCCAGTAAACCCCGTCTGAGGGGGACTTGGAACTCGACTTGCAGCAAAGGCAACAATCGCAATAACTGAGCAGGGAGTATGAGGGGGAGAGAAAAAAAAGTACAGAAATGAAGGGACAAATGATGAGGGAACTCAAGGTGAAATGAGAAATTAAATGAACAGAATAAATTAATAAACATAAGCAGTGATGTAATGGAGGTTAGACCAGCAGTGAAAGAAGTACTCAGATCCTTTACTTCAGTAAAATACCTCCATTGAAAATGTTACTTAAAGGGTAACTACCGTTTTTTTCAACCTGGACCCTATTTTCCAATTTTTTTGTGTCTGAGTGACTGATGGGAACAACAATCTCTGACATACAGTAGGGCTGGGCACCGAACGTCGATACTTTTATGGCACCGAAAAAAAAATTCCGATCCTATGAGTATCGAAAGATTATTAATCTTTCGGTGCCAAATTTCGGTTCCAAAAGCGTCTCAACGCTTAAGCGCAAGCTTATCTGTCCTCTCTGCATACTGACAGAGAGCAGAGCTCCGACCGACACACACACACACACACACACACACACACACACACACACACACACACACACGGAGAGGTGCGGACCGAGTAAACTACGTCGTCGGCTCTGTAGTTTTGTTGAAGTCACAGTGAGTCACAGCAATGCCGATAAAGTGGTTTCAAGTGTAGTTACAGTTTTTCAAAACTTCACGCAGACAGCGTTTGCTGCGATATGATATTAATGGCGAGGCGAAAGCGGTCGCGGTGCTGTTGACATTACACTTCCTCTAAGCTCTAGGCAAGCAGGCACAACGGTGGTTTCTCTGCCCTGGTGACTGACTGACAGGCTGAGCGTGTAAGGCAAGGCAACTTTATTAATGTTACTCTGAGTGAGCAGTGTTACCAGCATTTTTACATTTTGATAACTGTTTTGATTCACAATTAAGTTGGAAAATAAAAGATTTGTGTTTAATGTATTTTTGTTGATATTGAAATGGATTTTAAAACATCGAAAAAAGTATCGTTAGGAACCGGTATTGAAACTGAGGTATCGAAATTGGCACCGGATCAAAAGATTTTGAACAATACCCAGCCCTACTCTTACATTGGTCCAGTATTAAGAGAGATCGCTGCAGTCAGCAGCAAAGAAACAAGCTACAATGTGAGTTAATAGCACAATTGTCCAGCTTGTATTTACCTACACAAAAGTGCTTGTTTTGCCGCTGCCAGACTCAGATTAATATTCTAAGTGTCTGACAACATTATGGAAAGGATTTCTAAGGAGGTCTACATTTCTGTTAAAGAGTAAGATCCTTTTTTTAAACATAAAAACAGCCGCAAAATTGCGTTTGCTAAAGTCACCAGACTCACCAGACAATCATTTTAGCATCGTAAAATACACTTTATTCAAAGTCGACAGACACAAAATAAAACTATGAAAAGCCGTTTGGGGTTGTCTTTCCACTTTTCCAACTATCACAACTTTAGTTTTGGTTGAAATCAACTCATAATTTACAGATTTACATTTGAAAATATGTTGGCTCTATACACGCTAAAAGTATTGCTTTTTTAAATGGAGTCTGGTGGGTTTAGTGCTGGCAACTTCAGAGCGGTTTCTGGTTAAACAGAAAGGTCTTACAGAGGTTTTAAAGGTCTATCTCTGTAGGGATCCTTTCCATAATGTTGTCAGACACTTAGAATATTAATCTGAGTCTGTCAGTGGCAAAACAAGCATTTTGGTAAAGGTAAATACAAGCTGGACAATTGCCCTATAACCTTATTACAAAAGCAGAAATTAATGTTGTTAACCTTTAACACTTTATCACTGAGTGTTAGAGACTCAAATACATCACAATATTGCACCAAGTGCAACTTGCATCTTTATAAATACTATTTAAGTAGTTGTACATTTTTATTCCCAACTTGTATGTTAGTACATTTTTTCCTTTGTATTTATCTTTTTTTAGCTTCTTTTTTGGAATAGTTGTTCTTGTATTCTATCCTATTTATTATTTCTTGTATATTCTGTATATGTGCTCTGTGTCTGATATTTTGCTGCTGTAGCACTGAAATTCCCCAATGTGGTGACCAATAAAGTCTATCTCGTCAAATCTAATCTAATCTATAGTTTTGTTCAAACAGATGGGTCTTTTCTTCATTCTGACCTCCATTACATCACAGAATGCAGGTGAATGACATGCATGAATGGTAACTGACGTGATGATGGGACCAGAACACATGGTAGAGGGACAGACAGTGATAACATGTGAGTGCTGGAACCTTACCATGCTAAGTATGTCATGGAGACTATGAAGACGAGCAAAACAAACGCTCCTGCTGCTACTCCATACACCCAGGTCTTCAGCTTCCCATCTGCACAAAGAATCACACACACACACACACACACACACACACACAAACATGATTAATACACTGTTATGCCAAGGACCCTTAAGCTGAAAGAGACACTGAGTAGGGTCCCCCTACTACATACAGTATACTGTATACAATTGAGCTAAATGGATGAAAATAAATGGATATTATTAATACATCATGTTTCAACGTTAAAAATACTTTTTATTCAATGTGTAAATTCAATGTTTTTTTTCCACAAATAGGTCAATTTATCTTTATTAAAAAAAAACATAATTTAGCGGCCCCCCTGCACTAACTCTGAGGACCCCCTAGGGGTCACGGCCTCCCTGTTGAAGATCTCTGCTGTAGGGATATATTCTGTTTGTTGTTCATTTCCTTGTCTGAGCTGAAGGGGGCAGTAGAGTTATACACATTTTTCTGCAGTGAGGAAGGTCATAGATCATCAATGTACCAAAACAAATGAACACAGATAAACCATACAATGCCTTTAACATCTGTGTAAAATGTGTTATTGTACTGGACCATCTATAAATATGCTGTGTTAATGAGAACTGATAAAAATGTCATTACACAACGTCACATTTTAACTGTACTGTATGTGCTGTACATATGGAGTTTTACTTCTGGAAGCAGCTGGTTCTTTCAATTTGCCCTATTTGATGAGATGAATATTTTATTAAAATAAGATGATAGCTGTAAATGTACATAACAGTCAGTTTTTCTCTTTTAATTCCAATTTTTAACAATGTAAAAATAATATCAACATGCCCTCATACCTAAACGACAGACTACTAGGTTGTTTGCCGAAAAATTCCAAAAAATGACATATATGACAGTTCCATTTAAAGTCGTGATAGTGTTGTTGTTTTTTTAAATCAAAATCTTTTTATTTAGTTTTCAGTATAACAACGTACAAAGCTGTTAATTTGTTAAAGACAGGTTATATGAAAGGAATAAATAAAAAAAACAGCGTATGCCACATATATCAAACCAACAACAATAAAAGAAAGATCAAAATACTCAAAATAATCCCTCCCAAATCACTGCCAGTGACGACATGTCAGTATCAGCCTGTCAGAATGATAATCCACAATAAGGGAATGGATAGACTGTAATTCCATTAAACTATGCTTGATTAATAAGTAGTTATAAAGCCTGGAATGAGTTCAAAAAGGTCCCCATGCTTTCCGAAACCTTGCATTTGAATGCTGAAGCGAGAACTTGATTTTTTCAAGCTTAGCAGAATTGCTCGCCGGGCCAGAAGAGAGGCAAAAGATATAGTGCGTTGTTCATCTGCAGTTAAAGGTGCTCTAAGTGATGTGACACGTATTTTAGGCTACAACATTTTTTGTCACATACAGCAAACATCTCCTCATTATCTGCAAGCTGCCTGTCCCCTGAACACACTGTAAAAAAACGCGGTCTCTGTAGACAGCCCAGGCTCCACAAACGGCAACAAAAACACACTGCGCCAACCTGCACCACGGACCATAACAAACAGTGTTCCAGCCAATAACCGACAAGAAGGAGCTGGTTGAGTCATCACTGCAGCAGCGTTAGCACGTAGGCTACTTCCACAATGCGTATTCATGACTCAACCAAAAAACATTTCCTTAATTGAACTAGGGCTGCAACTAACGATTATTTTAATAATTGATTAATCTGTCGATTATTTTTTCGATTAATCGATGAATCGGATAAAAAAAAAAAAAACATTAATTTACATCAATTCAATACATACATGCTTGTTTTAGTTAATAGTTGTGTAAAGGTAAGTAACCCAAATAGCTGCTCTGCCTCCGCCGAGTGTTTCAGAACAACGTTACGTCTCCGGTCTCTCTCCGTATTTCCTCTACCCCCGCTCTGCTCTTTTTTCTTTTCTTTCGCTCCGCGCTGCTCCGCTCTGCTCCTCTCTGCTCCTCTCTGCTCCTCTCTGCGCTCAACTCAATTTTTTTTTTAACTCCGCGACTAGGTGGCGTAATAGTTGCGCGACACAACGAATCGATAATTAAATTCATTTCCAACTTTTTTAGTAATCGAATTTTATCTATTTTATTGATTCGTTGTTGCAGCCCTAAATTGAACCCGTATCCTTAAAGAGTGTCTAACCCCGTATGTTTTTTAAATGTAATCGAGGGGAATTTAAGCGGGGATCCAAGTAGTGCAGGTATGGATATATTCTCATCTGTATGTAATTCCATGGTTACCCAGTCGGGGCAGTTGGGCTGACTGTGAAAAAAGACCAAAATGCAAGGCAGCGCAGATTAGCAACCCAATAATAAAAGCGAAAATTTGGAAGACCCATGCCTTGGCTTTTTGAAGGTAGGCCCTATTTAGATGAGGCCGCTTAACTCTCCATATATATGAGCAAAGAATTGAGTCAAGCTGGTCAAAGAAGGACCTGGGGATGAAGGCCTGAAAAAGGTACAAAAACTTTGGTAGAATAGCCATTTTGAGTTTATCCGGCCGACCAGAGACATTGACAGAGGTGTCCACTGTTAGCGTTTGTTTGAACCAATTTAACAGACTGATGAAGATCTATAAAGTCTTTATAAGGGTTTAGGTGACCTGGGGAGGCTGTAGATGTATTTCTGCGTCTCCTCAGCTGAGTTTATCCACTTTCTGGCTCCACCAGACAACGTGAGACAGAGTATAGGGTGTAGGGTATAGGGTATAGCAGAGCAGGTTTAAGTCCCAGTCTGTAAAGCTCTGCCATGACTTCCCAATACTGCTCGCTGGCTCTGAACTTCAGGGCTGTAATCCTCCACAATCCAAATTGGTTTGCCGCCAAACTCGAGCTTTCTTCTCCGCCGTGACTCTCTGATGAGGAGATCATTCGTCTTGTACCGACACAGGCGGAGAATAATGGTCTTCCACTGTAAATTTAACTTGGTCTAACTTTGAGTCGAGCTAACCAAACAAAGTTTTAAAATCGGTGGCTAGTGCCTCTCGGTGCTGCTCGAGTAACGTGGTTATAGCCTTCAAGCTAACGTTAGCATCCTCCTTTTTGCCTCGACTTTATACCCTTTGACGACGTTTAGAGAGCCGACTATAATTTTCTGAAGAAATGATAGACGAGTAAAAAATAAACTGAAGCCGCTCTGGTGTAAAAGTTAGAGGGCGGAATGTTGTAAAAATGTATTTTACCGGAGCTCTCACTTAGTGTATCTACTCCATCTAACGGTCAAACCGGAAGTCTGATAGTAGTTTTAAACATGCTGTTTGCATTGTAAAACCAAACTACTTGGTTAGGTTTAGGTAAAGATCAAAGTTTGGGTTAAAATGTGTATGTTTGACCTAATCTGTGATCTAGTTGCGTCCGTTAACGATAGTACTTTCTAACGTAGTTACGTTGGTTAACGATGGTTTCACACGGGACAGGAACAGCGGTCTCCTGGGTTAAGGATCTGTGTTTGTTTGACCCATCCACCACTCTTATACTATGTCACCTGACCAAAAAAACTGCTGTATAGGTCGATTTTTCAAATAGTTTATTATGCTGTTTGCAACATAATAAGTTTGATTAAATATATATATATATATATATATATATATATATATATATATATATATATATATATATATATATATATCCAATCATTCCTGTTCCCTCCTTCATTCCTTGTTCTGTTCCCCCCTTTATCCTTGTATTTCTTTTGTTTCCTTTTTCTTTCAAAATTTCTTCCTTTCCCCAATTTTTCCTTCTTCCTTCCCCTTTTCCGTTGGTTCTGCTGTTCTGTCTGTACCCGCTTTCATTCCTAGCTGTCTCGTTTCCTTCTTCCATTTTCCCCTTCACCCCCCCTCTTTCTTATTTCTTTTCTCCCTTTTTACCTTCTTCCTGTATTTGTTTTTCTCTTTTCTTTTTATTCTGGATTTTCTTCATCTTCCCAATTTAATTTATTAATTTCCCCTTTCTTTCTTTCTTTCTTTCCCTTTTCCTGTCTTCCTCCTTTCCCTCTTCATTACTTCTCCCTTTCTTAATTCCATGTTTCCTGTGTTTTCCTTTCTTTCTTTCCTTTATCCCCTCTGCCCTTGCTACATTCATCATGTCCTTTCTGTCAAAGGACCTCATTCTGTTTCCCTGTCTTTTCATACCCCCCCCCCCCTTCCACTCCTCCTTTTATAGCTTAGTAAGCAATTATTTTGTGTTCTCAGCAATCAGCCACGTTTCCTTGAATATATTTTAATTTGGTACACGCTGATTTTCTTTGTCTCATTATGTTTTGCTATGTTTCCGTGTGTCTGCACGCCATGAAAATCCACTGTAACACTTTATTCTTATTTATATGTTGCTTCATTGTATTATTGCAGTTCATCTTAAAAAACACAGTCATCACGTCATTCAACATGATAAGGTATCAGTGTCTCTGTGGGTCAACCGGCAGAGGCAGATGACCGCCCACCAAGAGCCAGGGTCTGTCCGAGGTTTCTGCCTGTTAAAAGGACGTTTTTCCTCGCCACTGTCGTCCCAAATATATGCTTGTGGGAAACTGTTGGGTCTTTGTAAATGATAGAGTGTGGTCTAGACACACTCTATCTGTAAAGTGTTTAGTCCTGTTGAGATTTGACACTATAAATAAAATTGAATTGAATAATAACAACAGAAGTCAGACGTCACAGCATGTGTCGAGGTGCGTTACCTGGGCCGAAGGGCTGCAGGAACCAGGTGCGTCCCGTCCTGCCAGGGCCGCTGGCTGCAGGCTGGGTGGGGTTGAAGGCTCTGATGGTCTTGACATCAGCCTTGCTGTCCCCTGCAGTGGGGATCTCCAGCACCGGGATGACTGTGCACTGGTCCAGCACGCCGTCAGATGTCATCACTTCAGTGTAGCCCTCCTCACAGCCACAAACTCCCGCCTGGCACAGGAAGGAGGAAGGTTTAATACAAGGACATGGACTAATCAGCCCTATACTGCGTACACCATCAGCGATCACCAAAGACGTAACAGTTCTGCTGTGTTGGTGAAAAACTGTAGCCTGGAAATCCAGACCCAAATCCAAAAGATTAAGGGTCTGGTATTGAGTAATGAAAATGGCCCAACTCGAGGGGCGGCACCAAGCATGCATTTGAAAATCTCAATGCACGCAATTGGATAACACTACGACCAATCACAACAATACACAGGGTGACGTATCCAGAGCCCCATACGCTTAGCTACCAGCTTTAAAGTCATGTTTTTTAACGCCCACCCATCCCCCCTGACCTCCTCCCTACACGGCCAGCCGCGTTCTTATACAGCGGCCGTCAATGTGGTGAATACAGCAAAAAATATAAAACGTGTAATGCTTACGAATTACAGTGCTTACATTTTTGAAGCTTTTTGAACGGATGGTTCATGAGAACAGGCTGCGTATGTCTGTGTTGTCAGCAAAAGAGGGAGTATGCCCTTCTCGGATTTCACTTGATTAGTTAGTAGAGGCCTTAAGAAGTAAACCTATTCCAAACTTCACATTAAACAGCACTTCAACAGCCACACTAAACATTCTGTGAGGCTGTACTTAGGCTAAGAGCTAAATGCTAATGGCAGCATGTTCACGTTCAGTGATAACATGGTGATAATTAGCAGGTATTATGTTTACCATCACCATTTTGGTTTATTATTTTAGCAAGCTGATAATTACAAATTACCACTAAATATATGTATACCATAATAATATATATTTATGTATATATGTATATCTCTCTCTCTCTTGCCAACTGAAAGCCAGGGTCTGCCTCAGGGTTTTTCCTGTTAAAAGGAAGTTTTTCCTCGCTGCTGTCGCACCAAATGCTTGCTCTTTTTGTTGGCGCTCTGAAAATTATAGTGTGGTCTAGACCTACTTTGTCTGTAAAGTGTCCTGAGTTAACTCCTGTTATGATTTGATACTATGAAATAAAATTGAAGTTGAAATACAAAGTTGCCAAAATAAACATTAGTCTGACCTGGGAAACAAATACAAACAAAACATGTATGGTACAGAAATGGAGAAAATAGGGCGCCTGGGGTAGCTCACCTGGTAGAGCAGGCGCCCATATATAGAAGTTCATTTCTAGCCGCAGGTTTGACTCCGCCCTGCGTTCCTTTGCTGCATGTCATTCTCCCCTTTCATGTCTTCAGCTGTCCTATATAAATAAAGGCCTAATATGCCCCCCAAAAAAAATCTTAAAAAAAAAGAAATGCAGAAAATAAGCCCACACGGGCTAAATAAACAAGAAGGGATGAATGGAAGCCACAGGGTGGAAGAAACAATTATGAATGAAATCTTAAGCATCCTAACTTGTTGACGCTCCGCCAAATCATCTCTGGATTCTGTAACCCTCTGCTGATTAACATCTGTCAATCTGTCTCCCTACTCCTTGAAAGTCTCTTGTAAACAAGCTGGGTTGTTGTGACACTAAGATCAACCTTATCTTTTCTCCCCCCTTTTCTTGATTTCCTTCCACGCTCCCAGGAATTTCCCTTTGTCCCTTATACAATATTTTTGTTTTGCACTGTCTTGATGAATATTGATTATTTATGTTCAAGGTGTTCCGACTACAAACTTATCTTGGTTTTGGTAACAATAAATACCAAACATGCTTGACTGATGTAGCATCTTCGGCAGCTCACAACAACAAGAAATGTCTCAGAGCGAGACCATTCGAGATCTTCACAGGTTCTCTTGATACCAGTAATTAAAACCGGACCTGGGACCCAAATCAATTAGGTATTGCCATGGGTCTTAAGTCTCTGTCAGATCTATCAGAATGTATTTGAGGCAGATGAAGAGGCAGACAAAGAGTGAACTGCGAAGTGCAGGAAATATGACAGGTATTGTTACCTGAGCTGTGGCTGTGTGTTACAGTAATCAGTGGCACACCATGCTGCTGCCTGTGTGGATGTAGTCTCTGTTTGGGTTCTGCTACCTAGACTGAATCCAGGGCTCAGGGCGTTTTGTTGCACAAATGAGCCAGCTTCAGTTTTGGTTATTTCTTTTTAATGTAATCAATTAAGAAATCTCTCTTTTATGTGTTGGTCCAAAGCAAGCACATTACTTTAAGGAATACCAAAATATAGCCTTTAATTCAAAAGGTATGGATCCAGGCCAGGTCCAGGTCTCTGTTTAAGGGCCGTGCACAACTGTAGTCTGTGTGTGTCGACTGCATTTTGGCTCATGTTCTTCAGCTCCCTTTACAAAAGCGTCTCTTTAAAAAAATGACATATGTATGTTGCATGTACTGTAAATATGGGTACGAGTATGGATTCTTTGCCAACTCAAGGGTTTAATGTTTCGGATTCCAAAAATGTGTCTGGGACAGGCAAACCATGGTATACGTCACATGGTCTGCACTGAGCCTTTTGCAAGGGTGTTCAGAATCAAACTTAGAAAACACACTTATCCTCTGGGATTAATTGGTATTTAGAAAAAAGGTAACACCCAGCAGCACATAGGCTAGTGGTTGTGTTAATGTGAAAATGAAATACATACAGCATCTCTAACAAACCACAGAGCACCAGAGCAGCTGTGATTTAGCTATACAATCTCATTACAAAATCAGCTCAGCAACAGTACTGCACAGTCTGCTGTCTGTTCTGTCAGACAGTGTGTGTGTGTGTGTGTGTGTGTGTGTGTGTGTGTGTGTGTGTATGTGTGCGTGTGCAGGGAAGCCACCCCTCCTCCACATCTCTCTCTCTCTCTCTCTCTCTTCCTGGCTCTATTCATCACCCTGCAGGGGGTCCCTGGCTCTCCAACAATCTCTGGGGGATAATCGGCCCCAGATATCCCCGCCGTGCAAACAGCACGCCGACCACGGACAGAGCAGGAAATAAGAAATGATCATTTACATTCCCTTAATGAAAAACAAAGGAAGAGAAGTGCAGTTCAGCACCATGTTATCATTTTTATATATCTGGGTCCAGTCTCTAGAGGGTGCTGCTGGAATGTTCAAACATACACAGTTAAAATGTACCCCGCTCCTCTCGTCCTCCAGACATCTCGCTTTTTCCTAGCAACCGCATCTCTGACTCATACAACCACATGGTATAACAAACACCATTCATCTCCTGTTCCGTATTGTATAGTGCCATGTGGCGGATGTTTGCGCTGTAAAAACCTCATCCTCACAAGGATAAGGTATCCTTTTACCATATGAGTGGCAATGTGATATCTCAGTTTTACATTTCATTTACCATACTATATATATATATATATATATATATATATATATATATATATATATATATATATATATTAGGGCTGTCAATCGATTAAAAAAAATTCACTAATTAATTGCACAATTTGCTGTAATTATTCGCGATTAATCGCTTTTTTTAAATTGAGACTGAAGCTTATAATAATGGATATTTAAATGCTAAATCACTTAACTTTGCAAATATGAAGAAAAAACCAAACAAGGAAAGGTTCTGCTAAGTTCAGAATGTTTAATATCTTTCAGAACAACAGCAGCAACAATTAGGCTTAGTCCTGCTGAAGGCTGCTGAAACGGCTAGAAACTGTCTGACTTGAGAGCAGATTTTTGTCACCGTCCCCGGCTGCTGTCGCCTGCTCTCGTCTACTTTACAGGTGAGGAGCAGTTCATCTCCAACGAGTCGAGAGTTCAGTCGCCGGCAGGGCAGTCGGGACTCACCCGGAAATGGCGAGCAGGATGAGGTGACTAGTCTCTCAAAATCTGACAAAAATCTTCTGAACTGACCTTTGTTGATCTGAAATGAAGACAGACTCAGCAACTGCACGGCCTTCTCGCTTAAAATGTTTTCAGAAACATGTTTCAGTGAACTATCTTAGTCCAATATGAGATCGGATTTTGAACGGCCGCCATGACAGTCTGGCTTTGGATTTCCGGAGAAAACAAACCCATGTGACGCGTTCGTCCAATCAGCTGCTGGTTTTCATTACTTGGGCAACAATACAGAGTAGCGCCGCCTGGTGTTATGGAGACGTATTACGTTTCTCAGCCGCCACATGAAGTAAACAAACAGCGTTAATTTCGTTAATTTTTTTTAACGAGTTAAATATTAAAAAATATATATATATATATATATATACTATACTACTTTATATACTGACTTTTAGTCCTTAGTATGAGTCAAACCTTTTTTCACCATAATGTAACCAATGAGAAATTAGCTAGACCCTAATCATGCCACCACCAGTTTGTAAAACAGGCCCAAGCTGGGAATAACCCTTAGGGTATCACCAGGGCTGTTTTCTCAGACACTGCTCCTCCAGAACCACACAAAACATTATACATCTGTTTTCACAGGCTAATGCTAACGGAAAGACTTCATAACAAGGTGAAGCTCAACATCCCGTAAAAAAATATTGGAACACAAACCAGTATTTGCAATTGCAATAACATTTTGATGACGATTTCTTAAAAAAAATTGTCAGCCCATATGATTGAATGGCGACCTGTGCAGCGTGTTTCCGTCCCCTCGCCCTATGTTGGCTGGAATCCTCTAAAGGAAAAGCGGGGGTTGCTAATGGATGGGTGGATTTTTTATTTCAGTGTATTCTGAGTTGCCCTGTTTGAAAGCTGGTTTTCTTGGAGTGTCTGTTTTGCTGCTGTGTATTTCTATTAAAAAAACATTAGCAGCTGTTCTTTAATCTGCAGGGCTTTAGGCCAGGTGTGTTCAGAGAGGGTAACGGGGAAAGCTTGACATCAGGTAGCAACACCAAGTGAGTCAGAATATTGTGTTTTCTTTCTTTTCATTTTTTTTCTTCTCTTTTCTACTCCCTTTTTTTTCTTTCCTTAAACTATCCAGATGCTCTGATTTTATCCCAAGAGGAGGTCTGGGGCTCAATCTGGCCTTCTCACAGCCATATTGGAGGTCTACAGACACAGGTTTGAACTGCGGATTTATTTCTAGCATGATTGAAAAAAATTTGCTTAATTGTGGCCAAATTGTTACAGGAGTAGTCAGTAGGGATGGGGATCATTCATTTTTATTCATATTGATAACATTTTTCGAGACTGCTTAACGAGCCGAGTCTTTATCGATACTTTTCTATTATTTTGGCGTCAAAATCTAAATCTTAACAGAACTAGGGGTGCAACGGATCATAAAACTCACGGTTCAGATCACGGTTTTTGACAACTTTTGGATCAGCACAAAAAAGGGGGGAATTGAAATGATTTATTAAAAATGTAAAAACAATAACTTCTAACAATAATAACTTCTTTCACCAGTAAATTGCTGTTAAGCGACAAAAACAGATGAAAACTTTTTATTTTACAATAACTTTGAATGCACCACAAGGTTTACCAGTTTTAAGTAAACTCAACCTTTAGTCCCGTCTGTGTTGTTTCTCCGACAACAGCAGGGACCAGTGCTGGCAAGTTTTTCTTTTAGCTCATAGCTTTAGCGACAGGATTGGACGTCCTGCTGTTAGAGTCCTCTCCAGTGAAATACAGACAAACGTTTACACCGTTTAGCTGTCAGCATTTTCACCGTGTTTAATCCAGCTGCTAGCTAACGGTAGGCTAACGTTACCTACAGATCAACTATGTGCCATTGCACCACCACACAGAGCTATTATTGCTTTCATTGCAAAAACTGTGAGTCTGTGACTATTGAGTTCTGGCTCTGACCACAGGAACAGTGACAGGACATAGATGTCCCTAGCCTACTGTCTCTGGTTCTGGCTCTGACCACAGGAACAGTGACGGCTTACTTCAACGCAGTCTAATAACTCCTGAAAATAATGTATCAAATGTATCTGTCTCTGCAGTCATCTCAACCACTGAATCCAGCAACAGGAAATAATACTCACAGCTTTTTTTTCTGTGAAGAAATGTTTTGCGGTGTTGGTGAATTCTTAAAAAAACAAAACACCACTAAATGTTGCGTTAAAATGCGTTGTATCACATGTTACTGAGATTGTACTGTGTTAATATTACCAAAATTTAATTAGTAATGCGTTATATTACTGCTGTACAGCAAAAAGGAATACATTACTATAATTGCGTTACTTTTGTAACGCGTTACTCCCAACGCTGATGGAGATGATACACCGTCTCGTCTCATTGATGTGAACTGGCAGGTTTTAGAACGCTGAAAAAGTTGCAAGTTTCAACTTGTCTCATTGTGAATCTTTGGTCGGACATGGGCTTTAAGTGTACTGAAGTTTAAAGTACTTAAGAACACATATTGCTCATACTGTTAATGTATGGTATGAGGTAAAAGAATATATGAACATATTGGACTCTCTGTCACCATTCAACCCAGTGTGGGGCAATGTTTAATCTAAACCAGGCAAGCTGGATGCACACTAATGACCTCTGAAGAAATCTCTCTAACATATGACATCCCAAGGAAACTTTTTTATTTAAATCTCAAAGTGAGGAACTTAATTTCTTCAATGCAAAACCAATCAGTTGGGATTTCTGCACTCAAATCCTTAGAAGGAATTATAATAAACAATTGCAATGAGAGGGGTTTGATTCCATCAATATATAACTGGTGTGCATCTGGCTCTAAAGAAACACGCAAGGCTGATGCAGACATACACAACTCCTGTCAAATGAAATAAATACAACAGTAATATATCTGACCTTTGTTTTAAATACAATGAGGCTAAAGGAACATTTATGCACTGTGTATTGGATTAAAACATTCTGGAGCAAGGTGATCAATAAAACCATGTTCATCTTGTCTGTGAACATTCCACTTGACCCAAAGATGATATTGCTGCACATGTATCCAACTAATCTAAATCTGAAACCCCAAGAATATAAATGTATTGATTTCGCTATACTGCAGGCAAAAGGACTAAAGCTCTCATCTGGAAGAAAATGGAGGCACCTACAATTGGTGCTTGGATCAAGAATATGGTGCAATGTATGTCCATGGAGAGATTAACCTATATGTTAAAAAAAAAACAATTGGGGGTGTAGGAGAAAATCTGGAAACCATTGACCAATATATAAAAAAAGGAGACATGGGAGTTTCTACAGAGGGTTAATGCGGGACAGGATAGCTAATATTTAAATAAGTGGTGAATCCCAGAAGGCATGTCTTCGAGGGTGATAGCAGAGGTGCAACTCTTATTTCTGTTCCTCTGTATGCGTATCATGGCTTTGCTGGAGGTGCAGTTGTTCTGTACATGTGATACTGTCATATAAGGGATTGTTAAACAAAAGTTGTAATGTACTACCTGTGAGTGCAAAAAATCAATAAAGTGTACTGAAGTAGCATATCACATTTAAGCTATATTTGAGACTGACAGTAGGACCACAAATCAATCAGGGTTCAGTATCTTGCCCAAGGATATTTAGACTGCAGGGGCCAGGGATCGAACCACCGATCTGCCCCATCTACCAAGAGGCGTTAAGTAACGCCCAGATGTGAATAGATGTCATAAGGACACAGCGATACACCAAGAGACACCAAAAAATGCCAAGAGACACCATGATATGCCAGTAGACACACAGAAGCACTGAAAGATGCCAAGAGACTGCAAGAGAAGCCAAATGTGCCAAAAGACAATAACAGACACCACAAGAAGCAGCAAAGTAGCAGCACTGTGGAAGCTGAAGACTGGATGTGACGAAAGATGTATGCAATATTTGTGATCACTCACTGTCCAAAACTCACCTCTGTGCACAAGGAGCGTGGCTTAATGCAGGGGGGGTCACAGGATCGGTCAGCCATGGGCTTGGCTGTCATCGGGCATCCACCTGTGGAGCAAAGGCCAAAAGGTCAAACTCAAGTGTCAAAGCTGTAAGATGTCAAAAAAATAAATAAAAAAGTGTCAGACCTTTACTTGTAGTCCATAAGTAACAACAGTACAGTCTAGCAACAAAAACAAGGAACAGGAACAATTGTGGTTTCCTAACTGCTTTTCACTTCAGTTTGTTTGTTATGTTACAATGAATTTAACTTAAAGATATAATATGTAATATTTCTGCATTAAAATGTCAGACACCTACGACTACGCCTGTGTTATATACAGTATTTTGTTTAGTTGAGTGCTTACATTATCCCATTTTAATCAATGACACGGAGCGTGTGATTTGTCTCCTGTCAGTTGGTCGCCTGTCAAAGACTTCATATAACCTTTGACCCCTCTAGTTACTCTAGCTTCAGGCAAAACATGGAAAACACCAGATGATACGTTAGAGAGTAATTGTAAATCATACAATTTAATTACACCCAGATTGTTTTGACACACAGCATAATGCTTGATTAATGATATGCCACTTTGCAGCACAGAAGCCACAGTAGAGAGCTAATTTATAGCTATGATATTTCAATATCGATCC
Organism: Perca flavescens; assembly: GCF_004354835.1. Classification (NCBI taxonomy): domain Eukaryota; kingdom Metazoa; phylum Chordata; class Actinopteri; order Perciformes; family Percidae; genus Perca; species Perca flavescens. The sequence goes on from NC_041344.1 coordinate 34,181,418, forward strand.
AGCTTATTACAATGTGCTGCAATGACAAGTGGCTCATGCTAATGCTTACCGTACGATAAACGATAAAGTTATAAGGTTACAACAATGGTAAACATGCTCATAAAGTTATTTTTAGTATGATTGTTTTGACCCTGGATTATAACGCTAGGCTTATCCAAACCCAGCAAATCACATACCCTAGCACCGGGTGCTATGTGCTTACGGCACGGGGTACAGGCCATATCAGACTCACCCCCCACCACCGGTGAATTAATGTTAAAGGGTAACTACCGTTTTTTTCAACCTGGAACCTATTTTCCTATGTTTTTGTGTCTAAGTGACTGATGGGAACAACAATCTTTGACATTGGTCCAGTATTAAGCGAGAAACAAGCTACGATGTAAGTTAATAGGACAATTGTCCTAGCCTCGTGAGACCTTCCTGATCTCGCGAGCTCCAGTTCTCCTCTCCCAGATCAGTCTGGCATCTTGAGGCAGAGAAAATTTGGAGCCGTTAGCCAAACGACCGGGCCAATCAGCGTTGGTTTTGAGGAGGGTTAGGTGGTGATAGACAGATGGTTTATCCAATCAGCTAACCAGTATTTTCAGACAGCGGTAGCCCTAATTCTGTTAGCCGCATGCTAATGTTTTTTTTTCTCTTGGATCCTTCTTTTGGAATATGGTCCGGGAACCTGAAATGGTTCCTTTTATTCCTAAATTCTCATTACGCAAATGGCAAATCTCCTTTACCGACATGTTGCTTGCATGCTGAGCTAACGAGCTATGCTTTGCCTGCAGCAGCAGGGGCGGGCTTGTGGTTGTATTTTCATACGCTTCGTGGATCTGATTGGTTGATTTGGCCCGTCTATCACCAACATAGGTGATAGACAGATGGTTCATCCAATCAGCTAACCAGTATTTCTGCCCCTTCCCAAAAGTTCTCCAACGGAAAGTTCCCAGATGGATATGCCGAGCAAATGCGAAGCAATCCATCTGGCGGAGTCAGGTTACAATTGTCCAGCTTGTATTTACCTTCACAAAAGTGCTTGTTTTGCCACAGACAGACTCAGATTAATATTCTAAGTGTCTGACAACATTATGGAAAGGATCCCTTAGAGGTAGAGCTTTAACACCTCTTTAAGACCTTTCTGTTTAACCAGAAACAGCTCTGAGGTCGCTAGTACTAAACCCACCAGATTCCATTTAAAAAAGCAATACTTTTAGCGTGTATAGAGCCAACAAATGTAAATCGGTAAATTATGTGTTAATTTCAACCAAAACTAAAGTTCTGATGGTTGGAAAAGTGGATAGACGACCCAAAATGGCTTTTGTTTCTGTCGACTTTGAATGAAGTGTATTTTATGATGCTAAAATTACTGCTTATTTTCATAGTGGGTGTGTTTAGCAAACGCAATTTCGCAGATGTTTTTATGTTTAAAAAAAGGATCTTACTCTTTAACAGAAAGGTCCATCTCCTTAGAAACCCTTTCCATAACGTTGTCAGACACAGAGGGCTAGATTTATCAAGCTGTTTGCGCCTGTTTCCAGGCGCTATTTGGTTGCAAAGACGGACGTAACCGATGCGGGCTATTTACTAACAGGGACACCGCACACCGCAGATTGTCCCCCACGTGAGCGAGAAGAGACAAGTTGCGCTTTCAATATGCGTTCGTGGGAGGGTTGTGGCGAAAGTGGGAGTTCCACCCAAAAAGGTAGGAGCATAAGCGCGAAGTGCGCCTAATTATATATTCCGTGGTATTTACAAAGACTGTCAGTAAGAGCGCGTCTCTATTCTGAGAGGGAAATTCTCCGCCTCTTAAAAGCAGGTCTAAACCAGCCGCAATCGAGTTTCCTCGTAGACCTTTATGCCGCTGGTGAAATGGCAACAGTAATTTGAGCAAGACAAAAACATAGGCAAAGCTGAAAATGTTTTTAACAGAAGAATCACACTTTGTCAGTGAACACAACATCATTTAGCGTTACAGATCAAGCAGCCATGCAATATTAGAGTTACTGGAAGAAATCAAAGATGACATTGAATCTCCCACTCAGCGTTCACATCCCATTCCAGCAGTTGTTAAACTCCTCGCTACATTACAAATATTGGCATCAGGATCATTTCAAATAGTCATAGCATCAGCAGTGGGAATATCGCAGTCTGAACTCAGCCATATCATAGCACAAGTACCGCTTCGCTACAGCGCAATTTACGGTATAGTGGGCGGAGAAAGACGCTGATTGCCTGATGGGTGTCAGGGTTGATAAATACTACGCAAAATGTGGAAGCATAGCGTGCACTATTACCGAACTCGCATAAACAGATGCAGCGCAAACTGTGCTAGTGTTAGTAAATCTAGCCCTTAGAATATTAATCTGAGTCTGTCCTTGTTTCTCCGTTGCCGACTGCAGCGATCTTGCTTAATACTGGACCAATGTCAAAGATTGTTGTTCTCATCAGTCACTTTGACACAGAAACAGGAAAATAGGGTCCAGGTTGAAAAAATGTTAGTTACCCTTTTCCCCCTGGTGCTGATAAAATTTGAGAGGAGACACTGATGCGAAATATATTGTAATACTGTGGTTAAGATGAAAACGTATTATTAAATAGCTGAAGTTGAGTGTGGTCACTATAATTACACAATCATTACACATTACACAATGTTTTTGAGTTTTTAATTATCAGTACATATTTTGGTATGAATTAATTATTAGTTATTAATCCATGCCATAAGACCGAATGACACTTGATGACGTTTATGACTTGTTTATAATGTTCATGACATGTCACGTCACTCTTACGTAGATACCTTCAAGTAAAGTGTAACCAAACATTTAAATTGATTGTGTTCAGGTTGAAAAAAAACGGTAGTTACCCTTTAAGGGAACTATTGCACTGACAACTGTGATACATGTATGAAAGGGTTGAATGGTCATCACTGACATCTAGACAGGATTATCATACCTGTGTTTTAAATTAAAAACTTGGTATTCAAAAATGCTGAGATATTTAACATCCTGAGTTCAAACTGAACCATCACGACACCAGATCACGGGATTGGTTAGCTTTAAAAGTCCATCATAGCAATGTTAAAATGGTTCTGTCATTGCTACGGAATAAACAACACAGTGAAAAAAATGTATTTCACTTCAGGGATCAATAAAATATGTCTTTTATATCTAAAGTGCCAGGAGGAAAAGTCAAGAGCTTTCAAGTGTACCACTCAGGAGTAAATCAAGACGTTGGCAAATATACAAGAGAGAAGACACTTTTACAGTAGAGGGGATCTACATGGTTTTAATTTAATTTAATTCCTAGGTATGAATTTACACTTTTGTCAGTAGCAAGTCTATCATTTGGTAACCAGGTTCTACCAAACACACACAATGTGGGGTAAGGAGTGTGTGCCCCCACTGCGGATAGAATAAGCTGGATAACGTAGACAGACAGTACAACTGACATTGATCCAACCAGCAGACATTAAAGGAGAATTCCGGCCAATTTTTACGTTAATAGTTTTAGAGTGCCTTTGTGCCTCTTAACAGACACAAAATGCAATGAATATGTCTGTGCCACAAGAACAGGGCCCTTACGTGTCAACAAGATGCGTTTTCAACTCAGACATTGTTTAAATTCACCTACCCTGGTCCCTGTCTCGATCCTGCCAGTAGCTAGCTTGCCCTGCTAGCTGATAGCCGTTAGCTGCTAGCTGCCGTTTGGTGAGTGTATTCCGACAGGCTTCTGTGATAATCATCCCAAAAACAATCCACGGAGCGGTGGTGGTGTGGCTATGTCCTCCAGAGGACAGGTCATGTCATGTCTTGAAGTGTATTCCCCCCTAAAAAAAAAAACAATAGTGCGGTAGTAGCTGTTAGCTGCTAGCTGCCCTCCGGTGAGTGTGTACAGCCAGATAGCTGTTAGCCGTTAGCTGCTAGCTGCCGTCCCGAGAGTGTATTCAGCCAGGCATCTGTGCTAATCATCCCAATAAAAATCCACGGAGCGCCCGGTGGGTTGGTGGATATCCTGCATAGGACAGATCATGCCTTTGCAGCGAAAGGTTTAGATTATTTCCCCCCTCAAAATAGGTAATTGAGCACTGTAGTGGTTATGACCATATCAGTGACTATGTAACTACATGGAAACGGGATAAACGATGTCTGTGGCTTGCACAGTAATAGCGTTACTGAAGCCTAGCTGTTGCATCGCGCGGTCTCCTGGGAATTCAGTTGTAGCAGAAAAAGGTAAACAGTAATTTGCAGATTGGAGCGTAGTGTGTGTGAAGAGTGAAAAGCGGAGTTGTTTATAACGGAAGAAGCTTGGAGTATGAAGAATATAGCAGATATGCAACACACGGAAGAGCCTTTTGCGTTTGATGGTCATCCTTATTTATTCGAACCAGAGTATACAGACGAAGAACTAGCCTCAAGAGTTGGAAAGAACGAGACTGACAGACAGAGGGGAAACAGGCAGATGAACTTGCTGCTCCAAGCACAAGCTAAAGGTAGCCTTCAGTAACTGGGGGACATAGCCACACCACCGGGCGCTCCGTGGATTTTTATTGGGATGATTATCACAGATGCCTGGCTGAATACACTCACCGGACGGCAGCAAGCAGCTAACGGCTAACAGCTATCTGGCTGTACACACTCACCGGAGGGCAGCTAGCAGCTAACAGCTACTACAGCACTATTGTTTTTTTTAGGGGGGAATACACTTCAAGACGTGACATGACCTGTCCTCTGGAGGACATAGCCACACCACCACCGCTCCGTGGATTGTTTTTGGGATGATTATCACAGAAGCCTGTCTTAATACACTCACCAAACGGCAGCTAGCAGCTAACGGCTATCAGCTAGCAGGGCAAGCTAGCTACTGGCAGGATCGAGACAGGGACCAGGGTAGGTGAATTTAAACAATGTCTGAGTTGAAAACGCATCTTGTTGACACGTAAGGGCCCTGTTCATGTGGCACAGACATATTAATTGCATATTGTGTCTGTTAAGAGGCACAAAGGCACTCTAAAACTTGCCCCGAGCACTGCCGTTTTAGCTCAGGGGACGCTTGTAGTACGTAGCTGCAGCTTCTCCGTGTTACCTGCACTGATTTGGGTCGGGGTTTTTTCTATCGAAAGTACTCGCGTAGCTATAGCGATCAAGATTAACGTAAAAATTGGCCGGAATTCTCCTTTAAGAGAGAACACATGCCTGCAAAAACATTGTAATCTATCAGAGTTTCTTGAATATTTATAAGGTGGTATACTCGGTAAGAGAGCTCAGTATGAATATTCATGAGGGAAACCCCACTGCTTGTGAGGAAACATTTACAAGAAGGTAAAAGATGCAATCTGCCAATCAGGGCAGCCACACATAGGCACACCATCTGGAGTAATGGCTGTGCTGACATTTCTCGTTCACTTATACTCAGGGCGCAGTGTTGTATGCTCACCGAACCCAGAAATATGACATGGCTCCAGGCCTGTATGAAGCAGGAGCTGTAAATAAAAGCAGATGCCCCGACCAGAGGAACTCATTCTTCCAGATAGCCCTTCAAATCAAATGGCACATCAGAGGAAAAATGATTCTTAGTGGAACTGGTAACAACGCTATCAGCACTGAGCTTAACCCTGACATGTGATGCACAAATGGGATTAAACTTTGTCTGTGCCACTGCTACGGATTAAAACCTTGTCTGCTTAAAGTTTCCCCGAATTTACTTTCATGAAATGCTTAGAAAGCAATCTGGGATTCTGACACTATTGAGACAGTTTTAAAGGGGTGATAGAATGATTATATAGGGTATTTCACACTGTTCCTTAAAGGTCCCATATGGTGACACTTAAACTTATATTTGTACCGTTTATATGTGTCTATTAAACATTAATTTAATAGTGTTACCCCAAAAAAAGAGTTGGGTTGATTTTCCCAAACTTTTCTGAGAGCCCTTTTTCTCCCCTCCCACACACGCTTGGATTCCCTGCTGGATGGAATGTTCAGTCCACAACTAAAGAGCAGAACACTCTGATTGGCTAAGCACAGATAAACATAGAACACTCTGATTGGCTAAGCACAGATAAACATAGAACACTCTGATTGGCTAAGCACAGATAAACATAGAATGCGGCCTGGAATCAGAATCCTACTATCCGCTTGTTAAGTCGTGACGTAACCACACTCCAATAATACTGTTTCCGGGTCCAAACGCCGGGTCCGCTCTAACGGCTCTAACGCTTTTGCCCGACTATGCCGCAGTGCTGTGTCCCGTGTTGTTTAAATAGATCGGAGTTTAAAAAAACTAGTGACATTCAACTGTCTTTTTACCGCTTTCCATGTGACGAGAAAGAGAAGAGGAAATGGCTGCAGTTGATAAGGTAAGTTACAAATATTAAACAAATGAAGAAACTTTGTTCTGTGCCGCCTAGTTAAGATGAAACTAGCTAGCTACGGCTAGTTAGCTAACGTTAGCTTTGGCAACAGTCTACAAACAAGCCAAGCATGAAGATGTGCGACGTAGCAAGAAAAAACATTAGACCAGTTTGATATTATGATAATCTGCTAACGTTTCTCATTTCAATAATAATTGAGCATTGTTAGAGGGAGTCTGACATAAGATCAGAATCCTGGTTAATGGCCAGGTATGTTTACATATTTGATTCTGATCTTACATTGCTCAGTGTACATACACAGAACAAGCCTGGCCAAATCCAATCTTGAAGAAGCTGTGTGTGTCTTAGTATGCTTGGTTTCAGGTTATGGAACAAACAATTCCCCTTTTAGTAAATTAGTGTTATATTATGTAATACAGTATTATTAGGTATTATCAAAATTTCACCTGTAGTAGGTCAGTCTGGTCACTAGGAAGGTACTACAACCTTTTGAACATGAAAAAGAACTTTAATCAAATATGTTTATGAAACAATTACTGTAATTGTAACGTACAGTAAAGGAGGTATTGTCAGAATTTCACCAGTAGTAAGTCAGTCAGGTCAATAGGAACATGCTACAACCTTTGAATAATAATAAAAAAAATCCCTTTGGTGAATTAATGTAATTTGATTCTAAAAGTAATATTTATTAATTTATTAATAATTATATATTATTTTTTTTACAGACGTGAAAATACAGAACAACATCCCTCCACAGCCAAGAATCAAACATCGCTGCCAGACTGCTTCCAGCCCTTCCCTAACTGTAGGATCGCCCTCGACTGCACAGAGGTTGCCGCCTCTAACACAGAGAGGCTTGATGCACAGTGCCATTTGTACAGCCAGTACAAAGGATTTAACCACACTTAAGGCTTTAATTGGTGTTGCGCCTAATGGAGTTATTACCTTTGCCAGTGACCTGTACGGTGGGAGTGCCTCAGACAAGGCGATAACAGCTGACTGTGGACTTCTCCAACATTTACATCCCGGTGATATGGTTATGGCAGACAAGGGCTTCACAATTCGTGACATTTTGCCAGAAGGAGTTTCCCTGAACATCCCGTCTTTCCTTGTCAATGGACAGTTTACGAGGAAGAAGTGAACAATAACCGATTCATTTTGAAAAGCTAGGATACATGTGGAGCGTGCAATTCAGCGACTGAAAGCGTTTCACATTTTGGACCACATTCCATACCAGTTTAAACTAAATGTAAACAAGATAGTTAAAGTGTGTGTGTGTCTTACAAATTTACAAACACCCATTCTCCGTGAAATTGTATGAGTTAACTGTGTTTGTACATGCATGAATTTCTGTATATTTGCTTGCATATTTGATTACACACTACATGTACTTACTATAGAGTTAAAAAGACTAAATGTAAATAGGGTTAGGGTAGAATAAGGGTTTGGTTGAGGGTTAGTTTTACAAGTTTTGTATAGCATGAAGGGCTTAAAACTATAATAATAAATATATGTAATATTTGTGATGTATAATATAAATGTGATATAATAATAAATATGTATAATAAATAAAATACCTGGCTTGTGTGAAATGTCAAAGTTTCATTTATTTTCTTAAAACTGTGAGAGTTGTAAGGTAGGAAAATCTTTATAAAATATAGGGTACACAGCATTTTATCTTATCTTGAAGTAAGTAAAGCACTACAAACATTCAACATTTATCTTAAATTACTTTAAAGCAGTTCAAGGTTGTAAAAAAAAAAAAAAGGTTATGCACACAAAAAATAGGCTACAGCTGATTAAATGCAAGAAGCCACAACAAAAGTATTTACAGAAAACAAGGGGAGACACTGGTGAATACATTTAACTAATATCACGTTTCCCAGTTATTTACTTCCATAAAAGCTTTAGTGGGTAGATTTGTTTTCTTTTCTTAAAACTGTGAGAGAATGTAAGGTAGGAAACAATCTTTATAAAATATTTCCAGAGTGTCAATGTTCACAGCCCATGTAGGATCTTTGAGCACTGGCAGAATGACAAGGTCAAGAGGTGTCCACACAAGCAGGTGACAGCTGTTGGCTCCGGTCAGGTGCAGGTTTCCCTGGATCTGATGCCAGTAGTTGTGACTTTGTTTTAGTGTCAGGGAACCAACCACTTCATCGAACTCCATGAAAAAGTCCCTACTCTCCGCTGCCTGCAGGATAGTCTTGGTTCTGGCTGACCACGGACACTTGACTTCAATCACGCAGTTTCCAAACACCGTGCCATCAGGAGATCCACCAAGCAGGCCACTATCAGACAGGAACAGTCCCCTCTCTTGTATAACAACACCAGTGCGCTCAGTGTATTCCTGCTTTGCCCTTGGCTCATGCAGGATTCCCCAATCACATGCCTTGGGGGTAGGGGACAAATACCACTGAGTCTTAATAAGTGTATTCTTAGACACAGATGCCTTCATTTTAAATATTCACTTATTAACTACAGCTTACTTTAGATCCTTCTTTGAGGTTGTACTGGCCAAGCAGGGTTTTGAATAAGGAAGGCGGGTAAGACTTCCGCTTGACTGCTGCCAAGACCAAACCAAAGTTACTTGCTGTTATCCTTTTCTTGCGATATGTAAACCTGTTAAAAGAAACCAACGATTAGAGAGACCAATTTTGCTCAACAATTGGAATTACAGTTTCATGTACAAACAATCTGACATTCTCCAGCACACTTCTACATTTTGAGCAAATTTACAGCCTTTAGCAGACAATTTGGAACTGATCCGCAGCCATTCCACAGTTGGTGAAAATCCGGGGTTAGAGTAAATGACAGCAGAATGTCATCAGGGCTAACTTAGTTATGCTTTTGTTGTCTGTTTGCATGCGTTTAAGGTTCAGCGTGTTAGACTCTCTGAACCACCAGAGTATACTTTATATTAATAAGCTTTCTTACCATAATGAGTTCTTAGCCTGGCCAACAGTTGCTTCCTCAATCTGCTGCTTCTCCTGATCATTGACAGCAAGCATTGACAGCACATATAGAGCCTTGTCCTCAGCTTGACAAAACCTGGGCTGGTCACCAGCCCATCAAACATCTTGATTGGGAGAGTCTAGATATAAAGTTAGGCACAAGTTGTGAAGTCAGTGAGGTGTCCACATACTTAGCCACATAGTGTATACAAAATACATTTGAAATGAAAGCAATGGTTTACATACATACATACATACATACATACATACATACATACATGTGTGTAGTTTACCAAATTTATTATGAGCCTAAATTATGTATTGTTATTTTTTTAACTATATTACACAGTTTGAAACCTACCCCTGGTTCAAATTTTGAAAAATTAAACATATAACATTGTACAAAACAAAATGATTATGTGTTGGATGACAAAACCCTAGCTGAATTGTCATTGATTTAATGTAAGTGTAATTGTGATGTTTCTGCTAATTCTAATGGAACATTAAAGTACAAACGTAAAAAATCTTACCTGAGGTGTCTCTGGACTCAAAATCCACCCCATCCCTGTAAAACGCCCAAGCTGTAACAAGGATGCCTGAGCCCATTCTTTGTCCTCCTGGGTGACAGGTCTTTTGATGCCAGCTGAAATAATGGTATACAAATGGTTATAATGATAAAATGAGTAATGTATTTATCTCAATTTAATAGCATTTTATTATAATCATCATTTATTCATAGCACACAATCTAAGCTTTTAAAAAAAAAAAAAAAAGGAAAAAAAAAATCTCAGTGTACATCTCAGCCTCACTGTCTTGCAACTATATTTCAATATGGTGATATGATCATGATTTTTCAGCTGCAATACAACACACCGCGAGTGTATGTTAACTTAAATACGATTAATCTCATTAGCAATAGCTTTAAACCACATTACGTAGTTAAAAAAATAATTCAAACCACGCAACATCAACAAACCTATTACAAACCTCGTGTTGTGGATGGTGTTATCTCTGACACTCTCTTGGTTGCAATGTCGTCCCCTTCGGAGCGTTGGCCTTCTTCACACACATTCCACGTCGGTGCGGGACACATTTTTCTCAACCCAAATCAACAAAGCTGCCATATGATGGCACTTGTCTCTGCCGATTGGGCACTCGCATGTGCTGTACCTGACTGCCTGGCCCTCAACGTGCACCTGTATTGAAAACAATTTAACCCTCACCCTAACACTTCTAAAACACATTGCTGTCAGCGCTGTTACCATAACAATACTTCTGTAGCTAGCCCGGGGCTATCAGATCATACTACTACATTGACTAGCCTAAAAGTTCCCTAAAACCTGACTGTCACATATTTACTTTTTAATCCTCGTTTAGTTACATCCACAGTTATAGCAGTCCTGTACATTTTTTTCTTTTGAAATACCTCATCCAGAACATGGAATATCACCTTACGTCAACTAGCTAGCTAGCTTACAGCTAACTCACCTCAACCTCGTAAACCTTCTTTTTCATTGATGCCTGGACTCTACCCTTAATTATGCCACCTGAATGATGCGCTACACTAACCACTCTGTTTGAGTTAAAGGAGTTTAAACCCTTTTTGACCGCCAAGGGTACCTCACTAAAGAAGGACGTGATCGTAAATAAATTTACAGGTTCCGCCATTGTTATTGATCTGGACGTGCTGAGCGCTTGGACCCGGAAGAGGCTAAACGTCACGCGTGACGTCAGACTTAACAACCGGATAAACATGGCTGCAGGATCTGCAAGACCTCCCCAGTTAGAGCCTGAATACTCAAGTTCAGAGGATTCAGGCAAAGAGGACCAATTCATTTCTTTTAGAAGAGGTCAACAGGACGTTTCAGAGTGGTAAGTTGATTGTGTTTTTATTTTAGTATGTAAGGCTTTAGACAAATTCAGCTAACGTTAGACAAGTGTGTCTTGAGTGATGTGGCTATTCGGGTCTAAGGCTAACGTTATATGGTGGCTGTGTATTTTGGCCTCTTTTGGGTTTTAAACCTTTGAAAGTCACAGAAACCACTTAGAGTGAATGATGTGTTTTCATGTTATTATTATCATACAGTCGCTGTTACCTGACACACGCCCACCTACTCTTATCCCCGGCTCTCTGTGCACCGGCGGCAGCGGTGTCAGCAGCATGAAGGTCCCCTGGGACCGCCGGTAGACCATATAGTACGACCTTATTTGTAGTTTCATAAAATGAATTTACGAATATGAAAGAAATTACTACAGATATTAATGTTCTTAACTTGGTCTTCGCAATGTTGTTCATATGTAATGTTCAAACATAATGTTCATATACATTCTCCAGTCAGTACTAAATATTTGAAAACACCCAGATCAAGTATTAAAGTGATTTTTTGTTTACAAATGCATTCAAATTGTTTTCATTGAATTAAACCAATTGACATACTTTTCCTGTTTCATGCTCCAGTTGATGTTTCATGTTACTACAGGTGCACATGTGGACATTGTGAGTGGATGCCGCCCGAGGTTGAATGCCTGTTTTACAACACCAAGACGTGTGAGGGCCACAGCAGAGAAGCAATTGGCAACAGAAGCATATAAATGTTCAATTCAATTTTATTTAAAGAGACCCAACAATTACCCCAAGAGCAAGCATTTGGTGTGACAGTGGCGAGGAGAAACTTCCTTTTTAACAGGCAGAAACCTGGGACAGAACCTACTGTTCAGTAGTGATATGAACTGTAGTAGAAATAGTCTGATAATAACAGTTGCAAGAACCTGAGCTCTGACTGGCTCAGCGCTGAGATCCTCTGGAATGGTGATCTTCTGCAGCTCTTCAGTAAAAGGTGCTGGGTCAGGGACAACACATAGCCTGTGGAATGAAAGAATTATGTTTTAATTTATTTATTAACATGTAATGTTTAATAGCAATTTACTAAATGTATGTGTGACCCGGTGTGTTGTACGAGACAGACAAATATTAGCCCCCGTTTTAATATTTGAACTGATTAGAACCCAAGGACTCAAAACATAAATAAACTATTTTATTACTTCTCTGTATCTCTGTCTGGTCACAGGCTCATTTGAGTACATGTGTTTGAATGGGTGAGGTTGTTCCTGCTGAGCTCAGCATGTCAGCAGAGGGCGCTCTAGGCTTTACAATACACTGGGCATCAGTAGCTAATGCTGACAGTAGAAGTCATCGCCAGTACGTGATGAACGAGTTTAAGTGTGTACGCTACAGAGAGCGATCCTGACCTGAACTGTATCTGTATTTTTACAGAAATAAATGTTTAATGTAAAATAATTTTAACATATGAATTAATTATTTTGCAGAGAGAAACTTTCATCAACAAGAAAGGAAGAGATAATAATAGAAATATGACTAATAAAAACAATAGCAATACGACGCAAGATTTGGCATTAACGAGGTAACTTCAGGTTCAACCCAGGGTTTAGTGTATCACGACGGTGGATCACTTGTTATGAAAGATATAGATTTTCAGCGGAGGTAATTACGTACAGGGCTATTTGTCGGCTTCTTGAGCCATGTGTTGCGGTTTGAATTATGTTGTTATATAATTTATTTGCTCTCACGATATCTTACCACTGTTGGGGTTGCAACTAAAATAATAGTTTATAGCAGTTTATGGAAAGCACAGTGTAATTATGGTCAGATCTTGGTCCTGACTGAGTGATATTAATAAGCGTTGTGATTTGCGTGTTTACAGCATCTGCTTTTTTTTGTCAGCTGTCTTCCTGTTTTAGGAAGCAGTGACTGTATTGTGTTTTGCCTGTAAAATAGTGTCTGTGTTCTTCATATTTATGTAGAATTATAGTTTGCTCTTCTGATGTAAAATATGCGGCTCTGGTAGATGTTTGTGATTGTACCTGCTCTACATGAAGTGCCCTGAGACAACTTCTGTTATGATTTGATCAATAAAATAAAATTGAATTAATGTTGCATGTTGTTGTAATAATTTACTTACAGAATGGTGGCTCAATTTTCCTTCCTTTAAGGCTTTATCCCCCTTTCTTCGCTTTAGGGAAGGCCAGTTTAAAGGCAGGATCTCCCAGAGCACTTGTTGACTGTGGCCGGTTGGCATTCTCATTGAAGTGGGATGCTGAGAGATAGAGTCTGCAACAACAACAATGCAAATTATGTAATGGGTGTGTATTTTATTACTCCAATACATTGTACAAAGAAAGAGAAGTCTACACACTGTGCTAAGCTACCTGAGGAAATGGCACAGATCAAAACTCATTTTCGTAGTTTTTTAAATAATAGATAGGTCAGATAGTATGTAGACTGTGGCTCATTTGAAATAGCAGTAATAACAAACATGATACATAAATACATATCATGTAGTGCGTAGGACAATATATCGGTATACACTCTCTAAGTTCAATGTTATATGTCTGCCCACATTATGTACTGTCTGATAAGGTTCCCATATTAGTTTCCTCTGTTTTTCTTCTCCTCTTTCAACTGCAATGGGAATATACTGTAAGGTCCATAGATATATAATTTGGGAATAACTATTACCAGTAATCATTCAAATGATTACGGTACTTTTGACTTATCAGCTTATAAATACAAATGTAAATAAAATACAACAACGGGTAAACTAACATTTACAAAAATTCAATTTCACAAACCTCTGCTTCTGACGCGAGTCTTAGGAGTGTCCTTTGATAGTTGGGTTCCAACAGATCTTTTAGGAAGGGGGTCAGTCTGGCAGCCAATACTCCGGGAGGTATTGGCCTGGGAAACAGGTCTAATGGCTCCCTAAGAATACATTCACATATGTTAGGAAATATATATATATATATATATGATGAGGTAGCGTCCTCTATCTACTATAACATAAATGACAAATAAAGGCACTTGGATGAGGCAAATAACACTAAACAGTGGCAGTGCAAACAGTGCAGTATAAGAAGGTATTTAACAAGTTAGATGCAATACAGATATATGTGAATATAATAAACAATAGGTAACTACCTAGGTTAATCACATGTAGAGCTTATAACATATATTGCAAAGACAGAAGGGAGAGAGAAAGAAAAATCAAAAGGGTTGGCAAGCAGGGGACGCATTGCACAGAATCGGTCATGTATATCAATAAGGTAATAATTTATTTATATCGTTTATAACATAGTATTAGTGTACTTTCTTGCCAGATTCCCTCACCAAGAAAATACTGTATATCAGACGCTGCAAATGGCTAGCCGTGGCGCGTCCTGTCTCATAGCAGGGTGGAGCAAAAAACTTGAACCCGGCGAGAGCACCAACAATATCTCTAGTTTCCTCCTGCCCCTTGATTAACAAACAAACTATAATAGTAGACGACATCACTGTTGTTTGCTATAGCAAATGTTACTATACAGTTAACTTAGCTACAGCACTAACGTTAGTTAGTTCAGTAGCAAACTAGGTTATATAGTTATAATGTGCACAGTCTCCCCCCCCACACACACACACACAGGGATAAACCGTATGTTAGCTAGTGGTGCCACAGCCAGCTAGCTAACCAGCCAGCTAACCAACCATTAGGAAAAACGAAATTATCAACTCTGTTAGTAATCTACGTTATGAAATAGTTTTCTACTCACCGTTTCAATGCTTGGGAGAGGGTCCTGAATAGTGGGAATGGATCCTTTCATCAACAGTAGTTTTGATACGACATCATATAGCCCCTGATTCAGTAGAACTGCGGTGAGAAATGTGCAGTTCAGTAGCTAGCTAGCTACATACAGTAGCTACATACAGTAGCTAGCTAGCTGAAAAGCCTGACTCGGCAGGCAAGTCTCCAAAAATAAAATCCATCCACCTGTCAGCGACATCTTTTTCTTTTGGAAGGCAGTGCAGTGATGTATTTCATACTCCCACCATGGAATGATGCATTTCTCATGGCCGGTTTTCTGGGAAGACATGACTCCCGCATCTTCACGGATTCTTCTCAGCAGCACGAAGCCAACGTTAGAAAAGGGGGCGGGTCTAAGTCGATTTTGGAACACGACACCCATTGGTTACCCGGTTTCTACGTAGCAAATACATCAAATTCTAACTGGCCCGTTTAGCTGGGAGGCGGTCTAGTTCTGTGGGGGGTGGACAAATGGCGGCAGTGAGCGATTTCACATTTTCACAGCTTTTACTTTACACCCCCGAGCCTATATGACACACAGAATCCCATAAAAACCCATTTTCACCATATGGGACCTTTAAGGTCTCCTAATAGGGTATTTAACATTGGTTGGGCAAAAAATTGCCCGAATACTATTTTATTAGGCCCTTAACTACCCTGTGAATATGGCTCTATTTGGAACAAGAGCTTTTCTTCCAAATATGGTATGCTCATGAATATTCAGAATGAGCTGCGCGCTGATTGGTTTGAGCAAACTACATAGAAACACATGGGAGACTCGACAGCAGGTCTCATATTTCAGACACTGCAAAGTTATACATTGTTTGTCGGGCTATTTCGTTATTAAATTCACTTCTGAGACTTTTTTAAGCGAGAAATCAACTATATAAAGCTCAAATATAAAAGTTATTAATAAATAATAAAAATAAATAAATAAATATGGGCTGTTTTACGAAAATTGATGGCTAATTGCAAATTTGGTAAGACTGTGTGTCAGAGTTCAGCGGCCGGTGCTGCCTGTGTTGCTGCCTCGCCGCCCGGCCTGCCTTCCTTCACAGACCCCGGCCTGCTGTGAGGTAGATAGAGCTCCGTCACGTCTGGCAGCCCACAGCACTCCATACCCACACAAAGTCACAGTTTTTTGGGCTAATGGACTACCTAACGCCACTGCCCTGACAGAGCTCCAGGGCCTGCAACTCCCCTCTTCCTGCTAAATGCTCGGTGTGTGTGAGTGAGTGTGTGAGGCAGCACCGGCTGCTGAACTCCTTGAGATCTGCGCAACCTATTCAGAAGACTAAGCTGACCTCAGATCAGTTGTGTAGCCTATGCAAATGTTGGGGCGTGACAATAGAGACTAGAGCCAAATGAGGAGGAGCCGCCGAGTTGACATCAACTAGGCGGCTTGTTGAGATTTGCCCGTTTTCAGAGGCAGTTTCAAATTGTGAGATTTGCAGAGGAAAGAGGTGTCATTGGGATTTTGAGGTTCTACGTATGTCCTAGTTACCCACTAAACCGTCATTATTCAACTATGACAAGGTAAAATCGGTTTTGCATTCTATCACCCCTTTAAGTAACCTTATCTACATTATCACATTGCCACGCATTGCGCAAGACCTTCTGTGTCAAAGATGCAAAACAGACTGGTCTGCACGGACTATTTAAGTATTTAATGTCAAGGGTTTAAATGGATTTAAAGTTGTCTAAATTGTCTGACTGTAGACATCTCATTTCATTGGTTGCAAAAACGGTGTAGTTTTTGATTATCTTGCGTTGAACTTACTGGATGAATTGAAAAACTTTTAAAGTAAATAAGAAGTGGATCAAAAACATGACTAATACAAAATGGTAATTCACCTAATAAAATCACTTTTTTTGCGACTACAAAAATTATTGTAGAATTGGTTTATAATTTCTGCTGAAAGGATGGTGGTCTAAATATTTTTGGATAGCAGGGGAGGTTCTTATAAAAAAGATTTTAAGATAATTTTTTGGCCATTTTAGGCCTTTATTTTTATAGGACAGATGGAGACATGAAAGGGGAATGACATGCGGCCACTGCGTCGAGAAGTAAACCTCTATGTATGTGCGCGTGCTCTACCAGGTGAGCTACCCATGTGCCCAGGTTCTTTTAACTTTTATTGCAAACCTAAAACAGGCTAAAATTTAAATTGGAATTGATTGCAGGATCTTTCCACCCATGCTTCTTGCACGCGTCCGTAGAAAGGGACAATAGCTTTTTGCAGTTGACGAAACTCAATCTGTTTTGTAAAGTGCCCTTCTGCCATCTAGTGGCTCTTTATTTTGTTTTTCTATTTAACAGTTTATCCTGATT
Organism: Perca flavescens; assembly: GCF_004354835.1. Taxonomy (NCBI): domain Eukaryota; kingdom Metazoa; phylum Chordata; class Actinopteri; order Perciformes; family Percidae; genus Perca; species Perca flavescens. The sequence goes on from NC_041344.1 coordinate 34,198,701, forward strand.
GACTGAGGAAATAAGTTATTGTAATTACATTTTAAATAAATGTTTAAATTAAAAGACTTGATATAAAACAAATATTCAAATAGATTCAAATTAATGTATAGAGTTCCGAATGTTTCGATATATACACCATTTTGTTACAACTATGCCTTTACTCCAGCATTACTGGACAATACATTCACTACATGGTATACGAATTTGAAAGTATATTTGAGAAGCTCGCATAAGGAGGCTAACCTATCTTACCTTAACAAGGTAAAGGAGAACGCCAAGGCCCCTTTCCCCGAAACAGAAGCTAACAGGGCATGGATGTATGGGTAGAGGGCATGGATGTATGGGTAGAGGGCATGGATGTATGGGTAGAGGGCATGGATGTATGGGTACAGGGCATGGATGTATGGGTAGAGGGCATGGATGTATGGATACAGGGCATGGATGTATGGGTAGAGGGCATGGATGTATGGGTACAGAGAATGGATGTATGGATACAGGGCATGGATGTATGGGTAGAGGGCATGGATGTATGGATACAGGGCATGGATGTATGGGTACAGGGCATGGATGTATGGGTAGAGGGCATGGATGTATGGGTACAGAGAATGGATGTATGGATACAGGGCATGGATGTATGGGTAGAGGGCATGGATGTATGGATACAGGGCATGGATGTATGGATACAGGGCATGGATGTATGGGTACAGGGCATGGATGTATGGGTACAGGGCATGGATGTATGGGTAGAGGGCATGGATGTATGGGTCCATGGCATAGATGTATGGGTACAGAGAATGGATGTATGGATACAGGGCATGGGTGTATGGGTACAGGGCATAGATGTATGGGTACAGAGAATGGATGTATGGATACAGGGCATGGGTGTATGGGTACAGGGCATGGATTTATGGGTACAGGGCCTGGATGTATGGGGCCAGGGCCAGGCAGCATGACGGAGACAACCGTAGGACAGAGAACACTACAGGAGGGCTTTCACCGGCGACCCGATAGCTGCTGGTTAGTAAATATGCAGGAGGAAGTGTGGGTTAATATGTGTTTTACTACTGGGATGTCTACACAACTGTGTGAGTCGATTGACTTCAAAAAGTTCACGTCACACATTTTGCAATAACTGCGGCGTCTTGCGTAGACTTGTTTACATATTTTACATGTCATTTAGCTGACGTTTTTAGCTAAAGCAACTTACAATTGCTATATATCAGAGTTGGACGCCTCTGGAGCAACTAGGGGTTAAGTGTCCTGCTCAGGGACACATTGGTTGATGTATCGCAGTGGGAATTGAACCCATGTCTCCTACACCAAAGGCATGTGTCATATCCACTGGGTGGTGATGACCATATGTACACTACCGGTCAAAAGTTTGGGGTCACTTAGAAATTTCCATTCCACTCCATTCCAGACACAATACCTGCTGAGATCAGTTGTATTGTTTTTTTTAACCAGGGCAGCAGTTTTCTGATTACATTATTTGCTTACATAATTGCAAAAGGGTTCTCGACTGTTGTAGAAAGAAGTGGCTGAAGAAACACTTGAAATTCATGCTTTTTGGTCTAAACGTCATACCCAAATTAAAAGTGGTACAGCTCCCATATACTTTGACACTCAGGGGTGTGCCTGATATCATTGGAAAGGTGATTGATGTGGGTTTGTTTGTGTATTAGAGAAGTGTTGTATTTTGTAGTCTTTTGGCTTTTTTATTTGCACTTTTCAAATAGAAATAAAAAAACGCACAGACATATTTGTAGAAAAGAATTCATATAAAATCCATTTTTGAGTCTTTTAGCTTCTGAATTTTTTTCTGTAGTAAGCTGAGACGTGGCTAATGCTGTGTTGTCTGTCACCTGTCAGATGTGTTTACAGCAGTGTATTTTAATAATTTTACAGATTTATAACTTGGACAGAAATAAAAAATCTCCATTCTAGCCTCTGTAACTCTGTGTCAGTAAGGCCTAGAATCACCCTGACACAACTTGAGAATGTTTCCTTTCCAATGATATCAGGCACACCCCTAAGTGTCAAAGTATATGGGAGCTGTACCACTTTTAATTTGGGTATGACGTTTAGACCAAAAAGCATGGAATTTCAAGCATTTCTTCAGCCACTTCTGTCTACAATAGTCGAGAACCATTTTGCAATTATGTAAGCACATAATGTAATCTGAAAACTGCTGCCCTGATTAAAAAAAACAATGCAACTGATCTCTGCTGGTATTCTGTCTCCATCCATCCATCCATCCATCTTCGTCCGCTTATCTGGTGTCGGGTCGCGGGGGGAGCAGCTCCAGCAGGGGACCCCAAACTTCCCTTTCCCGAGCAACATTAACCAGCTCCGACTGGGGATCGGCGTTCCCAGGCCAGGTTGGAGATATAATCCCTCCACCTAGTCCTGGGTCTTCCCGAGGCCTCCTCCCAGCTGGGCGTGCCTGGAACACCTCCCTAGGGGGCGCCCAGGGGCATCCTTACCAGATGCCCGAACCACCTCAACTGGCTCCTTTCGACGCAAAGGAGCAGCGGCTCTCTCCGAGCTCCTCACGGATGACTGAGCTTCTCACCCTATCTCTAAGGGAGACGCCAGCCACCCTCCTGAGGAAACCCATTTCGCCGCTTGTACCCTGGATCTCGTTCTTTCGGTCATGACCCAGCCTTCATGACCATAGGTGAGGGTAGGAACGAAAACTGACCGGTAGATCGAGAGCTTTGCCTTCTGGCTCAGCTCTCTTTTCGTCACAACGGTGCGATAGATTGAATGCAATACTGCACCCGCTGCGCCGATTCTCCGACCAATCTCCCGCTCCATTGTCCCTCACTCGCGAACAAAACCCCAAGGTACTTGAACTCCTTCACTTGGGGTAAGGACTCATTCCCTACCTGGAGAAGGCATTCCATCGGTTTCCTGCTGAGAACCATGGCCTCCGATTTAGAGGTGCTGATCCTCATCCCAACCGCTTCACACTCGGTTGCGAACCGATCCAGTGAGTGCTGAAGGTCGCAGGCCGATGATGCCATCAGGACCACATCATCTGCAAAGAGCAGCGATGAGATCCCCAGCCCACCAAACTGCAACCCCTCCCCACCCGACTACGCCTCAATATCCTGTCCATAAATATTACAAACAGGATTGGTGACAAAGCGCAGCCCTGGCGGAGGCCAACCCTCACCTGAAACGAGTCCGACTTACTACCGAGAACCCGGACACAGCTCTCACTTTGGTCATACAGAGATTGGATGGCCCTGAGTAGAGACCCCTCACCCCATACTCCCGCAGCACCTCCCACAGTATCTCCCGGGGACCCGGTCATACGCCTTCTCCAAATCCACAAAACACATGTAGACCGGTTGGGCATACTCCCAGGCTCCCTCCAGGATCCTTGCGAGAGTGAAGAGCTGGTCCGTTGTTCCACGACCAGGACGGAATCCGCATTGTTCCTCCTCAACCCGAGGTTCGACTATCGGCCGAACCCTCCTTTCCAGCACCTTGGAGTAGACTTTACCAGGGAGGCTGAGAAGTGTGATACCCCTATAATTGGCACACACCCTCTGGTCCCCCTTTTTAAAAAGAGGAACCACCACCCCAGTCTGCCACTCCTTTGGCACCGTCCCAGACTTCCACGCAATGTTGAAGAGGCGTGTCAACCAGGACAGCCCCTCCACACCCAGAGCCTTGAGCATTTCTGGACGGATCTCATCAATCCCGGGGCTTTGCCACTGTGTAGTTGTTTGACTACATCAGTGACTTCCGCCTGGGAAATCGGCGACAATCCCCGTTATCCTCCAGCTCTGCCTCTAACATAGAGGGCGTATTAGTCGGATTCAGGAGTTCCTCAAAGTGCTCCCTCCACCGCCCCTATTACCTCCTCAGTGGAGGTCAACAGTGTCCCATCCTTACTGTACACAGCTTGGATGGTTCCCCTTCCCCCTCCTGAGGTGGCGAACAGTTTTCCAGAAACACTTTGGTGCCGACCGAAAGTCCTTCTCCATGTCTTCTCCAAACTTCTCCCACACCCGCTGCTTTGCCTCTTTCACGGCAGAGGCTGCAGCCCCCTTCGGGCCCTTCGGTGCCCTGCAACTGCCTCCGGAGTCCTCCGAGATAACATATCCCGGAAGGACTCCTTCTTCAGTCGGACGGCTTCCCTGACCACTGGTGTCCACCACGGTGTTCGTGGGTTACCGCCCCTTGAGGCACCTAAGATCCTAAGACCACAGCTCCTCGCCGCAGCTTCAGCAATGGAAACTTTGAACATTGTCCACTCGGGTTCAATGCCCCAGCCTCCACAGGGATGCACGAAAAGCTCCGCCGGAGGTGTGAGTTGAAAGTCTGTCGGACAGGGGCCTCCTCCAGACGTTCCCAATTTACCCGCACTACACGTTTGGGCTTACCAGGTCTGTCCAGAGTCTTCCCCCACCCCCTGACCCAACTCACCACCAGATGGTGATCGGTTGACAGCTCTGCCCCTCTCTTCACCCGAGTGTCCAAAACATACGGCCTCAGATCAGATGAAACGATTATGAAATCGATCATTGACCTCGGCCTAGGGTGCTCTGGTACCAGGTACACTTATGAGCATCCCTATGTTCGAACATGGTGTTCGTTATAGACAATCCATGACTAGCACAGAAGTCCAACAACAAACAACCACTCTGGTTTAGATCAGGGAGGCCGTTCCTCCCAATCACGCCCTCCAGGTGTCTCCATCATTGCCCACGTGTGCGTTGAAGTCCCCCAGCAGAACAATGGAGTCCCCCACTGGAGCCCCATGCAGGACTCCAGTCAAGGTCTCAAGAAGGCCGAATACTCCGAACTCCTGTTTGGTGCATATGCACAAACAACAGTCAGAGTTTTCCCCACAACCCGCAGGCGAGGGAGGCGACCCTCTCGTCCACCGGGGTAAACTCCAACACAGCGGCGCTCAGCCGGGGGCTTGTGAATATCCCCACACCCGCCCGGCGCCTCACACCCTGGGCAACTCCGGAGAAGAAAAGAGTCCAACCCCTATCCAGGAGTATGGTTCCAGAACCGAGACTGTGCGTAGAGGTAAGCCCCACCAGATCTAACCGGTAGCGCTCCACCTCCCGCACCAGTTCCGGCTCCTTCCCCCACAGAGAGGTGACGTTCCACGTCCCCAGAGCCAGCGTCTGCCGCCCGGGTCTGGTCCGTCGAGGCCCCTGACCTTCACTGCCACCCATGTGGCATCGCACCCGACCCCAACGGTTCCTCCCACAGGTGGTGGGCCCATGGGCTGGAGAGATGGGAGCCACGTAGTTTGTTCGGGCTGTGCCCGGCCGGGCTCCGTGGCAAACCTGGCCACCAGGCGCTCGCCGACGAGCCCGCCGTCTGGGCCTGGCTCCAGACGGGGGCCCCGGGCTTCCTCCGGGCAGGGTCACTCCATCTCTACCTTGCTTCTTCATTGGGGTTTTTGAACCATTCTTTGTCTGGCCCCTCACCTGAGACCACTTTGCCTTGGGAGACCCTACCAGGAGCACAAAGCTCCAGACAACACAGCCCTCAGGTTCACAGAGACACACAAACCTCTCCACCACGATAAGGTGATGGTTCACGGTATTCTGTCTGGAATGGAAATTTCTAAGTGACCCCAAACTTTTGACCGGTAGTGTATTTCTAAAATTGTATTATGTTTTTGTGGAGTTATTATTACACAATACTTTTTCCGACCTTTTGGAATCTTGCCCCTGACAAATAACCCATTTTACAAAAAAAAACTAACACTAAAACTAATAAAAACTAAACTAAAATTAAGCATTTTCAAAAAATAAAAGCTAATCTAAACTAGCAAACCCACTTTAAAAACAAATAAAAACTAAACTTAACTGAATTTGAAAACAAAAAGTCAAAACTAATGAATTGTAACTGCCCGATAAAATATGGAGGACTGCACTATCCCGTATTCACAGTTGTTCAATAAATAGCAGACACAGGTTATTTCAGTTCAAAGTGATGTACCGTTTTCGTTATTCTAAGGTCATGTTACATACATTGACCCTCCTTTCTCCAATTTGTGACAAACATAAATCAGATAATTGTATATTGCTGCATTTATTTCGGAGCTGCCCATTAATTTACCCTTTCTGGTCAAGAATCTATCTTTTTTACCAGGGTTTATCACAAGACACACAACTGGCTCTTTTTGGATGCTCAGAGGACTCTTTAATCCTCCCTCTACACATTCAAACAGCTATATTGATGGGTATGGTTCTGGCAAAAAAAACTAATTCTTAAGGACTGGAATATACCTTTTTCACAGCAGACATGTTGACATGTCATAGTAGGAAAAGCACAGGTGTATTCAAAACCATTAATGATGGCTGCATTCCACTTAGTGATGAATTAACTTAAAATGTCTTTTCTGGCTCTGTAACGTGGTGAATTCTAACTGAAAAGTGCCGAAATCACTGATCATTACAAAATAAAGTTTCCACTACAGTTACTGGCATGACTGTCTATGAAAAAACATAATCATATCCGCTGATACTCCATAAAAGTTTGATCATATTATGTGGGAAATGTTTCACATCTTTCACACTATTAACTGTTTAATTCGCAGGCTACTTAATCTCTGTTAAACATGAGGACGGGAAAAAAAATTATAAATCCACTTAGAAAATACTTTCAGTCATCCTCTGCATTTCCCATAGATGAAATAGCCTATCTTACTATCTTACTGGGGGGTGGAGGGGAGGTAGTAGTGTGATCCCGTGGATGAATTGTAGGCTATTAAGTGAACAAGGTGTACCCGGTCCACCAAACACTGGGCCGTCTTGATTCTGCACATATTTCTGTTACTGTAGTCCTATTTACTATTTCATTATTTCATCCGTGCGCACTGTCAACCTGCTGTGGAGACGCTGGCCTCACTAACCTCTCCTCCTCTGACTTGGGTCTATATCGCACTGGACTCAGTTTCACTGAGCCTACTAACACTTAATAAATAAAATAAATTGCATTGCATCAGTGAGTTCAAATTGCTTATTATGCGTAATTTGAAATGACACTGAGATGCATGTTGTTCTGTAACTGGTGTGGCGCTGCTGCTATTCTCTTCATTTCCACTTTGACATTAAAAAGTTTTTTACATGGTTCGGTGCATTCACCACTTGGTCACCATTTGCCATTCTGGGCATTTTCTTTTATTGCTTATCCAAGATGACAAACCTCCAAACAGAACATTTTTTTCTCGCCTCCACCTCCGTGATCAGCACCTCAACCTCACAGTCGCTGAAGTTTTTTTTTTTCGTCTGCAGCGGGATAATCCATTGTGATTGGACAAAGAATGACGTCGGGGGCGCATTTATAGTCATTTCCATATTAATTTATGGGAGGAGGCAAGGCGGGGTCGGTCACTCATTCATGTGCGCTCAATTTTACGTTGATTATCATGTATAAAGGAAAGGTGCACAGGACCTGGCGTACGACCGGTTTTATACATGTGAATAATTCTGTGCGTAGGTACTTTTCAAGTTTTGGCCGTACGCCATCTTCAAAGCTGCGCAGTCTTTTATACATGAGGCCCCTGGTATGGTGCATGCTGACTCACTGAAATAGCTCACTGGGACACTGGGATGGAATAGAGCCATTGTTAAGTTCATCAATTTCAGCTGTGCTTTTCCTACTACGACAAGTCAACATGTCTGCTGTGAAAAAGGTCCATACATCAAATCCACCATGTTTATGAAACTTGCTACATGAACAATGATCCACCTGGAGAAACTGCGGACTAAGTTTTCAAAACATCAGCATAAAGGGGAAGAATCCTGGGGCACTATTTGCAATTTCTGGACCCAATGTGATTCTACTTTCATTTATGCATGTATGTATGCATTGACTTTGTCTGCTTGTCTGAATTGGGCATATTTGTACCTCTCCCCCCTTGTGCGTTTGTGTGTGTGTGTGTGTGTGTGTGTGTGTGTGTGTGTGTTTGTTTCGTTTGTATTTTGGGTGTTGATTTTTCTATATGTTATCCATATGTCAAAAAACTTATAAATAAATTACTAATAATTATAAATAAAAATAAAGACTCCATAGTCTAACACCTGACCTCAAAATGGAAAGTCAAGTTGAATGATGGATTTGAAAAAGTGTGTCACCCCTAGTAACCAGGTCCTAAATCCAGTTCACACTCGGATATCAACAGTTTCACCCAGAGAGCTCTATATATTATGCTTACCTGTGACGTTTAGCCCATCTGAGCGCTGACACCAGACGTGGCGAGATGAAGCCCTCCATGGTCCAGTCATCCACTTGTATTCCAAACACTGACCCTCTGCAGGAAAAGCATAGCCATGACTTTGTTAAAAGCTTTAACAATGTAGCTTATACTGTAGATCAGGGGTGATTCTAGAATCAGACCTTTAGGAGTGCCTGGAACCCTTTTAATTTTTTTATTTGTTACATTATTCTACTAAACTAATATGCATTTTAACATCATTGTGGACCATCGTGATAGGGGAAACACTGAATTGTGTAATTAGAAAGACACCATCAATTCTGAGAAAACCTACTTTAATGCTGAGCCACAGGGCCATTATTACAAAGTAAGTGTCAATAACATTTGAAAATTTGAGATTCATGTGATTTTGACTAAAGGCTGACAATGAAAATGTCTGAAAATGTTTTTTCTAAATGATCTAGGCATCCAGATTCTGGGTTTAGTTTCACAATGTTGTGATATTCCTAGAGCAGAACTCCTTAGCTCACAAAATATTAACACAGACTTTTTTTTTGGGCAATTCTTTTTTTTAAAAGGGCTACAATGGCCCCTGCTGTAGAATCAACATGCAGTTCTATAATATGCCTCTGTGAATGACTTTAGTGTCATTTTGAGTTCCAGCAGGACTCTGACAGACTGACCTGTACACGGCCGAGCCTCCAGCTCCTGTTCTGGACACTGCAGCAGGTTCTCTGGATCCTGGGCCACCACGGCTCGGGACCGGACCTGGACTGAGCCAAAACCCAGGTCATCCCCACTCACGCAGCTTAGCTGGCACGGACTCCAAACTGTCCAGTCTGTCAGGTAGCACTCTCCTACAGAACATACAGAGAGTTCAGCAACTAAAACTCTAAATGGGAAAAGCAAGTCCATTTAGTGCGGCCATAATTCATGTTTTTAAGCCTGAATCACCTGTACCACCATTCTTTTTGAACAGCTGACAATTAGACATAACTTAAAATGGTCAAATCCCAAAAAAATGCATTCAAATAATGGCTGAGTTTTGACAAGCTGCAAGCATTAACAAATACAGACGGGTGGCTTATAAAGGCCAGGTATAAAAAAAAAGACAGAGAGGGTGTGGAATTAACTATAGTCTGATTCCACTTGATTCTACTTTGCTCACTGTTAACGCACTGTTAATCTACCTTCAGTGAAATAAAACACAGTAGATGTCTACATGTAAGAATGTAAGTTCATTGTAAATAACTCAGATTTTTCAAAGCTTTCAACTGCATCACATCGACTTCGGAAAAGTGACGACAGCTGAGCTATTTCCATGACAACCGAGCCGAGGGCATCCACTGACGAAGATGTGGTTAAAAGCATAGAAAAATACCACTCAGTGAACCTTGAGCCTTTTTTTCAGATTAAAAAGCAGAGGGAGGAATTCCGTCTTGTGAGATGCTAGACTTTTAAGATGATTGAAGAGAAGTAGTGAAGAGAAAACAGTATTGCTGTTAAAAAGATAAAGTGAGAGCAGTGGAGTGGTGACCATGACATGACTGTTGTTGTACTGATAGAATCAGTGCTGTGGAAATGTACATATGCTGAATGTATTAAGACAAAAGGCTAAAGATGGAGGAAGTGTTGAGTTTGCATTAACAACAAATTAAAACATAAAAAGTAGGAGAGCAGGAAATAGTGAGGCTTACTAAAATATAGAATATGCTTATACAATATGGGAATTAAAAAAAAACGGTTTTAAATAAAGGTCTGATTTTCCCTGCACTATTAAAAGCATCCAATTATGCCAATTTTCAGTATTTGAACTGGAAAGCCTCCAATCAACACTTCAGCCAATCAGAGTCAAGTACTATGAGGACTAGTAGATTGATTGGCAACATCGTTACATACTACATATTTGAAAACTGAGGCAAAACAGGAAAACTAAATTATATTGGATTTTTTAAAACTTATTCTTTCTTGTTACATCATTGATTCAATCCCCAGACCAACAGGATAAATCTGGGTGAAGAAGTGAAAGAGTAGCGTTTGTCCCTCCCTCATTACCACCACTGAGGTGCCCTTGAGCGAGGCCCTTAACCCTCCCCCCAAAAAAAAAGAAACGCTGCTCAGTGTCCAGCAGATCAGACTGTGGTTGTACTGGGCAGCTTCCAGGTATGAACGTGGAACTGTGTGAATGTGACAGGTCGTCACAGATGAGAACTTGTTCTCAACTGACTAACCTGGATAGACAGATAATAAAAAATAAATACAAATTTGATCTTTCTAAGATGTCACAGAAGATATGCCATGTTTCATTCAGGTGCAGGTATATCCATTCAAATGTCCACTTCACTCCCTGGCAGTGGAAGGCTGTGTGGCTGGACAATGGTCAATAGCATACACTGAAGTGAAATCAAGATGAAAACGCCTCCTCTCAGATGTTTTCCTACCAAAACCCTGATTCAGTTTTCATTACGATCATCTGCCCAGAAGAATGATATTCTCAGCAAAGAGAATATTCAACAAGAGAAGATTCTCCTTAAAATAGATTACTCTGCTCCCTCTGTAATGCCAAGGCTAATGTGAGCACATTAATGCACATTCAATTAATCATGAAGCCTCCCATCCAATACATAACTAAATCAGGTAGGGAAGAAGAATTGTAAAATCACAATTCTATTAAAAATGGGTTTCCATCAGAGTGAATGGTTTTCTTTTTGAAGTAGTCAGAATGGACAGAAGCAGGAACCAGATCTGAGGCTCCTCGTTGACCTTGTAGTCTCCACAAAGCCACTTAACTTGATTATGGGCTGATTACACCCACACACAGTCCAAGCTGGAGCAGTCAGTGTAAGTATACACATGCTTCTACAAATACAATACACACACAGTGCAGCTGCTGTAACCAGCCAGTTTTTATTTTCTTTTTTCGGCAGCTTGATAGCAACTGAAAGCTTTTTATTTTGGCATAATAAAAGTTGCCTGCCACAAACATCTGTTATCAGCTCTTTAAAAGCTTGCGGCATTGTCCTCAGCTCTCTTCCTCCCACCTGTTAACATCGGCGCTGCATTGTGTGGTACACTCTGGAGCTCTTGAAGCTCCTACAATCAAACACACTCAACAGTAAGTGCTTCAACTGCCAGGTCTTTGTTGTTATTGTGAAAGCCTGGAATAAGCACGAGAGGTGGTACTAGAGAACAAAACACTGACTAGTGAATACTGTTATATTTATATGTTGTCTAACCAGTTGGATGTTGAATCCTGGCAGACACTGTGGAATAAGCTATCGATGACGACGTTCCACTTCTAGGATTGTTTAGGTGCCGCCTTAAAATTCCGCCGGATCTCCCTCTTTTTAGGACGGATGTCCGTCCCTTTCCTCTTCCTTTGTGTTGGCGTTCTAACCTCCGGTGGATCTGTGAGGACTATGGTTAACTGCTCCTCAGATCTCTGCAGGGTAAATCCAGACAGCTAGCTAGACTATCTGTCCAATCTGAGTTTTCTGTTGCACGACTAAAACTACTTTTAAATGTACACAGGTTCCACCAAAACAAGTTCCTTTCTGAGACTATTTAGCAGAGGCACCGTTATTGTGTCAGGGGCTTAGCACCACCCAAGATGATTGTGATTGGTTTAAAGAAATGTCAATAAACCAGAGCACGTTTTTCTCCCATCCAGGAATGCTGTGTGGACTAGCCAGACCTTGCTCTGCAGCGCTGAGGAGGAAGGTCTGGCAATGTGAGACTAGTCCCCCCCAAATCATTTCCCTTTGTTGCCTTTCTCTTTTTGTTAACATTGTTGAGGAAGTCATCTTGTTTGAATAGACTTTATTGGAATTTTCAATGGACAAAATCTATAAGGGTTTCGCATTGACATTCAATGTGAGCACACACGCTACGACTAGTTGATCGATGCAAACAGCGTATGCATTAAAATTGACATTTGTACATTTTAACAGAGGCTGATTGACACATGTACAATGTACATAATTAATACAAATGTACAGTGTCTATCCAGCAGACAGCAACAGGTGGATCAAATGCAGAAAATCCTCCTAACCTTACAAAAAAAAGTCCAAGAACAATGGTGCCGTTCTTCAAACCACAACAGATCGGTTAAATCAACGGTAAACAAAAGAGGGGCTATACTTAACAACCTAATTGGAATTAAAACAACCACTGGAACAATAGAACAGAATAAGAAAATTAGATATGGACTATTAAATATTAGATCTCTGTCTTCTAAAGCAATATTGGTAAACAATTTGATATCAGATAATCAATTCTGTGTTACCGAAACCTGGCTGGGCCATGAAGAATATGTTAGTCACTAGGTCTGCAGTCTGAACGTAGCCTACTGCAGGCCAAAGTGGCCCAAATCGGGGGTCAAGTGACCAGGTCAGGCTTCTTCAGAAGTAGTGTGAACACTCAAATCTAGCCCATATCTGATTTTTTCAGATCAGATTTAGGCAACTTCCACATGTGGTCCTGAATCCGACCCGACCGCAATGTGAACAGCCAAGGCGGATTCGATGTGACTTTTACCTCAAAACCCTTCGCTGCGCCCTCTCTCCCCGCCGGGAGGGGCGGGGCCCCCTGCTTCCAGTGCGGCTGTTAACCGGGGCGGACTGTCCTCATTGTTACCCAACCGCGCGTCGCATCGCCAGGGCGGGGATCGGCTCACGTAAAAAGGTGATGTCGGCAAACCCCCCCTCCGACCCGCCTGTAAACACGAACCAAGGAGTCGGGGTCGCCCCGTGGTGCAATGAAAGTGAAAGCCGGCGTGCGCAGGCTGAGGTGGGATCCCGGTCCCTTGGGGTCGCCGCACCGCCGGGGAGGTGGAGCGTGTGCGAGGGCGAAGCCAGAGTGGTGGAGGCCCGTAGCGGTCCTGACGTGTCACACAGACCTCTGTAGTGAAGCTGCAGCCATAACCCCGCAAATTTGTCTCTCTTTCTCTTCAGTCTTCTCCTCCTCAGCACCTGCGCATTGATGTTATGGCTGCCATTACACAAACATTTTAATACAAAATCAAAAAATAAAAGCGAAAATGCTGACTTCCTCCATAACCTCCCTAACTTAAGTGCAACAGCGTGCTGCGTCTGATGTCATCGTTATTGTTCTTTTGCGCATGCGGGTCAGTTCGTAACCGCAAACTGTTCACACTGGAATCTGATATAGGCCACATTTTGAAAGGTAATGTGAACAGCCAAACAAAAAATCAGATCTGAGCAAAAAATCTGAATCAGGCATTAAGACTTGCGGTGTGAACGTAGCCTAAATGAAGCGACTCCTCCCAGTCATATTAATACTCAAATTCCTAGAGGCTCAGGCCGAGGAGGGGGAGTTGCAGCCATCTTTGATTCATGCCTGTTAATTAATCCTAAACCTAAACTAAATTATAACTCGTTGTTCTTAGTCTTCAACCTCCAACACGGAAAACATTACAGCCAATTATATTCGCTGTTATTTGCTGAGCTCCAGGTCCGTATTCTGAATTTTTATCTGAATTCTCTGAGTTTTTATCATGTGTAGTCCTTAAAGACAAAGTAGTTATAGTAGGTGATTTTAATATCCATGTGGATGTTGACAGCAATAGCCTCAGTACTGCTTTCAACTCATTATTAGATTCAATTGGTTTCAGTCAGAGTGTGCATAAGTCAGGCATGTGGCATTGATATTGAGGATTTAATAATATTTCTGCAGAATCCTGTATTATCAGACCATTTCGTAATAACTTTCGAATCCTTACTACCCGACTATACAAAGTTAGATAAAAGCTTCTACACTAGATGCCTATCTGACAGTGTTATAGCAAAATTTAAGGAAGATATTCCAACAGCATTTAACTCAATGTCATGCCTTAATATAACAGAGGACCTTTGTGTTAACTTTAGTCCCCCCCAAATTGATACATTTGTAGATGGTGTTACGGCCTGCCTACAGACGACTTTAGACTCTGTTGCTCCCCTCAAAAATAAGATAATAAAGCAAAGGAAATTAGCTCCTTGGTATAACTCCAAAACTCACAAATTAAAACAAATCTTGCAAAAACTTGAAAGTAAATGGCATTCCACCAAACTGGAAGAATCTCATTTGGATTGGCAAGACAAAACCTGAAAACCTATAGTATGGCCCTCAGAAATGCCAGATCAGACTATTATTCATCACTGATAGAAGAAAATAAGAACAACCCAAGGTCTTCTTTTCAGCACTGTAGCCAGGCTGACAGAGAGTCATCGCTCTAGTGAGCCATCTATCCTTATAGCTCTGAGTAGCGAATTTAATAAAATAAATAATTAAACGATTAGAGATAAAATTCATCACCTTTTGCCCTCAACTTCTAAAGGTTCACCTTTAAACACAGGACTACTAGAAAGAACGACAAGACCTAACATATACTTAGACTGCTTTTTTCCTATAGACCTTCAACAATTAGGGCCCTATCTTGCACTCAGCACAATTGCCTTTGTACACGACGCATGTATCATTCCTATTTTGCACCCGACGCACAGCGGACTTTTCCCTCCACAGATGCACGTCGGTAAATTAGGGAATGTATTTGCGCTCCCGGGGGTGGTTCAGCAAAAAGAGGAGGCGTGTTCAGGCGCAAACGTTCCCTGGTGCTATTTTGCAGTTTCAGAAAAAAATTCCGCCACAGACCAGGAAAAACCTGGTCTAAAGTCAGTGGCGCTAGTCTAAAGTCAGTAGCGCGTTATTCAGATGCTATTTTAGGGGCGCATGCTTGGCCATAATGTAGCGTGTGCACAACGTGCATACATTTTGCTTCTCTTATCTACACGGACGCAGCAGTTCCCATTTTTGCAAACCATACATAATTACAAAGAAAAATATTACTGAAAATGCGCTTCAGGTGTTTGGATCGGTCAGGAGGCACTTTACAGTACAGTCCTCAAAAAGTCCCAGCATTCTTTGTGGCTTGTTGTGTTTTACACAACATTTCCATGAATCATGGATGTGTTGATGACATAAATGAGGAAATATTAGAGGACTTGAGGAGACGTGATATTGAACTATGGCGGGATTGAACACTCCGGCGGAATCTGGCCTGGGAGTGGCAATGCGCGATGCGATCCTGGTGGAGCGGGTGGACGGAGATGGAGTGGGGGGTAGGAGGAAGGGGCACAACATGTGCATGTGGTGGGTTTGGAGGCCCACGCTCCATGGCTGCAGCAATCCTCTCCAGACTTGAGGAGATGAGCCCGAGAGGCCGCAGCAACATCGCCACCCGGTCAAGACGGCATTTATTACTTTGCCGCATCCCGGACAGCTCCCCTGGCGTGCGCCAGGCAAATCCTCCGTCATAATAGCAATCCGCCACGGAACAAGCGCGCTTGATCTTAAAGGGAATGTGAGATTACGCTCTGATTGGTTCTTTTCACGTTACGCCCAAACCACACCTAGCTACTTCAGACCAACCCATTTTAGATTTGCGTCGGGCGCAAGAGTCATTTATCCCGCCGGTATAATAGCAACAGCGCTCGAGACCCGCCCACAAAGCTACTTGCATTTCATGTTTGATACTTGCGTTTCGGATCATTAAAATAGGGCCCTTAATGTTAAAAGTCTGTTCAGCTAAGCCATCTACCTGTCTCTTAGACCCCATCCCAACGAGGCTACTTAAAGAAGTGTTACCCGTGGTTAACACTTCATTACTAGATATGATCAGTATGTCTTTATTAGCAGGTTATGTACCACAGTTATTTAAAGTAGCTGTGATAAAACCTCTTCTGAAAAAACCCACTTTCGATCCTGAAGTCTTAGCCAACTACAGACCTATATATATATCTAACCTTCCCTTTCTTTCCAAGATCCTTGAGAAGGTAGTCGCTAATCAGTTATGTGATTTTTTACGTAGTTTGAGGACTTTCATTCAGGATTTAGAAAGCATCATAGCACAGAGACGGAACTGGTGAAAATTACTAACAACCTTCTAACTGCTGCCGACAAAGGTCTTGTTTCCATACTTGTCTTATTTGATCTTAGTACTGCATTCGACACTATTGACCATACCATCCTGTTACAGAGATTGGAACATTTAGTTGCCATTAAAGGAATCACACTTAGCTGGTTTAAGTCATATTTCTATGATCGATCTCAATTTGTTAATGTTAACAATAAATCCTCCATGTATGCTAAAGTTAGCCATGGCGTCCCACAAGGCTCAGTGCTTGGACCAATTCTATTCTCCTTATATATGCTTCCTCTAGGCAATATTATTAGGAAACACTCAATTAACTTTCACTGTTATGCAGATGACACCCATAGTGTGTCTCAAATCGCACACTTCCCATAGTGCACTAAGGGAAGTGCACTTCGTACACTATGTACTTACTTGCATAGTGCGTAAAATTTGACGGGGAGTATTGTCTCAAATCGAGCACTGCCTTATGTACTTACCGGAAGTGACGATCAAAACATCTCAGTCCTCCTCCTTCCTCTTCTGTGAAATTGTGAATTATACCCAGGGCAGAGCATTCTCACCACCTGTTGTCACCATACATTTCTGCCTTGTTCATTAAAATGAATGTGATTGTTTTTATTGTTGCCCTCTGTTTTATGCAACCGTAAACATCCAGGTATGATGATATTCATGCTTTTGCTCTTAATTCATTGTAAAAAAAATAAATAACCAAACATGGCCATTTTGAGTTATTTAGCAAAATTGGAGCAATTAAAATTGTGTCCAACTGACATATAACATTAACATAGAAAATAGTCATATTATATGTTGATATATAGGATGTTTATTGCAATAGCTATTAAATACAGTGAAAATACAAGAGTGAAAGCAGAGGCAACACAATAGACATTTAAATAGATCCTATTGTTCTATTCATTGCTGGCCCTGTATTTTGATGGGGAAAGTGATTTGAGGGGGGACTTCAGACTCTACAGCAGGATCCTTTAGCGGTACATCCTCGGTACGGCGTGGGAGCCGTCATCGAGGCCCTTGTCTTCCTCTTTTGGCTCGCCAGCGGTACATCTGATCGTGGTTTAGCCAGAGCCTTTGCAGCGTGCTGTCCACAAGACCAGCAGGGAAATCCTCTCTCTCCTCCCCCAGGTCGTTCTCCTTCCAGCAGAGGAGGACTTCCCTCAAATTGGCAGCATTGTCCATGTCCCTAACGATTATATAAGTCAGATCAGGACAGAAACTGCACTGTTAATATGATATAAGATAGCATACATTAACGTACTGTAACATTACTACTAACGTTGGCAGCTTAATGTATATTTACCAGATCACACATCTAACGCTAAAATCGTCTGCAGTGAGGACGATAGTTTAAAAACAACAACCGTATACCACAACACATGTAACGTTAGCTAGGTTATAACTGATTTGCCAGTGGTTAAACCAAAGAGCATAGCTAGAAGTACCGGTAACTTCGCCGCTGTTAGCTAGCTAAGGTTAGCTAAAGCTAGCTTAATAGCACGTCAAAATACGATGCAAATAAACGTTATAATTCGCGGTAAAAAAATCATCACTGACTGCAAAATTAACCACACATACATAAACAGGTTGCGTATATGTTAAACAAGTATAGCAAAAAGACTAATGTTGAACTTACATTTGGGTCTCGCTGTCGCGTATTCGACCGCCATTATCGAAAGTTTTTCACCTTTTGTTAGCTCCGCCCCTTCCGCTACGTAGCCAAGATGGCGGCAGAGTGCACCAGCCGGGTACTTGTAGTGCACTGCATTTACCACACTTCGACGAGTGAAATTTTGAGTGCACTCAAATAGTTAGTATAAGTACAGAAGTGCGTGATTTGGGACACACCACCAGTTATACTTGTCAATCAAGCCAGACGAAACCAGTCAGTAAGCTAAACTTCAAGCATGCATTAAAGATATAAAATCCTGTATGACCTACAGTTTTCTGATGTTAAACTCAAACAAAATTGAAGTTATTGTGCTGGGCCCCAAATACCTCCGAACTTCATTTTGTAAAGATATAGCTACCCTGGATGGTATTGCCCTGGCCTCCAGCACTACTGTCAGAAATCTTATTTTTGATCAGGATATATCCTTTAATGCCCATCTTAAACAAACCTCAAGAATAGCTTTGTAACATTGCCAAAATTAGGAACATCCTGTCTCAAAACGATGCTGAAAAACTAGTCCATGCATTCGTTACTTCCAGGCTGGACTACTGCAATTCCTTACTATCAGGTTGCTCAAATAAAACCCTTTCTCTCCAGCTGATCCAGAATGCTGCAGCGCGTGCCCTGACAAGAACTAAGAAAAGAGATCATATTTCTCCTGTACTAGCTTCTCTGCATTGGCTTCCTGTAAAATCCAGGATTGAATTTAAAATCCTTCTCCTGACCTACAAAACTCTAAATGGTCTAGCACCATCATATCTTGAAGAGCTCTTAGTATCTTATTTTCCCACTAGAGCACTATGCTCCCAGAATGCAGAACTCTGCATTCTACTACTTTTAGAGACTCTAGGAACCACATGTAACTACATGTGTTTCCTAGAGTCTCTAAAAGTAGACTGGGAGCCAGAGCCTTTTGCTACCAGGCTCCTCTCCTGTGGAACCAGCTCCCAGTCTGGGTTTGGGGGGCAGACACTGTCACCACATTTAAGAATAAACTGAAAACCCCCCTCTTTGATAAAGCTTATAGTTAGGGAGTGAGGAGATCCAGAAATGCTTGTTTCTAACCTAGCTCTGGGGAGTTTACTCCCCGGAGTCCTTATGTTTTTTTTTCGCCCATCATATTTCCTTGGACTAGGATGGCACAAAGATCTTGGTTGCAGCTGTCGCCGTGGTGTAGTGAAGCGTCCTGCTACGTCCAGATATACTCTGGTGTGCAATACTCAGTGTTGGGAGTAACGCGTTACAAAAGTAACGCAATTACAGTAATGTATTCCTTTTTGCTGTAACGTAGTAATATAACGCATTACAAATTAAATTTCGGTAATATTATACCCGTTACAATCTCAGTAACGCGAGTTACAACGCATTTTACCACAACATTTAACAATTTCCCAACACCGCGAAACATTTGATCACAGGAAAAAAAAGCCGTGAGTATTATTTTATAACTTCGTGTCCCAACAACAGGTGACGGTACGTCAGCGCGGACAGCAGTGTGTCCGAGCCGCTGACAGATTTAAACATGTCAGAAATTAATGTTTAATGTTTAGGCTTGCTACATGTAAATATAATTGCAGTTTACCAGCCGTGGAGAGTAACTATGCCTGTAGTAAAAGAGCTTCGAATGTCGACCAAAAACGCTTGTCTTTTACTGTGACCATTTACTGCTCAATATGTTGCAGTTTTACAAACAAGAAAGTGATCAACTTCACTTGACGGACATGTTTGCATCTAGGGTCTCACGTTCATCTCAACACAAGCTAGAAAGAGTACACAACAGACAACTTCCGTGTAGGCTACTTCAAAATAAAAGCACTTCCTGTGACAATTCGCAGTAAAACTAAATTACTGTTAAATAAGGTTGTGGAGCTTTTCACATATCAGCTGTAAATCAAGTACTGTAAATAATGTAAATAGTGAGTTTTAATCACACTATTGGCCATTTCCTTTAGACTGTTTTAAACTAAACAACATGAATTTCTTATTCAAGTGCTTTAAACAAACATTTTACAACAATGCTGTACTTCAATACAACTGTAAGGTAGCCTACTTTTAATTGAGTATTTTCATTTTCTCCTACTTGCCTATTGTATGTTTTACTTGTCTAGTTTTATAACTTTAGTTACTTTGCATATCCATATTAATTATACAAAATATTATGAATAATCTTTGATGTATCAAAGTGGATAAAGAGGAGACCTTATTGATCCGGTTGTGAAATTCACAAGCTAGCTGCCAAGTCAAAGTTCCGCTGTTATTTTGGTGAAAGTAACTCAAAAGTAATGCAAAAGTAGTGTAACGCATTACAATTCAGAGACAGTAATATTGTAATATAACTAATTACTCTCAAATGACAGTAACTAGTAATCTATAATGTATTACATTTTGGAAGTAACTTGCCCAACACTGGCCATAATACATACTGTAACGCCCTGCAGTGCCCTGCTATGACATGAACTACTACGACTACCATTTTTTTTGTCACCGTTACATTATTTTTATTGTGACTATTATTGTCACTGTTCATCACATCCCCAACCGGTACCGTCAGACACCGCCTACCAAGAGCCTGGGTCTGCCGAGGTTTCTTCCTAAAAGGGAGTTTGTCCTCACCACTGTCGCACTACGCTTGCTCTTGGGGGAATTACTAGAATTGTTGGGATTTTATAAATTATAGTGTGGTCTAGACCTACTCTATCTGTAAAGTGTCTCAAGATAACTCTTGTTATGATTTGATACTATAAATAAAATTGAATTGAATTGAAATTGAACTGTGGAAAATGTTCTGCCGCATTCAATTTCTGCAGTATAACCCCAGATAAGCACTATGCAGATGGTCATACACCCTCATACAAACACATGGATGTATCACAACTGGTATGAGGGCATGAAGAAAAACAGAGGATCAAATAATTCTACATGATTGGCATTGTGAAATATGAAAATAACAGCATAATTTAAAGGTCCCATGGCAAGAAAATTTCACTTTATGAGGTTTTTTAACATTAATATGAGTTCCCCCAGCCTGCCTATGGTCCCCCAGTGGCTAGAAATGGTGTTAGGTGTAAACCGAGCCCTGGGTATCCTGCTCTGCCTTTGAGAAAATGAAAGCTCAGATGGGCCAATCAGGAATCTTCTCCTTATATGGTCATAAGGAGCAAGGTTACCTCCCCTTTCTCTGCTTTGCCCGCCCAGAGAATTTGGCCCCCCCATGAGAGAGAGACATCATGGCTTTCAAACTAGCAAAGTGGCAGTTGGGCAAGGCAACACCCCCCCCACCCCTCCCTCCACCTTGACCCCCCCCTCCTCAATAGCTACAGACACAGAAATGGCACATACTAAGGAAAGCTCATTGTGGGACTGGCTCTAGTGGCTGTAATTCTGCACCAAGGCTGAATGTTGTATTGAGTCTTCAGATACAGTATTAGGGGACCACTAAGGTCTATATAAAAGAGACTTCAGATACAGTATTAGGGGACCACTAAGGTCTATATAAAAGAGACTTCAGATACAGTATTAGGGGACCACTAAGGTCTATTTAAAAGAGACTTCAGATACAGTATTAAGGGACCACTAAGGCCTATATAAAAGAGACTTCAAATACAGTATTAGGGGACCACTAAGGTCTATATAAAAGAGACTTCAGATACAGTATTAGGGGACCACTAAGGTCTATATAAAAGAGACTTCAGATACAGTATTAGGGGACCACTAAGGTCTATATAAAAGAGACTTCAGATACAGTATTAGAGGACCACTAAGGTCTATATAAAAGAGACTTCAGATACAGTATTAGGGGACCACTAAGGTCTATATAAAAGAGACTTCAGATACAGTATTAGGGGACCACTAAGGTCTATATAAAAGAGACTTCAGATACAGTATTAGGGGACCAATAAGGTCTATATAAAAGAGACTTCAGATACAGTATTAGGGGACCACTGAGGTCTATATAAAAGAGACTTCAGATACAGTATTAGGGGACCACTGAGGTCTATATAAAAGAGACTTCAGATACAGTATTAGGGGACCACTAAGGTCTATATAAAAGAGACTTCAGATACAGTATTAGGGGACCACTAAGGTCTATAAAAAAGCATCCAAAGAGCACCATTTCATGGGACCTTTTTCAGGTTCATAATTGTATTTTAAGGTTATACCAGAATAGTTTACATGGTTTAATTTTCAAAAAACACCATATTTTTGTTGTACTGCACAGCTCTCTCTCACTGCTGCAGATACTCTTTTCACCTGGTTTCTGTTTTAGCTACAGAGTGAGACCTCTTCTATCTTTGATTGCACTGCACATGCTCAGTAGCTCAGATGTAGAGCATGTCAGCTAGCTAACTCTAGAGACAGTAAAAGAAAGCCTGTTTCTCCAACTTTGGTCAGTTATAAGGCAGGATTAGCTGGGAGACTTCTAAACCAGGGTGCACATGTAAGTAGTTCTTTTGTAGATTATGGTGAACTTGTGTGTGTTGTAGCAGTGCTTTGCTATTGAGAACGACGTAGCATGTTAGCGGTAGCATGCTAACGCTAGCTAACGGTTGTGGTTAGCCAGCTCATTTTCCATCAATCGATTTTGAACAGCTCACTAGGAGGCTGAAGGCAGGACACATTCAGAAACCGTATCTCACTCAAAACAGCATGGATGGATTTTTTTCAAAGTTTGTATGCGTGTGGAAGCACCAGAGACACAAAATAACACCCCAAATCCCAGAAAAAGTGATTTTTTTCATAATATGGGCACTGGTTCATTCTAAGTTTAACTTTAGAACAAATTATTTACTGTTCTGTGTTTAAAAAATAATGGGAGAACATTGAACCATAGCTTTCACAGTGCTTGAAATAGGGCTGAACGATGAATCGTTTTCAATTTGAAAGAATGTGATTAGCTTATTGTGAAGGCTGCAATTAATCGAATTAGCAATATTTAGTTGAATGTTTGGTGTAACATTTGGTTTACCATTATTTATTACTTTTTATTATTATATTCATAGTTTTATAAGATAAATGCTGGACTAATGTTAGATATCACTTAATACGCTGGTGATATCACGCTGAAAATTCAAATCTATGTTCCTTGCATAAAGATATAGAGCAGTTTTTATGGAGTCTCATGTTAAAATGTTCCATGACATGTCTTATCTGTTACACAGACAATATTGAACTTCAGCTCAACTTTAAAAAATAATAATCGTAAATCGAATCTGCCCTGCAGTGCCCTGCTTTGCCCTACTACGCCATGAACTACTACAACTACTATTTCTACGCCCACCAAGAGCCTGGGTCTGTCCCAGGTTTCTCCCTAAAAGGAAGTTTCCTTGCCACTGTCGCACTTGGGTCTTTGTAAATTATAGAGTGTGGTCTAGACATACTCTATCTGTAAAGTGTATTGAGATAACTATTGTTATAATTTGATACTATAAATAAAATTGAATTGAATTGTAATCGCAATATCTGGCAGAGAAATCGCAATTTGATTTTTTCCTTAAATCGTTCAGCCCTAGCTTGAAACCAGTAATTTCTGTGTGTTTAGAGGCTGACTACAGCATACTGCATATGGTTTCCAAGTCCCATTGCATCACACCAGAGACATGATGGACTTAAACCTGAAAGCAAGATACATTGGCTATAGCAGAGCAGAGACCAGCTTCAGATGAAAGTAGGTCCTCAGGGTTTTTAGGGATTTAGGTTTACAAGGAGACTTCTAGTTAAATTCCTTCCATCAAGGTAGCTCAGGTAACCTGACATGCCCGATGGTTTGTTACACAGAACTATCTGAGAAGCGAAAAATTCCTCTATGCAGGAAAAACCCTGGTCTATCAAACTCTTGCCAAAGGAATCAGCACCCCCCTATCTGAGGGGGAGCCGTTTTTCTTTCCTCGTTTTGCCTTGTGGTTAGTCTTCTTTTACTAGTCATGGTTTTAAATCAATGCATCATTTCTCAGGTAAATTTCATGGAAACCCTGTCACATGAATATATTTGAATGAAATTGCCAAGGCAATGTGTGACCCTCATATGAAAAGTAAAATAAAAAAATGTAATCTTGCCAAAGCCAGTCGAGAGAAGAATCTTTTCATCAGCAAAACACTTTAGCGCCATTCTTTGCTCTGTTTTTAAAGAAGAAATACTCCCCTGTTCTGATATAATTGATGCTATTGCAACGTCTAACCAGCTAACCTCTTTAGTCGCCTCTCTATGTTATCTAACCCGTTCTCACTCCCAACTCGTAAAATCGAGCCGCTTGGGCAGTGTCTCTCAGCGTCAGATAGGACGCAAAAATCATCCTTCAGTGTCTGTACGGAACGCACCGGGCAGAGCAGCAGCTCGACCACGGCACTGTAAGATGACGTAGTATTAAGAGCGACAACTGTAGCGAGTAGTATTAAAGCCAGAAATACCGCGGAGGGAAGTTGGTTGGGGGGGTCGGATGGGTCAAACAACACAGGACTTTCACCCAGGAGACCGGGGTTCATGTCCCGTTCTTGTCCCGCGTGTCACTGAAATGTTCATTTTTTTAACCCCAACCACCATCTGTTCCTAAACCCAACTGTCCTGTTCTTCTTTTCCTAAACCTAACTGTCACGTTCTTGTGCCACATGCCAGTTAAAAGTATGTCCCACCAAGCACGTTTAGATAAAGCTTGTTTAGATATGACGCTAAAGGAGACTTTTAGCATCAATAACAACACCGACCAAGAGTCTGTATGTTACGCGATGGGAGTGAGAATGTGTTGCGTTGTCACACACAACTACACAAAGCTGCCAGTAGCTTCTTTTAGGATGCTGATTGGTCCAAACTACTGTTAGTTTGGACACAATCACAATACTTGAAACCTGACCATATGGGTTTTTGTGGCAAGAATGCAGTAAGCTCAGGTAATCAAGAAGAATTTAACTAATAATACAGCTTGGATCTTTTGTATTTTGGCCACAGTTTCTATCGGTTTGGCTAACCTGGGGCATCGTCTGCTTGCTCTTGTTTCTAGACTGGATCTCTGTACTCTGAGTACATTTTTTTTTTATTACTGATTGGAAAGATGGCCAAAAGTGCATGAGTAAGTTGTAATAATTTGAAATACTCCTTTAGAATAAACAGGGATAGTTTTGTTGTTAGGTGTGAGGATTTTTGCTGTGATTATACCTGTAAACTTTTATTTCACTACTCTGGGACCTCCCTCTCTCTCCCTGTAGCAGCCTGTATTATCTTCTTACCTGGACAGGGTACAGTACAGGATTCCTGCAGAACGATAGGTGTGTCTCTGTCCACTGAGGGCTCCAGATCTCCACACAGCTCATCATCCACCAGAATGCTGTCCTGCCGACCTGAGCCATTCGACACAAAGCATGACACATTCCTGAAGCGCAGGCCTTCTCCACACCTCGCCCCCTAATGGAACAGAGAAGAAATAAATGTACTGTGTGAGTCAAACACAACTTTATACAAAAGGCATTTCTAGCTCAAGCAGCAAATGTTATCATGAAGAGCTAGCTCACTGTTCACACTAAATCTAGCTGGGCTTCAGAGGTTTTTA
Source organism: Perca flavescens (assembly GCF_004354835.1). Taxonomy (NCBI): domain Eukaryota; kingdom Metazoa; phylum Chordata; class Actinopteri; order Perciformes; family Percidae; genus Perca; species Perca flavescens. Next base: position 34,224,047 of record NC_041344.1, read on the forward strand.
AGCTTTTTATCTTAGGTAAAGTTAGTACAGTTTGGGTTATTTCACGAGTGATTTGCAGATGCACAACCCTGCGGTACCTTCCCGCAGGGTTGTGCATTGGTGGGAGTTCAGAACGCAACCGCCATGAAACAATTAGAAAATAACGTTTTATTTCTCCGATTCACTGCTTTGTTCGGTGCTTAAAATAAATAATGGAGCTTTTTCTTTCATTGATTTTAGTGGTTATATTATTAGCCATTGTGACATAGCAGTTAAAAAATCTCTCACAGCCCATGTTCAGTAATAAATGCCAGTTTGTAAGATAATATTATGGGAATGTAAATACACCTTGTTTCACTATCACATTATGCACATGTTACATTATTCATTGCTACAGTATATACTGGAATTGTAAAAATGTATCTGGGTGTATTGATATGGAATTTTAAAGGTTAATAGAAATATTGATGTTTTGGATTTGACCTTAAAACCCCAATTATTTAATATGTCTAACTTATGTGAACAGAATAATGTAAAGATCTCTATAGTCACATACAAACTCCCTTTAAATGTTATTTCCTCATTCCGAATTTCTTCAACAAGTCTAAATACTGATGCTGATGAAAGAAAAACTACAACTGTCCCAATAGTGTAGTGAAGCTGCTCAGACAATATTGGCCAAACGTGATGGAGTTTTCTAACAGAAAGAGGGATGGAGGCCAACTGACCTCAGACTTGCAGTCAGACCAGGCGCTGTATCTCCAGCTGTAGCAGGGCTTCACCAGGCAGGGCTTCCACTGCTCCATTTGGGACGGACAGGGCCTCCCGTCGCCCTGGGGAGCCTGGATCACTGTCCGCCTCCGCCACAGCTTGCCTGCAGAACAGCATATAAAAAGAAGAAAAAAATGAATTATTTATTTATAAGGACGTTGACTGAGATGAGGAAGACAGGTCGGAGCAGCTGGAAGAGTGTGAATGATTCAAGTGATTTGGAATACGATATTGTCTGTCAAGGTGACCTCCAGGCCTTTATTTTTATTTATTTGTGACAGGACAGCTTAGACATGAAAGGGGAGAGAGAAGAGTCATGACATGCAGCAAAGGGCCGCAGGTTCAAACCCAAACCCGCGGTCGCTGCATCAAGGAGTGGGCCTCTGTATAGGGGTCGGCACGCTCTACCAGGTGAGCTACCCAGGCGCCCACGTTTGGGCCGTCTACCACTGGAGCTACTGTAGATTCTCAGATCAAAGCTGGGATTCAAATGACAGCCAACATAAATAAATAAAGGCCAAGTAAACAAAGATTTCCTGTCATATCATACACACAACACGGAAAAAATGAAAAATATTATGCAAATGTGAACTTAAAGAGGCACCTCACCAATGAGATGACTTCTGTAATTGAAGAATGTATATTAATCTGAATGGAGTCTGGATTGTCGACAGTTAAGTTACTGAAAAATTGCCAGAACATGCAACATATCTGTCTCTTGATATTGCATTGTCCATATTGCGATTTTGATAAAATTGTGATTTACTGTGCAGCCCTAGTCTTTGTGTTTCTTCTTGTTTCATAGCCTGCTGTCCAGGGGGTCCACTGTCACTGTCACGAAAAGTTACTCTTTCCACCAATAAAACATTCCTGTTTTATATTCCCTGTAAACTTTCTTTAACATAGTTAATGTTATTTGCTTCACACGTAACTAATTCTTCCACAGTTTTAAATTTGGGCTCTCTCACTTGCAGAACTAAACCAAACAACTGATACCACCCTTGGAATAAAACCTGATGAATTGAATTAAAAAAACTTAAAGCGGCTCACAGATGGCAATCATGTTATGACCTATCATTATAACATAAGACTCCACATATAGTACATACACATTTTTACTGTATACCTATATACACAGCAAATAACAACTAACTACAAACTGAAAACACATATCAATACAAATTAGTGGTCTTCTGCAATGTGCCCATACAAGAGAGAGGGAGGACAAAAGGGAGGGGGCCCCCAGCCACCTTCCTGTCAGAATCAACAGGTGAAAACAAAGATTCACACATCAACAGGGTTTGATCCAGTTTATACAGTCAATCGGGTCCAGGTCGGGTCCTGATCTACAGTATCTTACGTGAGTTACAGGCATAGACTGTATAAAACATGGACGTAGTCTCTGTGACGTCACCCATAGGTTTCTGAAGAGCGAAAATTAAGCAGAAAGGGTGGGGCTCCGATGGCTCTGACCGTCGCCATATTGGCAGTGCCTTACGTCGGCTAATCCAAAAATAGGCAAAATAAACGACAACTTGTTAATTACAATCAGCTGTGAAATCTGTGCCATCGGGTCTGTGTCTCCCGGGTCCGGGTCCCAGCTTAACATAACAGACAGATCTGTTTCAGTTCTGAAACCACTGAGAGTGAATCTTGCGTGTTGGATGTTATTATCATACTGTCTGTGATGTGTCTGTGTTTTTGTTCCAGTGCTCTGCACAGATCTGACACCTGCCAGCCCGCCTGTTCTCTGAAGCTCTGTGGCACGGAGAGACAGATGTCATAAAATATATAGACATTCGCAGCTTTGTTTAAAAATCTCTCAATAGAAGCTTTGAATGTAAAGAAAAATGACATTTGGTACAGTAGAAATAAAGACCTAGTTCCCTCTGTAGATGATGAAATAAAGGCTACGACTTGGCAATTTAAGTCTAAGTTGCACAGTAGGAGGAACACTGTGGTTGGTTACGAGGTAACTGTGTAGTGTCATAATCAATTAGACTGCATCTGAATCTTGACCTCCACTGTAATGGTTCTTTTTTTGTACCATTTCTACTCTACATCTGGGTGAATTTCTCAAGTGACTCATATGTACCCTTATTTTCTAAGGAATGAAGTCTGGCTTCTCCTTTCATTTTCTTCTGTCTCAGGGTAATAATTTAACACTTCTCTTTTAGCTTACTTGATCTATGGTGCAATTTTGAGGCTTCATCAAAGATTCCTTTGTTGTGTTAAAATGAAACAAGGGGCTGTCTTATAGGCTGGGGGATACGAGTGGGCAGGATGGTAGGAGTGCCATTTACCAAATTAACTCTGCATTTTAACAAAGTGCCCCAGGGGAGGGATGTGAAAAAACTCTCTATTAAAGTCTGTCTCACAGGGAATGCATGTGGTTTTTGTCCACCGTGCAACCTAAAACAAATACTAGTCAGCAATAATACTTCAAGTGACAAAATAAAAAAGTAGGTCTCAAAATCCACAGAACATTTAAAGGTAGATTTTGTAAAGCATTTTGGCATTAATACTGATTTGAATGATGATCAATTATTATTTAGTATTCTATTTAGATAGTGTTCTTTTAAATGGAGACAATACATTTGATCTAATTCAAAAAGGTCATTCTCAGACCTCTAGGCATTTTTTTCAGAGAGATTATTAGCTACCATTATTCAAATATGGTATGGCAGGATTAATTGATATGATTTTCAGTGTTGTTAAGTCCCGTAACACTCCACGTGATGTTGAACACTGTCAGAAACAATTCCCTCTGTGATGTTTTCCCAGCAGCAGATCTCACCAGATCTTCCAACAAACCAACCAATGTGCATAAATAAAGGACATTTCTAAAATCTCCTGTGACTATAAAACAATGGGCATCCTGCAACAACCAGCTAAGCGTCCCCCATGACTGTTGGGATTTGATTAAACATCCTGCACAAATCTCAAATGATTATGGGCCCCAGATTTCTAATCAACGTTCACCATCTCCAGCTTCATGTCTGTGTGCTGCTTCGTTTACTGGTTTCTTTGCAGAAGATGCTAGCACCTTATGTCGACAGAAACCAGTCATCGTCCTCAATTACGCTTCTTCTGCTTCTGTGGTCTCCCTGCGGGAGGCCACGGCAGTGCTTGGGGTTGAGCAGTGGGTGGCAGTGAGTGCTGCTGGGGAAAAGAGAAGCCTGTGCCAGATGTCACTATCAGTGTTTGGCTGGAGAACACACAAAGCCATGGTTATCTATGCACACAGTTTGGACACATCCAGAAAAATAGCTGTTTTTACACCGACTGATTGATAACAGCACCTTGCTGCTTCCAGGTATGCTTGAAATCACAAATCCAGCTCATTACTATTCCTGGCTCAGGAACAGAAATGAACTCTTCCAGGAAAGTATGTCCTCACAGCCAGCCTGGAGATAAAAAGAAACACAGGAAGGAAAGCGAGGAGCCCTCTGTTGCTTTGGCCTACCAGCTGTTCCTCCATATAAGGAAAGAAATCCTTCTTGCCTGGGGACAGATTAAGGTTACCACAGTAGCTAAAGCCTGTATTGGTTTCATATCTACTATTTGCTCTTGTTGCTTCTGGCTGCTGCTCTTCTCAAGGACTCGTGGAGAGCAGAGTGCTCCCTGAGCCCCTTAGCACACACTCGTAATGGACCGCCAATCAATGGCCTGATCCTATGGAATTACATGCAAGGAGATTATTATCCCTCACTCAGTTGGTTTAGGGCTATAACGCCACTGTTTCTCACATCATGAAGCGTTTCTGGTTTCCACCATTACCGTAAGAGAGGCCGACAACTGAGAGCTGATCACTGCCAACCTTCAGCAGTGATGGATCACCAGTGTTGGGAGGGGTACTTTTAAAGCGATTCTACTGCAGATTACTGTATACATGCTGTAAAATGTAATATGTATATGTATTCCATTATTACTAGTAAAGTAAAGTAAAGTATACAAAATACTTTGGATTTACTTTTGGAATACTTCAAAATAATCTCGCTGACCCCATTTGTCTAGGTCCCTCTGAATGTAGTTAAAGGGATACTTTGCCAATTATAAACCAGCTCTGTGTCATCTTCAACCGAAATACATTGTCCCACACATGATGCGTCACGTAAAGCAGACACTGTGTGGTTGGGTGCCAGCTTTACTGTGTGCATTGAGTTTTGCCGATACGTGGTACTGAATGAATTAAGATACTTTTTTTGGAGGGGCGGGGGGGGGCATTTGATTTTATCAGGTAGTGACAGTAGAGTAGTCTTGCATTGCCAGACCTTGAGGGTCTGGATAGTCCACACAGCATTCCGGGATGGGAGAAAAACATGCTCTCGTTTAATGGCATTTCTTTAAACCAATCACAGTCGTCTTGGGCGGTGCTAAGGGCAAGCAGAGCAACAGTGCTGCTGCAAAAATAGCCTCAGGAAGGAATTGTTTCAGTGGAACGTGTGTAAATTCAAAGGTTGTTTTAGTCATGCAACAGAAAACTCAGATTGGACAGAAAAGTGGAAGGTAACAGGACATCCGAAAAGAGTGACATCTGGCGGAATTTCCGGCAGAACGAGAGCAACTACGGAAGTTGAACGTTGTGGGGGGAGATAGAGGGGATGACACGCAGCAAAAGCTGCAGGCCGGATTCGAACCAGGGCTGCCGCCAAGCACTGAGCCTAAATGGGGCGCACACGCCACCAGGTGAGCCAGAGGTTGTACTGAATTAATTAACTGAATTGTCTTAACTACACGATCCTGGATACACATTGATTTCATTGATTTCATTTAATAAGGTTGCTCTGCTGCCTGGCATTGTGTCTTGGACAATGAGGTATTTATTTTAATCACTTTTAAAAAGATTGCACTCGTTTTTTTACACAGGTCTTGGTAGTTTTTAACCATTGCAGGGCCCATAACTGCTGTTAGAAAAAGAAAATAGACAAGCTGTGTAAATATGAGCTCTGTGCGCTGGTACCAGGGAGGGAAGCCAAACACTGCTCATCAGCACACACTTCCAACACTAAGATGACACAGAGCAGAGTGATTACTGTATTAATCTATACATTGTTTTTTTTGTAAAATCATACTTATACCTTAAACTATTTCCAATACTGTATTTCTTTCAGGGCTAACATTAACCTTTGAACCTCTAGAAAAATGTAATTTTAAAACATTTACTATTCCACAGCAACGGGGCGAACTGCATCTGCTGATATAGATCTTGTGATATAACGCTACAGAGCAGCTAGATGGACATTGTGGTAATATTGATTTCTCCACTAAAGTATTTCATTTCTGAAACCCAAATAGCATCCAGCAACTTGATCCTTCCGATGTAATAACTACTGTTGAAGTATTACTGCAGTATGGGAATGTCTTAAAGGTTTTACATATAAGGATTAAATACTATTCAGCCAGTGAAAACTACAATGTCAAGTCTGATAAAAATGTCCTCCTGATGTCGCCAGACTTTTTGTAGCTCAGGTTGGGCATGGACATAGATTTTTAACAGAAAGCCTGCATTAGTTTTAAAGACAGAGTTTGAAGACTTGGATATTTATCATACAGGCAGGGGGTACTGAAAAAAATGCTATTGGTTGCATAATTAAAAAAATGTAGTGTTAATTCGAGGTTGACCTAAAGTGGGGTTAAAATGTCAGGATATCTCAGGCTCCGGTAATTCTATTTTGTTTGTGTAACACTATGGCCTTAAGAACAGCGTCCTAGACTTCTGCTGTTATTGAGTGGTGTGTTTACTTTGTAAAAGAATAAAGACTCTACTACATGTGTGGTCTTCTGTATGATGCACCTTTAAGCCCAAGACACACCAAGCCGCCGGCCTTCATTTTGGCCGATTTGACATGTATAATCGGAGTCTCTCAAAATCTGATGAAAATCTTTTAAACTGACCTTTGTCAATCTGAAATGAAGACAGATTCAGCAACTGCACGGCCTATTTTTCACTTAAAATATTTTTTTAAACTATTTTAGTACAATATGAGATCGTTTTCAGAATGAGCCGCCATGAAAGTCTGGCTTTGAATTTCCGGAGAAACCAAACCCACGTGACGTGTTCGTCCAATCAGCTGGCGGTTTTAATTTTTGGGCGACAATACAGATTAGCGCCGCTGCTGTTATGGAGACGTGTTACATCTTGTCACTTTGGTGTTTTCCGAAGCACTTTTTTGACCAACTCGGGGATAGTGATCAGTCTGACTCCCTTTCTGCCGAGGGTCGGCCGTCTGGTTGGTGTGTCTGGGCCTTTAAACCCCCTCTGAACAATTCACATTAGTAAAAAGGAACCACATGAAAAATTTTAAACCCTTAATTTTAAAAGATTTATTATACCTATTATTTGGCCTAAAGAGTGAAAAAATAAGTTAAGGGTTTCAATTACATCACACAATTTTCCTTAGCAGATGGAAGTGAATTGTTAAAATTGTGTTTTACTTGCCCCAGGCCTGATGGCCTGGGGCAACCCTGACTTAAAGTCAATCTCAACTTTAAGGAAATGCAAAACTTAAGGATGCCTTTTTCTGGTCAACATGGCAACAAGCACTATGTATTGTTACTATTGGGATCAACTGTTACAGGTGGAGTACAGTGCAAGGGTTGGATGGGGGCTATTCTGTCTCATCTCTCAGTTTTACCTTGGTCTCGACTAAACCAGACAATGATCAGTTGTTTCATGTGCGTAAAGGATTCCCACAAAAAAAGAGCTGTAAACTTGAATTCACATCAACCGGCAAATTAAGTAATTCATTCAATAGCCATGGTGTCCTGCATTATGGACCTACACCAGACAAAAACTGCACATAATCTCCCAATCTGTACTACACAGTGATGGGAGAAATTATAGTTATAATCAGAGAATGAATCAGTTCAATTTGTCTAGTGCCAGACAGAATCAGATCACCCTGTGGTTGTGAAGTGAAATCACACCATATGTAGACGTAAATTGAAACCCACATTTTCAGGGGATAAGATGCAGTCATCTGTTGTGGAACAGAATCAACCTCAGCATGACCAAGGACAAGGTTACTTTGGTATGGAAACACTGCAAAGGATCAAACTACACACACATACCTGCCAGCCCACAGGGGTGGGTGCACTGAGACCATGGTGACCAGTCAGACAGCTGGCAGTTGACAGGACATTCCACAACACAGGAAGCATTCATCTGCCACTTTCTCTCCAGGCCCAGCTGCAAGAGAAAACAGGTTTTTATTTCCTCTTCATATTTATTCCTCTTTATGTTTATAATGCAGTGCCCTGCTACCCCTGCCATGCCCTGCTACGCCCTTATGTGCCTCTTCTGCTCGATGGTGCTGGGTAATGTCATTTTTCCCACCGTGCGCTACATTAAAATCAATGCGACACACCTTATAAAAAGTGGGGAGGTTGTTGATATGACTAGGTAAGATGCATGTAAATTGTTGCGCCCAACACTGTTGAAATTTACAGCTATATTTCGATTTCTTTGCGGGAACACCGCCTTCACCTGCCATTTTTATCTGCTCGCTTTCAGGTCAGAACTTTACACAAAGCTTGCGCAGAGATCAACTGCGCAACTGGGTTATAGGTTGCCAGGTTGAGGGTTATAGGTTGCCAGGTTGAGGGTTATAGGTTGCCAGGTTGAGGGTTATAGGTTGCCAGGGTGAGGTGACAAACGGGTTGAAAATTGTATATGGTGTGTGGATTGTGTGAATAGGATGCGTTTCATACAAGATCTGGCAACTGGTCAACATTAAACAAACATATTGGTCTGATTATTTCTAAAGGAGTTTGGGCCATGCAAATTACGGGAGATTCCCGGGAGAAATGACAAACCGGGAGGGGTCCGGGAGGTAGGGCCAAAAAAACAGGAGAAACCCGAGAAGAGTGTTGGCAGCTATGGCTCTGATTGGTCAGCATTTTGTGGGTCTCCAACTCTGTACCAGCATTTTCTACCGTGAACAATCTACAAGTAATGCTTCTTACAGCGAAAACACACCGGGTGCATAAGCGTCGCGTATAGCGCCCATGTTGCAGCAACAGTTTTGGTGTCACTTCTATTTCTTGCACTAGACGCGAGTGAATGTTTCAAGCCAGGCAGGTAATCACATACAGGAAGACCACAGTGCAGATACTTTACAAAATAAAACACATTTCAAAATAAAACACCCAGGTTCATGGTGATTTTGGCTGTCTTGACTTGACTTCTTGACTCGCAACGAGACACGCGATCAGGCACACGGAGGGAGAGAATGACGGACGGACAGAGAGTCTCACACACACACACACACACACACACACACACACACACACACACACAGCCACATATAGGCTACAATTACCACAGTTTCCCCCACTCATCCTGTCTCTTTCTATCGGAGAGAGAGAGAGAATGAGAGAGAGAGAGAGAGAGAGAGAGAGAGAGAGAGAGAGAGAGAGAGAGAGGAGAAGGATCGCTTTGTGACCAGCGTAGAAATAGGCGTAGAAATAGGCGTCCGGTATGAATGGCCAGCCGCACGATCAGGCACGTATCTACGCTAAGCGGGCCATGTGCGACGCTTACGCGCCTGGTATGTTTTCACTGTTAACCAAAAACTACACAACTGAACATGTTAATTTTTTTAACTGCTCTTTAATGTTTGATGTGAAGCAATTTTAATTGCCTTGTTGCTGAAATTTGCTATACAAATAAAGCCTTGCCTTGTCTTACTCTTTGTCGAAAAAACAAACAGTGGCTTTAACAGGAAATGCTACACAACCCACCTGTTTACAGAACTTGAGGTCTACAGATTTGCCGTCGCTACGCACACAGTCCAGCATGCGAGTTTTGATGCCATTTCCGCACACTGCTCTGTCACTGAGCTGACAGGTACTCCAATCTGCAGAGAGACGGTTCATCAGCAAAAACAACTCACAAAGTCATGTACCACCAACAATACATGTGTAATCATGACTTCATGTTGTACTGTAAGTTCTGCTGCCTTTGATAATTGCATATAGTATACTGCATACTCTATTTGAGTCTCACCAGTGATGTTGTAGGAGTAGTGGAAGCAGTTGCTGTTGAGTTTGCAGAGCTCTGTCTCTTTAGTCGGAGGACACTCCTTCTCCTCTCCAGGCTGGCGGAGCGGGGAAGCACTCCTCTCTCGAGTACTGTTCCCGCTGCATGGCTGAGGAGCAGAGGAAAGGATACGGACTTATTCAGACAGTCTTACAGTATGAGCACATGTGACAAGAATCAGCATTCACACAAATACTTGTAACAGTGACGTTTGACACAAAGCACTGACAGAGAAAGTAATATGTCATTTATACCAGTGGACATGGGCTCCAGGCTCCCCAGTCTGATAGCACACAGTCCTCGGGGCAGGGGAGCCGGCTGTTGCGGGCCCCCAAAGGCATCTCCTCTGGATCACACAGGTAGTCCTCCACCTGCTCAGAGGGCCCGTCTATAGTGTTCAGCATACATCTGAAGACAAAGGGGTTCAAGTAAAGGTTAGTGTACTTCCACAACACACCATAATCTGTGACAGAAATTACATCTTTAGTCATTTCAGCTATTGATCAGTAGGAATACAGCTCTGCCATTTCTGGATGTGATCAATCTGTATCCTGGTGAAGAGCTAATGCATTACTATTGTAAATATGTCTCTACAGGGTGAAGTAAGAGGTGCTTCCGAGAGCTTTTTTTTTAACCACTCTCAGTCAAAGTTTGCTCTCTTATTGTAACCTGGTTATTGTTCTCTACATGGCATAGACCTGCTTAAAAAGCAGAAATCCAACCCACGTAAAAACAAAACGCTAAAAACAAACAGCCAACAGGTGCCATATAGCGGAGATAAAGCTGTTGAGTCAGACTCTAAAGGAAAACCCATCGGTGTAATGTGGAAAAAGGTGTCGCAATTCTGGAAACCATTTTAAATGGTAGTTGAAATTTGTTTAAATCTCCTACATTTTCACAAAATATGTTACTGAAGCAGTCCAAATGGTTTCCATGGATTACATGGCTTGAGACCATAAATCTGGTCTGACAGTAATGGAGAAAACTGCACATGAGCTACAAGTGGAAAACACTTGACTGCAAGCCAAAGCTAATGACCTTTTCTCGACGCAACTCGCCGCAACATTTTCGGCATCCCAGAATAAGAAGAAAAGGGGAGTTTAGCCCTTCTCCTGGGCTGCAGAGCGAGTCTCACTTCCAAAAACCAGAAGTCATTGATCATGCACACCTCACCCAACAGCCAAAGCCAGGCCTCGCACATTCATTTCCCAGATCCACAACTACCAGTTGAAAGAGATGATAATAGGACAGACCCTGGAGTACACCAGACAGCGAGTCCTAATCTTCCCAGATTACACAGCTGAGGTTATCAAGCAATGGCACGAGTTCCGCGAGCTGATGCAAGCCCTGCAGGAACTGAAGCTAAAGCACAGCCTGCGTTTGTTGGCCAAGCTCCATATCCAACATGACGGGCAGCCAGGGACTTTACCCAGAGAAGCAAAGTGCAAATCTGATGGTTTGTTGAGATGACTCCACTGGACTGGAGATATTTGCTGAGAGCCTTAAGGAATACTACCAGATACTTAAAGACAGTACTTAACATTATATATTATTTGAAAAGAGGTAAAGGGGTGATAAGCCTGCTGCAGCTTGTTATATTTGTTGGCTTTTTAGTGAGCACGCCTTTAGAGAGGCACGTTTACCAGCCATACGCACGGCAATCCTACAATGTCAGACCTGTAAGGTTTTTGTATAACTTCCAACGCGACACAAGTCTGAATTGAATACCGTCAGATAAACATAAAGGCTGCAGCACATGGTTAAACATGAACAGCCTGAACAGCTAAAAATTCAATACCTCAATCATCATCTCTTATGCACTAAGAAGGTAATATCATCAGTTGAATGAAGTAGAAAATACTGTGAAAGATGCATTTTCAAGTTGTTGAGGAGATTCTTCTCAGATCAGACCATCTATTAAAACTATCCCCCTTTGCTGTGCGACCTATATTTTCACTTTTCATTTATGCCAACTGTGTGGATAAATAACTGTTAATCTAGTAGCAAAATGCTTTTCATGCAGCATCCCAACTTAACATCCTCTCTAAAATGTGTGTGCACTGTTGCATGTTATACAACAAGCAGCAGAACTCGCTCTCTAATAACGTTAAAGGATACGATTCGCTGACCAGCTCCTGAGAGTGGCTCAGTGGGCTCCCATCTCCAAAATCATCCAAGGACATTTTCAAGTAAGCACTACTTTAAGCTTTCTTTTTGAGCATTTCAGTTAAGTGTCTTTTCGGATATGGTTTCATCATGATTCTAAATTAGCATGAAGACAAATTGAAGAGTAACTCTACAGGCTTCAGGATCTGGCATATCTGGGCACAGGCCGTAGGAACCTCTAACTAAGATTTGAAAGTATTTTCTGTAATTCCATTAAAGTCTGGAATGCTGTTGACCGATATTTAGGGACCCCCCCTCCCCCCTTTATATTCCATACATCCATACCCATTTGCAATAATTATCATTTTAAAGATTATTTTTGGGGCATTTTTAGGCCTTTATTTGTATAGGACAGCTGAAGACATGAAAGGGAAGAGAGAGAGAGAGAGAGAGAGAGAGAGAGAGAGAGAGAGAGAGAGAGAGAGAGAGAGAGAGGAATGAGAAGCAGCAAAGGGCCACAGGAGTTTAACGCATGACTGCTGCGTCAAGGATTGAACATGGGCGCGCGCTGTACCAGCTGAGCTACTCAAGCGCCCACAATTCTCATTTTCAATCAGGAAAAAAGCAATTTTCTAATATGTCTTGGTCTAGCCGAGACATTTACATACTGATGGGCATTGTAGTTTGTCATTTTATGAAATCAGATGTATAGGGTCCTCTCACTTCCTCTCATTTCTCATATTTACAATTAACATTGTCTCTCAAGACATATGGAGTGCCATGGCAGTCTTCACTGGCTGATCATCCTTTATTCAATTCAATTCAATTCAATTTTATTTATAGTATCAAATCATAACAAGAGTTATCTCGAGACACTTTACAGATAGAGTAGGTCCAGACCACACTCTATAATTTACAAAGCCCCAACAATTCCAACAATTACAGTAATTCCCTCAAGAGCAAGCAGTGCGACAGTGGCAAGGAAAAACTCCCTCTTGGGAAGAAACCTGGGACAGACCCAGGCTCTTGGTAGGCGGTGTCTGACGGGCCGGTTGGGGGTGTGATGAACAGTGGCAATAATAGTCACATTAATATCTATTAATTTATTTAGATATTTGAATCCATTTGCAAGCTCTCGTGATTTGTTTTCAAGATTATACAGTATAATCATTAACTTGGGGTAACTACTGATGTGTTGCTTGTAATGAAGACCTGGGATAGAGAGCTTGTGATTTATGGTTGGATTGGAATACAATATGGTTACATACATTAAAAAAAATTTAGCACACCAATTGATTGATTCCAGAGGGCCTATACTATGTTTTATAGACATTATAAAATGTGTGTACTGTAGTTACTTCCAATAACTGTACTTTTTGTTCTGTAAATACTCCAGGGACATGTTTACATATGCTATTTTTTGGAAATGTGTTAATAATTCTCTATCAGACTTGACTGGGTTGAGCTATGATCCAAATCCATCTCTCTGTCTTCTAAACCACATTTCAGCCTTTACATTTAATCAACGTAAGCTGTTATTTGCAGGCTTTATAGCTGCAAAAAAAGCCCAGAGTCTCTCTTAGCAGATTTACTGGAGTCTGGCCTTTAACAGAGAAGCAAATTTGGAATGTATTACAGCTAAAGATAAACCAAGGATGCCAAAAGACAATACGATTATTGATGGAAATAATGGCTGCCCTTGATAATCTATAGATTTAAATGCTTTAACCTCAGCTGCCACCCTCACCCTTTTTTCTGTTGATAGTTTTTTCTTGCTGCTTTTGCTTATTTAGTCATTTTATCGGTATTTATACTCCGTATATGTTGTGCTTAAAAAGACAATAATATTTGATCACAAAAAAGTAAAATGATGAAATAAAATGTATAATTTTGTCATCTGAAAGAAAATAACTGTAGTAACAGTTGTGAGTTTGGCTCTCCTCCATCATCGTAGTGCATGCTGGGATATTTGTAAACCCAAAGTTCACACAAGTCAATATATCCTTGATAAAGCAGGTGGGCCAACAACACTTCTGGGCTTTTGGGGCTTAATTGGCTAAATGCAGTCTTGGTTGCAAATGTTTATGAGAACACAAGTATAGACCAGCATGCAGATTGAAACAGGCCTAGTAGACATGGTTTCATCTTACCTGACTTTCCTGGTCTGAACACCTTCACCACAGTTATCCTTTAGGTCCACATTGCTGACCTTCCACACACTCCAGGGCTCTGCCAGCCAGACATACTGGCCACAGTCACTGAGGCACGGCACCACCTCGTACACCTGACACACACAAACACCACACTTACATGTCGGATTCTGTACAGGAAATGTATATTTAGAAACACAAAAAAGATGTAAACTGAATTTTGTATGTGTACTTAAAGTGCTCATATTATCCTTTTTCGGCTTTTTCCCTTTCCTGTATTGTGTTATATATCTTTTTGTGCACATTATAGGTTTAAAAAGTGAAAAAGCCCAAAGTCCTCCCCCAAAGGGCCTTACCATCTCCAACAGAAAACACTGTTCACCAACTGCTCCAAACAGCTCTATTGTAGTCCAGCCTTTACTTCAGAGACAAACGTGGTCACTTTGGAACACACATTATAATGCTCGCCTAGCTGCTAGCGTAGCACGCCCTCATACTCTGCTTCTGACTGGCTAGTAGTCCTTACCTAGGTACTGTCAGGGCACGCCCTCATACTCTGCTCCTGACTGGCTAGTAGTCCTTACCTAGGTACTGTCAGGGCACACCCTCATACTCTGCTCCTGACTGGCTAGTAGTCCTTACCTAGGTACTGTCAGGGCACGCCCTCATACTCTGCTTCTGACTGGCTAGTAGTCCTTACCTAGGTACTGTCAGGGCACGCCCTCATACTGTGCTTCTGACTGGCTAGTAGTCCTTACCTAGGTACTGTCAGGGCACGCCCTCATACTCTGCTTCTGACTGGCTAGTAGTCCTTACCTAGGTACTGTCAGGGCACGCCCTCATACTCTGCTTCTGACTGGCTAGTAGTCCTTACCTAGGTACTGTCAGGGCACGCCCTCATACTCTGCTCCTGACTGGCTAGTAGTCCTTACCTAGGTACTGCGCATGTGCGACTCCCAACAAAGATGGAGCAGAAGTGAGATGTCTCACTCTGTAGCTAAAACAGAGAGCTCAACACAGGGTGAAAAGAGGAGCTGCAGCAATGTGCAGTACAACAAAAATATGGTGTTTTTTAAAATTAAACCACATAAACCTATTCTGGTACAACCTCTAAATGCAATTATGAACCTGAAAATGAGCATAATATGAGCACTTTAAAATCTGGAACTGATCTGAAAGAATATTTTTTTTTAGACTAACAATGATTCATCAGATTAAAATCCAAGCTAAATTAGACAATCATTAATAGTTTTCTTTTTAACAATTTGACTAAACACAAAAAAAATACATTTCAGAAGTGAAGTGAAGACAAAGTTAAAAAAAAATATGTTCAACATAAATATTTTAAAACACAAACGGTGTACTTACTTGAGCCTGTGGATGGAATCCATTCATATAAAAAAGAGAAAGGAACAACAGAAAATAATTAAGTTAGATTATTGTACTGAGGAATTAAACATAAATATACATACATTTAAAGTACAGTAATGGTAATAAATACTGAAACACATTGAACCTCAAGCATTTGTTTGTCACAGTTTAGGCAAGGCAAGGCAAGGCAAGGCAAGGCAGCTTTATTTATATAGCACATTTCAGCAACAAGGCAATTCAAAGTGCTTTACATAAAACATTAAAGAGCAGTTAGAAAACAATTAAAAAACAATAATAAACAACTTAAAAACATTAAAAGACAAGAATAAAATTGATAGTGCAGTATAATAATAAAAGTTACAGTGCAGTATAAGAAATTAAAGTTAATAAAATAGATTATTTAAAGAAAAGCAACATCAAAAAGATAGGTCTTTAGCTTAGATTTAAAAGAACTGAGAGTTGCAGCGGACCTACAGGTTTCTGGGAGTTTGTTCCAGATATGTGGAGCATAAAAACTGAACGCTGCTTCCCCCTGTTTAGTTCTGACTCTGGGGACAACAAGTAGACCTGTCCCAGACCACCTGAGAGGTCTGGGTGGGTCATAATGTGGTAACAGATCAGAAATGTATTTTGGCCCCTAAACCGTTTAGTGATTTATAAACTAGTAAAAGTATTTTGAAATCAATTCTTTGAGGCACTGGAAGCCAGTGTAGAGACTTCAGTACTGGAGTGATGTGATCCACTTTCTTGGTCTTAGTGAGGACTCGAGCAGCAGCGTTCTGAATCAGCTGCAGTTGTCTGATTGATTTTTTAGGGAGACCTGTAAAGACACCGTTACAGTAGTCAAGTCTACTGAAGATAAAAGCATGGACAAGTTTTTCCAGATCCTGCTGAGACATAAGCCCTTTAACCCTTGATATATTTTTAAGGTGATAATAGGCTGATTTTTTAATTATGTTAATGTGGCTTAAAATTTAGGTCTGAGTCCATGACTACACCAAGATTTCTTGCTTTGTCTGTTGTTTTTAACATTGTCGTTTGAAGCTGAGCGCTGACTTTCAATCGTTCCTCTTTTGCTCCAAAAACAACCACCTCCGTTTTTTCTTCATTTAATTTAAGAACGTTCTGGCACATCCAATCATTAATCTGTTCAATGCACATATTTAATTGTTGTATTGGGCTATAGTTCCCTGGCGATAAGGTTATGTAAATTTGTGTGTCATCCGCATAACTATGGTAACTTATTTTGTTGTTTTCCATAATCTGAGAGAGTGGAAGCATGTAGATGTTGAACAGAAGAGGCCCCAGAACTGAGCCTTGGGGAACTCCGCACGTCATATTTGTATGCTCAGATGTATAATTACCTATAGACACAAAGTAGTCCCTATTCTTTAAATAGGATTCAAACCACTTTAGTACTGAGCCAGAAAGACCAACCCAGTTTTCCAATCGGTCAAGCAATATGTCATGGTCTACCGTATCAAATGCAGCACTGAGATCAAGTAATACTAAGACTGAAATTTTGCCACTATCTGTGTTTAAGTGGATGTCATTAAAGACTTTAACAAGAGCTGTCTCAGTGCTGTGGTGTGGTCGAAAACCTGACTGGAAGGCATCAAAACTGTTGTTTAGTGATAAGAAAAGGTTTAGTTGTTGAAAAAACACTTTTTCTATGATTTTACTTAAAAATGGAAGGTTTGATATTGGCCTATAGTTGCTCATTAGTGTCATGTCTAGATTGTTCTTTTTTAGGAGTGGCTTGATGACTGCCGTTTTCAGGGCCTGTGGGAAGATACCTGAGAGCAGAGATGTGTTTACAATCTGTAGAAGATCAGAAGCCAAACAATTCGAAACATTTTTGAAAACATCCGTTGGTAGAATATTAAGGCAACAGGAGGAGGTTTTCAGATGTTGTATTATGTCCTCCAGGTTTTTAAGGTTGATCGTATGAAATTGTGTCATGTTGGAATTTGTTTTGCGTGCACACTGTGACAACACATATCCTGTACTTGATATGGAAGCACTGACTGTTTGTCTAATTTTCTGAATTTTGTCTGTGAAGAAGGAGGCAAAGTCATTGCAAGCCTTGGTAGACAACAGTTCAGATGCTACTGGTACTGGAGGGTTTGTTAATCTATCAACAGTAGCAAACAAAGCACGTGAATTATTATTGTTTGTGGCAATAATGTCAGAGAAAAAGGACCGCCTTGCATTCCTTAGTTCCATATTATAAATGCAGTTTTGACCTTAGTGGGAGCAATAGCATCAATAACATTCGTAATTTTAACGTTGAAATTATCTACAAGCTCAGTGACTGAGGCCCCAGTGAGAGTGGGTGTAGACAAGAAAAGCTGAACGAATGATTCAATGGTGTTTTCAGTGATATACCGTTTTCTGATTAATTTTGTTTGAGCACTTTTGGACACAGAGATAGTGCCGTTAAAGAAAACACAGGAATGATCAGAGAGAGCAACATCAGTCACCACAACCTTGGAAATGTTCAGACCCTTGGAGATAATCAAGTCAAGAGTGTGCCCCTTATTGTGCGTGGGCTGTGTCACATGCTGAGTCAGTCCATAGCTCTCAAAAACACAACGTAGTTCTTTGGTCCCTCGGTCCTGGGGTTTGTCAACATGAATGTTGAAATCACCAGCAATAATTACACGGTCAAAGTTAATACAGATTATAGACAACAGTTCAGTAAAGTCGGAGGGGAGGATCTTAGCTGAAGAGCCACATATTCAAAAGAAGCAAAATTTCCGTAAGATATTTGCGTACATGGGAATGAGACATTAAACAAAATGGCGACTCCACCTCCTTTCTTATTCACTCTATTCTCACTCATAAAACTGAAGTTAGGGGGGGCTGACTCAATGAGAACAGCAGCACTGTTATTATGGTCCAACCAGGTTTCAGTTAAAAACATAAAATCAAGATTGTGGTTGATAATAAAATCATTGATTAAAAATGATTTTCCTGCCAAAAACCTAACGTTTAGTAGTGCTAGTGTTAGTGTTTCATTTTTTGGGACAGACTGTGGCTGACGAGGAATGGATGCTAAATTTGCAAAGTTTGCAGTTCCGTGCTTATTCACCATTCTTTTTCTATTACCTATCACAACATAAATTGTGGAAGAATCTAATACGTAGGGCCCAGGCTTGTCTTGGAAAAAGTCATGAGTGCTACTAGGCATGCAGCCTGGACCCGGCCCATATCAGTTAATGCTTGCTGCATTTTGCACACAAGCATCCTTATCAGTTTGGGGAGAAGGAATTAACTGCCGTCCTTGAGGGGGCAGAGGTGCCTGGCGTTTTACGATGGGAGAAGGAAGGGGGGCATACTTGGTTCCAGCATTTACCAGCTGCTTCATCTGGTCAGTGAACTCCAACATGGGGATGGGGGAAAGAGGGAGAGCGACGTATCCTTAAAGAGGTCCTCAAAGCTTTCGTGGTTGTCAAAGGGGTTTGAGGAGTGTTGGACGGGTGAGAAGGGGGGTTGAGATTTCTCATCTCCGCTCTGTGGTCTCCCATGGTCAAATCTTTGCTCAGGTGGGGGCTGTGGTGGCCCACTGCCGCACTTTGTTGTGTCTTCCTCTTGTTTTGGTTCATCTTGTCTCGTGTCCTTGGCCAAGGGAGCAGATGTGTGGTGCAGAAAGTAAAGTAGGCTAGAGGTGAACAGCTTTACTCCTGGCTTGTTAAGGAATAGTCCATCTGCTTTAAAAAGATGTCTGCAGCCACAGAAAATGTTAAAATTGTCAATGAACTGCATAGAATGGTTGTTGGTACATGCAGTTGAAAGCCATCTGTTCAGTGCCAACAGTCTGCCGAAACTCTCAGCTCCTCCTCTGACTGGCGGTATAGGGCCACTGACAAACACCTTTACGTTTAGGGAGCTGATTGTGTTCAGCAGATTCATAAAGTCACGTTTCAGCACTTCAGACTTTTGCTTTACAACATCATTTGACCCTATATGCAGTATAATGTTCTTCACAGTTGGGTGTGCTGCTACGATATCTGGGATTCTTTGGGCCAAGTCAGACACCATGTCTTTGGGAGAACAGAGTATTTTGGTGTTTTTACTGCTTTTTATATCTTTCACAGCAGAGTCACCCATAATCAGAGAATAAGCAGAGGAGCAAATCTGTTCTTCACCTGCACACTCAGTTGTTGGGGAGGCATTTTGTTGCTGATTTTCCCTTTTGCAGCTGTCCACGACTGTGTCCTACTAAGTACAGGGGTTGAAGAGGCGCTCTGCCTGGGTGGTAATGCAGGCCAGCCGGTCATATCACAAATCTCAGGGCCATGTGTCCTGCCCGTTAGTCGTCCTCCCATTTCCCAGGAAAATGATTTACTCTTAGGCTTTGCACCAAAAGAGTTCCAGGGAGGACTACCACTTGTTGATTTATTATCCGTTCCACAGCCCTCCTGTTTCTTTGTGGTCTTGCTGGTGCTAGTTAGCTGTGTGTTAGCATGCTTTTGTCCATTGTTTTGGGTCACTGGTAAAGTGGTGTCATTTCCACATGATCCGTTCACTTCCATATTTACTTCTAACCGGTAAATTTTGGTTTCCAGAACTGCAATCTTCTGAAGGAGTTTGTAGTAGTCCTCTATGGAGAAGGGTGGCATCTTGCTGCTAATTAGCTTTAGCTACAGTCACTTTAGGACAGGCTTGAGCTATTGGTAGGCCACGCTCACGCAGAAAAATGTTCAAATATGACAATAGCCTACTATGTCTACAAAAAATGTATAGTCCAGTGATTTATAAGTATCCAAGAGCCGTTGTTCATAGTTTCTCTCAGAGGAAAAGCAAGATTATCAGCAGAAATATGCAAGCAGAAGCAGGAGCAAGCAATAGAGTGTCTGCACTGTAAGAAGCAGGAAGCTTAAAGTACAGTTTAAAGTGAGACCTCTCTCACCTGGTTGACATGGTCCAGTTTAGGACATGGTCTTCCACCGTTGTAGGGCTTTTCTCTGAGCCACTTGGAGCGAACTTTGACCCCACTGCCGCAGGACTTGCTGCAGCGCGACCAGTTGGACCACTCACTCAGTTTGCAGTCAGACGGACAGGGGATGATGCAAGCCTCCTCAATGTACCCTGTAACCAATCACATAATAACAAACTAACATATCCAAACATAATAACAACCAACTTTCTTATGCCAATCGGAAACTTTTCTCAGGCATGAAAGCATTCTCGCTATTTCTCCCTGGTGGTGACTCCAGATTTACCCATGTAGTGCTTTCCCTGACTCCTTCAATAAACAAATCCAACATCACTAATCTACTAACTAAAAAGCAAGAAGAAACATCCATCTGCAAAAAGGAGCAAACATTCATCATGTCACTCCCACAATACTCTCTAGCATTAGAGAAGCAATCAAAGACTCCTAAATCTGAGAGAAAGCAAGCAGCAGTACCAACTCCAGTCCAGTATCTTTTAACAGCTACAGCCAGATACCATCAAGCAGCCCCATACTGGGAGCAAAGCTTTGACTCACGACAAGACGGAATTCTCAATGAGCAAACAGACACGCTCATTCCCCCAGTGCTTTGATGTGTTCTACATTTTCCAAGGCTAAGGTGCAGAATGCGACAGCACTGTGACTCTTAATTCCCTTTTCTCCCTGTGTTGGAATATACTGTGGAATCTTAATACAACTGACACAAAGTGGCCTGACAGATTTGGGCTGCTGGCAGCTAATACATCCCTAAGTTCCCCTTATTGATTTTTGAATTTACACTGGAGTTTGGATAAAAGGACGCACTGATAACTGACACTGAGCTGGGTCAAATGTGATCAGTATAAGAGGCTGATTGATCCGAAATATTTGAAGATTGCTCACTGAAAAACAAACAAAAAAGGAAACTTTATTCTTATTTGTCGCGTAAAATTGACAGGACAATGCAGTGAAATTCAATTACTGAATTTATCCAATCATAAGTATTAGGAGCAGTGGACAGCTATAGATCGACACTTTGACATGATGTCAGACAACTGCCAATCTTGTAGTTGAGGGGTCGACCACTCTGCTTCCGAGCCAAAGTCTCCGAAGAACAAGCGTGATCCATTTCAGTGAGTTAAAATTAAAAAGTCATTCTCTTCTGCATAGAGACCCCGGCATGACTAAAAATAAGATCATTGTGGAGACAGTTTGCAGTATAAAGCTGTGTCCTATTTTAGGCTTCATCTCCTCTGAAGTCAACATTTTCAGATACGTTAGATCCAAAAATAGCTTGATTGTCTGTGCCTTCCACAACAACCCATATTAGCCTTACAAAGTAGACACATAATTTTCTAATCCGTCATCTCTATTTTTTATACAATTCTATTTTAGTCTGTTTGTTGAGGTTAGGCCAAGATTGTGGTCCTGGTTAAAGAAATCAAAGTTGAGTGTTGGAAGGAGAAAGGGTGACAACCAAGATCCCCATATTATCATCCCTGTAAGGCTTTGTGGTGGTATTAGCTATTCTTTAAAGGTCCTATGACATGCTGGTTTTTGGATGCTTTTATATAGACCTTAGTGGTCCCCTAATACTGTATCTGAAGTCTCTTTTATATAGACCTCAGTGGTCCCCTAATACTGTATCTGAAGTCTCTTTTATATAGACCTCAGTGGTCCCCTAATACTGTATCTGAAGTCTCTTTTATATAGACCTTAGTGGTCCCCTAATACTGTATCTGAAGTCTCTTTTATATAGACCTTAGTGGTCCCCTAATACTGTATCTGAAGTCTCTTTTATATAGACCTTAGTGGTCCCCTAATACTGTATCTGAAGTCTCTTTTATATAGACCTTAGTGGTCCTCTAATACTGTATCTGAAGTCTCTTTTATATAGACCTTAGTGGTCCCCCCTTACTGTATCTGAAGTCTCTATTATATAGGCCTTAGTGGTCCCCTAATACTGTATCTGAAGTCTCTTTTACATAGGCCTTAGTGGTCCCCTAATACTGTATCTGAAGTCTCTTTTATATAGACCTTAGTGGTTCCCTAATACTAATACCTAATATATAGGGTGGGGGTGCTGCCTTGACCAACTGGCACTTTGCCCATTTGCAATCCATGATGTCTCTCTCTCTCTGTCTCATGGGCGGGCCAAATTCTCTGGACGGGCAAAGCAGAGAAAGGGGGCGGGGGGGTAACCTTTCCCCTTATGACATCATAAAGGGAACATTCCAGATTTTCTCAAAGGCAGAGCAGGATACCCAGGGCTCGGTTTACACCTATCGCCATTTCTAACCACTGGGGGACCATAGGCAGGCTGGGGGAACTCATATTAATGTTACCAAACCTCATAAAGTGACATTTTCATGCCATGGGACCTTTAAGAACAGACAGTACTCTTACAACCACAAGTGGCTAGTCTGAAAATGTAGACATAGGTTGTTTTAGACATCTGAACAAACAACAAAATGCTGTTGATTTCACACCAGTCTCATTACATCCCAATCGGTTGTCAAGAACAACAAGGTTGGTCCTATCCAAAAGTTTCTCCAAAATAAGAAAATGCATTTAGAGAACACAACAGGTGCATCTTTTGTGGCCTTCTGTATGTCAAAATACATGGCACACTGGTCAGTTGCCATTGGGCAATCCTTATTTATTTATTACTTATTTACGGATGATGCAAAATCTAATTAATCTACGCCATAGGTACGTGTAGATCCGGACCCTACAGTGTACTCCATGTCGTAGCCTGACATGAACTTCTCAAAAAATGTAAATACACGTTGTGGCACTGCAGACCCAACAACTGTGATTGCTCTGCTTGGCTTAGTTGCGTTGCATTTCCCCCTACTCATTCCTGGGTTGTCCTTCTCCATACACATAATGAAATCAAGGAGAGGGTTTTCGACCGTGGTCAGAAAGCACAGGGGAGACACTTTGTTTCTCCCTCTACGCCTCTGGAGCCGTTACTTGCGCCGAAGCTAATCCCCCTAACTCTCTCACTCGCTCTACCACACACTCCCCAAGCATACACACGTACCGGCTCTGCTATTCTCTTAAAGAGATACACTAGAACGATACCAACGCACAATTATAAACCTCAGGCCACATTCGTAGGCTACAGCGTAAGCTCTGCGTAGAGCCCCCGCAGAACCATAAAGTTAGTGGGTAATTTGAGCATGGGAAACTCACCATGGCTGTTGCAGCGAGAGTTCTCCACTATGCGGTTGTCCTGGTCGTAGCACACCATGGCCTGGTAACGATATCCTTGGCCACACTCCTTGATGTCACCTTGGACCTTCATGCCCAGTTGACCCTCCATGCGACCGCCCTCAGGTAGCACACAGTCCGACCAGTTGCCCACAGGCTGGGCGTTGTATTTGTTACATGGGCAGTACTGGGTCTCACTCAGGGGATACATCTGGTTGTTTTTACACTGGTCACGCTTTTTGCTCTTCCCTGCAAAAAATAAACGTATTAACTACTTACATTTTTGCAAGTTATGATTATTGGTCCTAGTGCAAGACATGGAGCCCTGTGCTGTTACACTGAGGCTGCTTAGTGGCTGGCAGTAGAAGCCTGCTTGGATTGGGCAGTAACCTGGGGAACTGTAATAATCTTCATATAGAAAAGAACAGGTTTGTTTGGAGCCCTTTCAGTCAAATTGACAAATAGTATATATAAGAAGTTCTAATCCAAATCAGTTTTTCACATCCACTGATCTTACTCTTAAAGATTGATGTCAGCTTTAAATTAAAGTGTGTCACTCACCGACTAGCATCCTTTTGCGGGTCCTGACGCCCACACAATCAGCTGTGCAGGAGGAGAACTTGGACCAGCTGCTGAGTTGACAGTCTTCCTGGCAGGGCAGCTGGCAGAGTTGTGTGAGAAGTGGCATGGAGCTGGCAAACTTAAGACAAGCTTCAACGTCTGCCTGACCACCATCCTGCTTCCGGCATGAAACAGCTAAAGGGGAAAGGAGCAAATAGAGTTTCATGACTTCTCATTTTGTGGGTGGTGGTCAACTTCTATGTTGAGAAAGTGAGAGTCATCCATGTGTCGGAGGTAGATTGTTGAGTCTGACGCTCCATAATAACACTTTTTTTAACATTTAGAATGTATGTATTCAGTTTTATAGCTAATGAGAAATGTTCTCACTTTGAAAATTATGTTGGTTGTGTAAGATAGAATGTTAGCATGGATTGACAGAGCCAATCTTTTTTAAGCCCTTACAAGATAAGGAATATACCGTGGACCCATGTATGTCCCTTGGAATAATTTCATATGTATGTAAAAGAACACAAGAGAAATGCTTCTAAGTTTCTAATAGATTTGTTAGATTAGAACTTAATCTATAAAGTATTATAGATTTAAAAATGTTAATATTATTTATTGAACTAGGGAGCCTTTTGTAAAACCAAATTTCATGACTAGAACTTCAAGCAGTTATGACGGGGTCCAAGCCTCCCCCGACAACCCAGGGAGCACGCAAAAGCGGAACCCAAAGCGTAACAGTGGGGAGGCAAACATCAGGAACTATTGCGAGGTGTGAGCTGCAAGGTCTGTAGTACATTGCCATTGCCATCCATTTACATTGATTGAGTAAAAGGGCCAAAACCCATCTACATTGACTATAGCGCCCCCACTTCTCATTGCACTATAGCAGTGGTGGAAGAAGTATTCAAATACTTTATGTAAGTAAAAGTACCAATACAACCCAGTAAAATACCTAATTAGTGGTAAACGTCTGGTTTTTATAATGTTACTGAAGTACAAATATGTACATATTTTCAACATTTTTAAAAGTATCAAATTAAATCATTAGAAGTACTGTAAAAGATTGTATAATGCAGCCCCATGCCCCTTATGAGTATTATACCAGGGCTGCAACAATTATTTTCATAGTCAATTAATATGTTGATTATCTTCTCGATTAATCGATTAGTTGTTTGGTCTGTAAAATGTCAAAAAATGGTGAAAAATGTTGATCAGAAAGCCCAAGATGACATCCTCAAATGTTTTGTCCACAACTCAAAGATATTCAGTTTACTGTCACAGAGGAATGAATAAACTAGAACATATTCACATTTAAGAGAGAATATTGCCTTCTTTTTTTCGTAAAAAATTACTCAAACCGAATAAGCGATTATCAAAACAGTTGGTGATTAATTTAAAGAGACGCTATGCAGTTTTGGCCATTTCTTCGCTGTTTTCTGGCTTTTTGCTGGCAGGTTTCTCTATAGAGCTCCCCCTACAGCTTCAGAATAGATATTTGGCAGCTCCTATGTTTACTTGTGTCTGACTCCTCTCTTGGTCAGTCTGCCGTTTCCTCTTTCTCTGTTCCTCCGACAATGCTTTACTAGCTTTCTGCTTCTTTTTAGCCGGCTCAGCTGTGACAATAGTTTGAAAAACTCCATCACTACCTTGTTAGCCGGTTCCTGAATGGGCGTCTGTGTGCTGTGCCATGAAGCAATATGTTGCATCGCGAGACCTTACGATACTTCCTGACGCTGAGGCCAGCGGGTGGTTTTTACGTTTGATTACTGTTATCGATGCAATGTACATACAATACAATACAATACAACGGATCAGATCTTCACTCTCGCAAGGATCCTGGAGGGAGCCTGGTAGTATGCCCAACCAGTCTACATGTGCTTTGCGGATCTGGAGAAGCCGTATGACCGGGTCCCCCGGGAGATACAGTGGGAGGTGCTGCGGGAGTATGGGGTGAGGGGGCCCCTTCTCAGGGCCATCCAATCTCTGTACAACCAAAGCGAGAGCTGTGTCGAGACTCGTTCCAGGTGAGGGTTGGCCTCCGCCAGGGTTGCGCTTTGTCACCAATCCTGTTTGTAATATTTATGGACAGGATATCAAGGCGTAGTCGGGGTGGGGAGGGGTTGCAGTTCGGTGGGCTGGGGATCTCATCGCTGCTCTTTGCAGATGATGTGGTCCTGATGGCATCATCGGCCTGTGACCTTCAGCACTCACTGGATCGGTTCGCAGCCGAGTGTGAAGCGGTTGGGATGAGGATCAGCATAATAATAATAAAGCTCTAAATCTGAGGCCATGGTTCTCAGCAGGAAACCGATGGAGTGCCTACTCCAGGTAGGGAATGAGTCCTTACCCCAAGTGAAGGAGTTCAAGTACCTTGGGGTCTTGTTCGCGAGTGATGGGACAAAGGAGTGGGAGATTAGTCGGAGAATCAGCCAGAAGGCAAAGCTCTCGGTCTACCGGTCAGTTTTTGTTCCTACCCTCACCTTTGGTCATAAAGGCTGGGTCAAGACCGAAAGAACGAGATCCAGGGTACAAGCGGCTGAAATGGGTTTCCTCAGGAGGGTGGCTGGCGTCTCCCTTAGAGATAGGGTGAGAAGCTCAGTCATCCGTGAGGAGCTTGGAGTAGAGCCGCTGCTCCTTCGCATCGAAAGGAGCCAGTTGAGGTGGTTTGGGCATCTGGTAAGGATGCCCCCTGGGCGCCTCCCTAGGGAGGTGTTCCAGGCAGGTCCAGCCTCGGGGAAGACCCAGGACTAGGTGGAGGGATTCTATCTCCAACCTGGCCTGGGAATGCCTCGGGATCCCCCAGTCAGAGCTGGTTAATGTGGCTCAGGAAAGGGAAGTTTTGGATGGTTATCGATGCATGTATATGTAAGTAGCATTATATCCCTGGTAGCTGGGTTTAATTTGAAATATCTTGCTGGTTAGTTTTATGTGTAACAATGCATTGTATTTCATTCGCTCATCATAGGTTGTCTACACAAAATCTTAATCTGTAAAGTAAATAATTTTGTCAAATAATTGTATTGGAGAAAAAGTATATTTCCCGTATACATTGTACTGGTGTATAAGTATAAAGTAGTACATAAATCAAAGTACTCAAGTAACATAAAAGATCCTATAATTAGTAATTAAGTAATGTATTGAGTTACATTCCACCACTGCAGTCTATTAGTGGTCCACACACCTAAGTAAATCCAGCTGTGAATATGTGTGGTTGTCCAGTCCAACAGAATTTCAACCTTTCAACCCACAGACGTCCCTGGATCAATGTACATACAAGATGTAGAGGGTTCGCTAATGGTTTAAATGACCAATGGGAGATGTACTGTGGCATGTGCTAGTTCACATTGGCTTGGCTTGAGTCTTATGAGTGTGATAAACCGTTAGATGGCTAAACAAATGGCCTTACTCAAACTGCCATATGGTAAAGAAAACACAAGTGACAATATGATAACAATAAAAACACCAAGATCCAGTCATCATATACCCACAACATTTATCCCACATACAATCACACATTCATGGCAAATGCTTTATGCTGGCTATTGCCTTCCACACGTTGTATTGAGTGAGTGGGTGAATAGTAAGAGGCTCGTATTGAATTGTATCTCTCCAGCTCAGAGTATACTATTACAGGTAATGGTACATAATGACAAGAGCCTCCCGAGATGGAGGAGCAGGATGCTCATCATTGGAATCAGATAATGGCCTCTGTCTCTGAGACTTTAATAGGAGTCGGAGTGTGTGCACTGATAACAAGACAACTGTCTGCCTCACTTCTCCCTCAGGCCACAGGTAGTAGTGTTACACTCAGCAAGTCACCTTAAAGTAATAGTACATGTTTTGTTCTGAGATTCCCTACCCACCCTAGTTTATCGGTGTTGTTAAGTTGAGAAGGTGAGATTTTGAGACTGTTACGCTTAAACTGTAACATTCACATCCCTCCTTTCAGTCCCGTAATATTATCAGAAATTCAAGCTGTACGCAGCCCCCAGTTACTGCTTTGATGCCAACTTCCCTATTCCAGGCTCTTGCAAAGAGAGCATGTAGATGGAAGAATCAGATCAGTGGTCACAGATCCCCACGAAAACCACATCTCAGCTCTGTTTAATGCCTTTTTGGTTAAACTGTCCTTCCTGCCGTGTTTAACCACTGAGTTGTCCTCCTGTCTCAAAGTTGAAAATTAACCCTTTTTGGGTGTTTTTTTTAATGACCCTTTTTTCTACGTTTTTGTTAATTAGGAATTATTTTGATTAAAAGCTAAGATTAGAGGAATGTGTGTTGATGGATAATAACAGATATGTCAGAGTGTAGTCAGGATACTGTTTTGAAACCATTTCATTTTCTTTTTAAATGCTATAAAATTGAATTAAACACCCCCAATTCAATGAAAGTAGTGACCTGATCATTAATCTTACTTGAGAAGAACATTGTATGGAACCATTCATTTTATTATTGGGCAATTTAGTTGCAAGAAACCAATTTTTCTCATGTAGAAATGTTTTCACAAATTAGACAAACTTGGCCTGAGGACAACAGGAGGGTTAACTCATGTGTTCATATAGAAAAGTAAATAAGATGCAAAGGTTTATGTAATCTGTGTGTGTGTCTGTCCTCACCCCGAACCTGCAGGCCCGGTCCACAGGTCTCCTGAGCTCCGGGACTGTCCTGACGAACTGACCATGGAACCAGCTGGCATCGCCGCCACTTGTGGGTTTTCCACCTAAAAAAGAAGAGGTATAAGAATCAGAGAAGGGAGGGGTAGATAGTTGCTAGCTTTATTCCTTGGACCAAATAGAAAAAAACAATACAAGTTAAATGCCTTGCTAGGAAACCTTAGAAAATGCACTGTTCATAAGCATTGGCTTTAGCAAACAACACACTGATAATCTATTCTATTCTTAAAGCATTGCTGCTAGTAGGACAAACATTTAAAGTTCAGTCAGCCAACTCCATGTGGAATGGATTAGGCTAATATGTGAATGTAGAGTATGTAGAGAGTTGATATTTGGTGTCAAGGCTCTGATTTCATTACTCCCCACAAGGAAATGCCATGCAAAGCACTGCCGGCAGGTGGGAGTGACAATAATAAATTCCTCCCTACAGGAACATAGACTCAATGCATACAGGTCACAATCCATAAGCCAGGTCCATATGTAAAAGGGCACAAGAGTATGCCATGTGAGTATAGTGGTGGACTCAAATTAACTGCCTGAACTTACCCACAGGCTTCAATTGATTTAGACCCCAGGATAGCTAGATAAAAAAGTTCATGAGATCATGAAATTCAGTTTTTCATGATGGAACCATGTATTTATGTGAGAAATATCATGGCAATGCATCAATTAAAACAAGGGTCCATCCTCTGGAGACCATGTTTGCAGTGGACGCAATAGGAAAATGCCTCGTTGTTATGACTTGGGAGCCTTTACAAATTATTCCAAGATGGTTACCCACAGTGCTATCTAGAGTTTGGCGACACAACCTGAACCTGATAGGTCCCCCCGCAAATGAATAGGTTTTGCATTTGGTTCAGCCTGTTTTGTTTGCGGAAAACTCTGGTTCTGGTTTAGTTATTCTCAAATGTAATTTATACAATTATTTTCTTCTCATTTGAGGCCACACTTGCCGTGTGTTGCAAGTAGGCTACATGGCAATGCCCATGGGAAGAGATCAGTAATGATGAAGAAACGATGGTATTTCACTTGTCAGCATCGGTTAAGGCTGAAGACAAGTTTGATATTTAAAAAAACCTTGGGTTAGAAATTTGATCTCACCAGACCTCTCAAGCTGTTTGAGGCTATTTTATTATTGTTTAATAGTATCAAATCATAACAACAGTTATCTCCAGTGGCAAGTTACTTCCAAAATGTAATACATTATAGATTACTAGTTACTGTCATTTGAGAGTAATTAGTTATATTACAATATTACTGTCTCTGAATTGTAATGCGTTACACTACTTTTGCATTACTTTTGAGTTACTTTCACCAAAATAACAGCGGAACTTTGACTTGGCAGCTAGCTTGTGAATTTCACAACCGGATCAATAAAGTCTCCTCTTTATCCACTTTGATACATCAAAGATTATTCATAATATTTTGTATAATTAATATGGGTATGCAAAGTAACTAAAGCTACAAAACTAGACAAGTAAAACATACAATAGGCAAGTAGGAGAAAATGAAAATACTCAATTAAAAGTAGGCTACCTTACAGTTGTATTGAAGTACAGCATTGTTGTAAAATGTTTGTTTAAAGCACTTGAATAAGAAATTCATGTTGTTTAGTTTAAAACAGTCTAAAGGAAATGGCCAATAGTGTGATTAAAACTCACTATTTACATTATTTACAGTACTTGATTAACAGCTGATATGTGAAAAGCTCCACAACCTTATTTAACAGTAATTTAGTTTTACTGCGAATTGTCACAGGAAGTGCTTTTATTTTGAAGTAGCCTACACGGAAGTTGTCTGTTGTGTACTCTTTCTAGCTTGTGTTGAGATGAACGTGAGACCCTAGATGCAAACATGTCCGTCAAGTGAAGTTGATCACTTTCTTGTTTGTAAAACTGCAACATATTGAGCAGTAAATGGTCACAGTAAAAGACAAGCGTTTTTGGTCGACATTCGAAGCTCTTTTACTACAGGCATAGTTACTCTCCACGGCTGGTAAACTGCAATTATATTTACATGTAGCAAGCCTAAACATTAAACATTAATTTCTGACATGTTTAAATCTGTCAGCGGCTCGGACACACTGCTGTCCGCGCTGACGTACCGTCACCTGTTGTTGGGACACGAAGTTATAAAATAATACTCACGGCTTTTTTTTCCTGTGATCAAATGTTTCGCGGTGTTGGGAAATTGTTAAATGTTGTGTTAAAATACGTTGTAACTCGCGTTACTGAGATTGTAACGGGTATAATATTACCGAAATTTGATTAGTAATGCGTTATATTACTGCGTTACAGCAAAAAGGAATACATTACTGTAATTGCGTTACTTTTGTAACGCGTTACTCCCAACACTGGTTATTTCAAGACACTTTACAAATAGAGTAGGTAGCAGGGCACTGCAGGGCATAGCAGGATGTAGCAGGGCACTGGAGCGCATAGAAGGGCACTGCAGAGCACAGCAGGGCGTAGCAGGGCTAGAGGCCTCTACAAGGATAACATACCCAAATCTTACCGATTCATATTTTTAGCTGTTAGTATATAATTAAACCAGACATAAACAACCCACCACCACACCACCACACCCCAAACTGCAGTCAAATTTCCTCAAAATGTTTTCATTTTTAATGACAACATCCCAAGTTGAAGTGTGCCCATCAGTTCTGTCATAATTTCACAAAATAATTTCAGCGTTGGGATTTCTTTCTTTAAAAAAAAAATGTAAAAAAATTTGCATGTAATTTCTTTTTGGAATAGTGTAATCTGTTTATTATTGTAAACTGTATTAAGCAATTACGTGCTTTTTTAAAACACATGTAAATATAACCTAGACTCTCCTCCCATATTTCCTTTTGTATCCGGGCACCCAATTCTTTTTCTCACTATAAAATCTCTACCATACCATCAGAAATGAAAGGAACTATATCCACATAGAAGTGCATTTCCCTTCTGCCTGTCCATATGCGTGGCACGATTTAAAAATATCGAATAAAAATAAGCCGTGCCAGTATCATAGCCATCACAAAATCCCCATACAATAACTCCTACTTGTAATTACAACAAGGAGGTTGTCAGTGCGTAACGTGTGCAGGTGTTTATGTTGAAATGACCAGTTACCTATATCCATGACAGACAGATGGTGCCTCACACTCTCTCTCCTGAGTCAGCATTTCAGGACAGTCCTGTCCCCCATTGGCTGGTAACTGGATGATAATACGTTTCCTGTACTGCTTCTTCTTGGTGTTACCACCTATGCAAAGACACAAAAAAACACACATACAGTATATACGTTATTTACATTTTAGTACCTAGTTTCAGCTAAGTGTACCTAATAAACTAGCAACTTAGGATAAAGGGAAAAAAAATCAAATTGCAGCAGGGTAAACAATGCTGGGGTCTCAACGTTTCCCAGATTTGAAAAGGTACTGGAACAGGATCATCTTTTGTTTGCTCTTGGCCATATTTCATTAAATGTGTCAATGTAGAATGAATGTAATGAAACTTGGTCTTCATTTGTCTGTAATGTATCTATTTGATCACCATCTGCTGGAAGGGACCCCTTCAAAGGGAGGGTGATAAAATCAAGTTGAATATTGAATACCATGACTGGAAATGCCGACAGCCATGCTCCATACCATATTGTAGATACCAATCCTGAACAGAAATTTACTAATCCTCTTCAAGGTCATTGAGGCCTGCAGCCTATCCCAGCATGCATTGGGCAAGGGGTAGGTAGAGTACCCTGGACAGGTGGCTAGTCCGGTTTAAATTTGGGAGCAATTTGTTTGAGTGTAACCCAAACCAATCAGTAACTGTTTGTAAATGTTTTTTTTTTTGTATGGGCTGGAAAAGTCAATAGCATTTTCATTGAGAGTTGCTTTTCCCATCCATCCATCCAGAGATGCATTTTATGGTTTCCTCTGTATATATAGTTTTCACAGTCCGCTCCTTACAAATGTTCTTGATATTTTTCTGAGACTGACTGTATTTACATTTATTAAACATGACACAATCCAAACTGAATTTAATGTTTCAGTATTCTGTCTCAGTGTGCTTGATGATTTTATTATCTCTCTGCTGGTGCTGAAATAATGATGAGCATATTTGGTGTGCTTCATTAATTCACAGTCATACCAGCTTGAATGAATTCCCTTTCCTAACACCGTTGCATTTGGACTGTGTGATGCCCTGCAGGGCCTCACAGTGTGTAGTGATGCCAAAAAAGAGCTACCTGGTTGACACGTTGATGGGCAGGGGCTCCAGTCGCTGTAAGGGGTGACGATACAGTCTCTCTTGCATGGCAGTAAGCAGGGCCTGACGGTGTCCGGGCGCAGACTTTCTGGACACCTGAATGTACATCATTGACATGCTCAGACAAACACACAAAGTACACATGGAAATCTGATAGAGATGTGCTGGATCAGAACCAAAGAAACCGTGCTGGGAGTTCACGTGGAGAATGCCAATGTGCCTGACTTTAGCGCTGGATCTTTTTGTGAGACTGTGACTGCAGCATAGTGAAGAAAGGCACTTCCATTCTTAATGTGCAGTGTTTTTTTGTTCTTCATGTTTTAGCTTTTTACTGCAGCTCATTACATTTAAAATGAACGAAAGACTAGGAGGTCAAAGTCAAGATTATCCTCCCAAAAACACATACAGTATCAGTTGTTTGTTATGACGATACCTAATACCTAAACACAACATGCAGTATATTTTACTTTAACTGACAAGCTGCCTCTAGTGGCAATGTAGTCTATATCGACGACGTAAAGTGACGTGAAAAACGTTAATTCCCTTGGATATTATTTATTTGGATGAGTACAATATTAGATGTAGAAAATGGAAATGTCAGTGTAAACCCAACAATGCCAAATAAGTCCCTTGGGGACACCATAGATACATTTGCAATACACCAATGCTTTCCCAACGATAGGCCCAAACTGTTGTTTTTTTAGAATTGTTTTGGATGGATTGCATCTCAAATTATAATAGGCTAAAGTCTGCATTTCCTTTTACTAGTAGTGATTTGCCTGGCTGCACCGAAACGTAACCCTTTCCCAAAAATTGAAATCCCTTCCCCATAAAAAACAAAAACAGGACTTCATGTGTTTATAGAGTCAACCGGGAAATTAGCTCTGCTCAGAATTCCCATGGCAGATCACCAATTCAAATTGTGCAAGACGCTCTATAGCAAACCAAGCATATGATATGCGCACACGTTCAAAAAAAAATATTTTTTAACTTATCAGAGTTTTTACCCCATTCTAACAACACCTAGTAATTATCCTCATACATATTTCATTGTTTCATCATTCTAATGCATTTGAATGATCTAATGCCCATTTATGTTTACTGGTGGCATCCTCACATCCTGGCCACAGCTGGTGCTGCTGGTGAAAGTGTGTGCCCCTCCCTCCATTGATGTGAAAGTGTGTCCCAAGGCTGCAGGCTCACGGCTCAGCATGTGTTGGTTTTGGAGTAAGCGCAGGAATAAAAAGTGAGATTAATTTCCATACACAGCATGGGGGCTGGGGGGTTTGCCTTCGTAGTGCTGCTGTGCTGCCAGAATAATGCTCCCTTTCTGTTGAATAAATAAATAGATAATTCACATTCCCAGCAGATGCCTTCAGGGGGGAAACAAACCCAGATGCTTAAAACAACTCATCAGCTAACACCTCTGCCAGACACCAGTAACAACAGACTAACCATGAGACTAAACGGCACAACGTGCCATGTGCAAACAAAGTCTGCAACCAAAAAGAAAGGCTACCTTTCACTTTTACAAATGGAAGCATTGGTACTGAAGCACTGGTAATTATGTCACCACCTCAGGAGTTATCGGTAAGGGTGCGGAAAGACTTTACTATTCTCATGCTGTGTGGATTTGACTGCATTTACAAGAACTATTCTTACATCTGTTTAAAGCTATGGTGTGTAGTTTTTGTCTCCCCCATGAGGAATTCTAAGTAATGACAACAACACTGTCGGCGCATCCACGTGATACATGCCTTCCGTGATTGCGCACCACCCCCACCCCTCCTCCACGCAGCTGCTAGTAGCCAAGGAGGTCACGGAGGATTAAAAAAACATGATGGACTCTTCAGAAGAGGTCATTATCTTCACTGGAGTTTCTGTAGTGAAAGTCACCAGACGCCACAATCTTCTGAACATAGTCCTACTGAGAAATCCAGAGAGAGTTAGGAGGTAACGGACGTTCATTAATATCAAAAAGTTACGCACTAAAGCTTTAAGGGATAAGCTTTCAGCCTTATAGAGTTTTCAGTTTCAAAACTAGTATTAGTATTTGTCAATTGTTGGAGCTAATTTAGGGATTATTAATTTTGTTTTGGCCTAACCACTCAGCAGTGATGGAAGAAGTATTCAGATCCTTTACTTAAGTAAAAACACCACACTGTTAAAATACTCTGTTACAAGTAAAAGTCCTGCAGTGAAAATGTAAAAGTAAAAGTATGTAAGTATCATCAGGACAATGTACTAATAATAAAGTAATAAAAGTAAAAGTACTCAAAGCAGAACAATCCTCCCATTGTAGAAAGTGTAATCCAACCAGTTGTGTGTTTAATGGTCTAATCATCTCAACTGGACTTGTAGTAACATCAGATTTTATAAACTACATGTGTTTTGTGTGCAGATATCTTAATGTGTAAAGTAACTAGTAACTAACGCTGTAACAGATGAATGTAGTGGAGTAAAAAGTCCAATATTTCTCTCTGAAATGTAGCGGAGTAAAAGTAGAAAGTGGCGTGAAAAGAAAAGACTCAATTAAAGTACAAGTACCTCAAAATCATACTTAATAGCTATATATATATATATATATATATATATATATATATATATATGCCCGGTTGATGCAAGGAGCAGTGAACGTTTTTTTAACAAAATCGGATTGATATGCTAATTTAATTTAAGTTTTTTTTTTTTTTTTAAACACCACAGTTGTGCCAAAACAATCAATGGACGCAATGGAATTTTGGCACATTCAGTTAAAAAAAAACTGAAAATCTGATTCCCCGAATTTGTTTTTTTGGTCTTGTAAGTATTTCTCCTCATTGTAAATTACGATTAACAACTTATTTTATTGATATCCTCAATGTTACTCAAAACCTTTCCTAAATAATTCCATGTCGCTGTACTGTAGGTTTATGTTATGGCCATCAGTTTCAATTACTTACACCTGTTTCTGAGAAATCATGTTTTTAGTCAGTTTGGTATGGTCAGTGGCTCTAAATACTACAATTCCCATAATCCTCGTTCGCAGCTGCTGAAAAGTTAACTAATCAATTTATCTTTGCAGCTCCAACTGGAACAAAACACCGTACAAAAGTTGCCAAATTTATCGAAAATGAACTATTTTAAACTGCTGAATCTTTTATCAGGTCTTTACCAAGTCTAATCATTAACTAGCCTGGTCCAACCAAACTCTAGTACATTTTATTTGTAAAGAGAGTCTGGCCACTTTCCATTGACAAGTGGTAAGTTCTTTGAAGGAGGGTACTCTGTTGAAGTTCAAAACTACTGGATCTGCTCAGGGCCCCTCTGGATCTGCCAGAACCAAGGGCGTAAGCTTCGCTTCAGAACTCGAGCCATCATGGCGCCATTTTGTTGCTAACTGGCCATCACCTCCTGTTAGCATTCCGCTGACCGCCATTTTTTTTTTACGTCACTTGACTGCGAATAACTTTACAGCGTTTAAAGACTATTTGTCCGTTGTTTAGTTCCAAAGAAACACGACAATGTATAAAAGGCTCCATTACCTTGTACCTCACGTTATGGCTCCGTACCAGACGTTTTTGTAAAAATAAGCTAACGATTGTGTCATAACCAAGTGACTTACTGTCGCATAGTAGAGGAATTACCGTATAGTACAGGAGAAGCTCGCAGGCAGTTTCAACTTACATGAGATGTTTAGGTTTAATTACTAATGTTAACTAGCATGTTAGTGATCAATAATTAGCCTGTGCCCATGTTATCTCCTTACATACACCTACAGTCTCCGTATCTGTAAGATTGGGAATGATTGAGATTTCTCTTGGCACAGCTACCAGAAGACTTACAACTTTCAGACACGTTGCTCACGTCACATTTTCTCAGTTGGAGGCTGCGCAGTAAAGCTGGCCATCACCGGAAAAGTGCTTCTAATAGCCTTCACTGGTCTCCGTCCAGAGCAACGGGGTCTATTGGTCCATTATATACTGTCTATGGCCAGAACCAATCGCTAACTTTTGGTCATGACGTCGGCTTAGCATCGCTAGCGTTCGCCTTAGCCACTCCTTCACCACTAACGGAGCGAGCTGGAAAATCAAACTTTTCCCAAACCATCATGGCCACCAACAAAACTCATTGATTATTCTTGCTCGGGCTTTAACTTCTGGATATTCTGCAGCGTTGCAACAACGGACCGAATGGCTTCGCTTGCATCTTTCTCTTTACAGAACTACTCCCTTTGTTCGCTGATTGGACCGCCAAAGATTTGGCCGGAGAAAACCCAAGAATATACCACAAACCCAGACGGAGTACTGAAGGAAAATGAAAATTGAGCGGAAGTACGTAGGAGGATGGAGCCAGGCTAATCATTAACTACAGCTAGCTAAAGAATTTTAAGCATGGTGATCAGATGTTTCTTACTGAAACACGCCTTTCTTTGTATTTCTAGGATTGTACTCAAGTATTTGGTTTAATTTAGTTTTGTTGGATTTCTGGGTGATTATATAGGAATTATGGGATAGGATAGGCAAAAATAAGCCTTGGCTTTAACCTATTCCTTTTTTAGTTAGCTACAGTATGGTGGCAAATTGTTGGAAGTAAGTGTTTCTTTCATGTATGTTAATCGAAATAAAATTATTCATCATCATCAACATCATCATCAATTTGTACGTTTAAAGAGCCCTGTATTGAATCTATGTAATTTTTGGGTAATCTGTTTTTTTTTAACATATTTCTGATTTAGAAATTTTGAAAATGGTTCAAATTCAACCCGGATCACACTGGAACTGCATGTATAAGCAGTTATGTGGAATCTTACTTTTTCGGAGGAACCTGGCCCACGTTGACCCGGACACAGATGACCTTACGGGTTTGCATCCCCACTGAGCAGGAGGCATCGTCGCCCCGTGTTCGGCCCACAGACGTGTTGGTGGATGGGATGGAGGAGTCCTCTATGCACTGGCCCCATGGCCCGGTCTGCCAGTGGTACACAGTACAGGGATGGTCATTGCAGTTCCTCACCTCCTGCAGGGCGCTGATATTGGGACACTGGATTCCACCTGAGAAATGATTGAACACAGACCAGAGTCAATGTCTTAGCTGTACTACAGACGGAAACAGAAATGACATCTGCAGTAATACAGGAAGATGGAAAGCTTGTTGGAAACTTTTGGGCATTAAAGGGTATTCTAGAATCACGAAGACAAGGACATATCCAAGGCACGCACAAAGAGTCTGCAGTACTTGAGTCTTGTCTCTGTATCAAGGCCAGTCTGAGACATTCCCATTACCTCACAATTGTCTGTGTCTTGTTGGGGATTTGACTCACACTCGTCTCTGTCTTGGCCTCGTTTGAACATGTTCTTTACCCAGAGCGGACCCCAATTTATAGTCAATCTTGATTAAATCTTCAAACTGCTTGGATTTGTCCAAGACTTGATTTAAGTTATTTTGTCTACAGCCTTGTATTTAGCCTGCCAGAGCTTTATGACAACATTGTCCAAGGTGTTTTGGCCCAATTATTTTGTCATAGTATGGATCCTTGGATCTCTCATGAGCCAGAATCAATACCTAAGGAAGTCACTATAAAGACAAGCAGAGGCTCAGGTTCCCACCGCATTGGTATATTTATTAGGGGGCCATAATGCTGCACCGAGTTTCAGAGTGAACTTTTACCTTTCAACATATTTGTAAGGAGACTAGACTTAAGCAAAGAAACAACCAAACCATTGGTTACCATTGCCTATAAACAGTGTTTCTATGTGAATCTTTGATTTTTAGAGATGACTAGAAATGCTGCTAAGGCTAGGTAGAAACTAGTAAGCTGTGCTAATGCTAGCTGTGCCAACCACACAAAATATTTTAGGTTGATTACCTTTAATAGGCAGAAATGACAAAAACAATCACAAGCTAACAACGCCAATAAACTAGCCATCTAGCCTGAAGGTTGGTGATGGAAGCCAAAATAATATTACAGCTTATTTAACTATTCATAATTATAATTTTTCTAAATAATAATACTAATAGCAATACATATATATTTAAAAGGCCGCTCTGCCAATCTAATAATATTATTTATTACCAATATTGATTGTTTGTGGTGGTGGTTTCTAAAATGCATTGATAACTGGTCACTGCCCAAAGTGTCTGTCACTAATGGTTACTTGGCCGTGAGCACGGCATCATTATGTGTAGGCATAAAATGTAGTTGGTTTTGTGTGGTATGTTGGCGGTGTCACCATATTCAGCTGAAGTGCACACACGCTCTTGAGATGATGCGATTATTTGTATGAACGATTAGCATTTTGTCCAAAAAATCCGCTGTTTTTTGTTTGGTGATAACTCTCACTCTCTCTGTGCTGTTTGCTCGTTGCATTTCTAAGGCTAGACTAGCGTTTCAAAGCTGGAATTGTCGTAACTAACTTGTGCAGTACTATAAGACAGAACACACTACGCTAGGCTGGATGTTTCCTTGTTTTTCCCTGACGAGTGAAGGGGGGCCAGAGTGCCACGGTTTAAGAGTCACAGTTCGCTACTGCATTTCCTTCTTATTCATTGTTACCTCTTCCTAGAAGGTTGTTTTTGGTTCCATTTGTCTGTTTCTTTGTTTGTTTGTGTCTGTCAGCAGGATTACAGAAAAACTACCGGCCCAATTTCATGAACCTTGGTGGATGTTTGTAGCATGGGCCAAGGAAGAACCCATGACATTTTCAAGGGGATCTGAATCACAGGGTGGATACACAAATATTTTTTCTCTTTTGTCAACATTGCAGAAATTTGTGCTGCATTCATGTGGTGTTGGAATAATCAGAAAATGAGTTCCTTGACTGGGGAACGTTGCACTGCGTTAACATTGTGAGATAGGGCATTACTTGGCGGAGGTCTGCTCTCTCTCTGAGTGCCCTTCTAGTTATTAATGCATTGACTGTACCTCTTCTGTGTGAAGCACTTTAAGGTGCATTCAATGCATGAATTGTGCTACATAAATAACATGTAGGCCTATTATTATTACAGCAATGTTTCTTTCAATATGAAAGGCATGAAACTGGCTATAGTACAGTACAAAGACAAAGAGAAAAAAACTTTCTAAAATAGCAAACTGAGCAGTGGCACACTCATATAAATATAAAGCACCTGCTGTCTTTTGGGACTTTACTGAGGAGAATAATAACTGGGCAGTTAGTAAAAGAAATAGCTAACTTGGCTGGACAGCAACAAGAGAACAAGCAGAAAATGAATAGTTAAAGTTAATAATAATACCAGTTACTGAGTATGTTGCTCGGAGTAAAAGTGATGCCTGTATTGTAGCTGACCAAAGACGGAAACAAACAAATGAAGTGGAATTTGTACGTTAAAAACTGCATTATAAAAATAGTAACTTCCCTTTGAAACACTTTGCACATATGTCAGGTACTATTTCTCTCTTTGTGTGAAAAAAACAAGTATATAAACCCAACCCTGCATCAAAGGACAGTATGCTTGGGTAAACAGGATAAATCTACAGCTACAGCCATCATAAATTATTTTTTATTTTCTCTATCAAAGCCCCAAAACAGTGACAGAATACAGGTTGGCTAGCAGTAAAGTGTTGGCTATCCCAGCCCAGTATTGGTGCAGTAATATAGATTATGTTTTAGCTTTGATTTTCCATTGACTTGTTGGAAAACAAACAAAGCTGAAGCAGCTTGAGAGATAAATCAGAGGGTCTCTTTGGTGGATTGAAAGAGATGAGATGACCCAGGGGGCAGAATGTCTCTGCAGAGCCAGAAGCCTGGACATGGACCCAGGTGGGGTGTGCACACCATGTGACCCTATTCACCCCTAAACCTTGTCATCTGCAGCAGCTATTGCATTGGAAAAAGAGAACCCCCAATGAAAACGCCAGCCATTAGCACCTTCATCTTCTACACAGAGATGGAGCATCTGAATTGGACATGAGAAAGAGCCTCACACAGAAGATATGGTTGACCTCTGTGTAACAGCGCAGGGGTTATGTCTGCAGGGTCATGTATAAAAGATTAAACTGCATTTCATCAGAACAGTCATTTATCATACATGTAGCTCATTAACTTATAGAAGAACACAGCAGTATTGCTGTACTGGCTAATTAAATAGTTAATAAATATTTAAGTGCCACCAATCAAAGACAACCTGTATTTGAAAAATGCACATAACTAAGCTGGGGACTTAGTTATTATTTTTGCAGCACTTTAAACAATTCTTCAAAATATTATACTCTGAATCATCATCATTGTCTTGACATGTTATTTACTTTGTGGATAATTTATTCAAGCTATATTAAGCTCCTTTCAGCTGTAAATGTTATAACTGATGAATGATGGTCAAACTATGACATTAAGATGCAGGGGCTAGTTGCATAAAACACCTTTAGTTAAGCTTTTCCTTAAAGTCAGAGTTAAGGTTTCCTTAAAACAAAATTGGTTGCACAAAACACCCTTAGACTTCTCCTTAAGGTTTTCCTTAAAACGTTCTACCCAACCGTTGCATAAAAGAGCTTAGCAACCAAAGTACGTACAAAACCTTAAGATACCTCTGACTCCATCCTAACTGCAACATGGATATGCTTAACGATGGGCAATTGATTTTAGACTACTGACCTGCAGTCAATGTATGACTGGTTGGACCGTCTAGAGTTGGAACATTCTACTTTCCACAGCTGTGCTCTTCCCTTTGCAATTATTGATTGCTCTATGGTTTTAGTTTGGTATTATGCTACGGGATCTTTCCAGTCAATAAGAGGCGAGGTCTTTCATGCCCACAGGTCAACAGCATGCTGTGTCATTCCCCGATTTTGCTGAACATCCTGGTGAAGTTCCCGTCGACACGAGGATGGTGGGATAGCGACGCACTTTGGGACCCACATCAGGATTATAGTGCCTGTCGCAGGTAGGCTATCACAAGCGTGATTGTGAGCAAACATATGGTCTCCATGGAAACTCTAGAATGTTACTGCAGTAAAATCTCTTTCAATGCAGTAAATGCCTTAACGTTTTTCCTTATCTGACGAAACCTTATAAGGGATTCTGTGCAAAACCCTTAAGAAAGTCCTTCAGATAAGGAGACCTTAAGCCTTAAGTGTCATCCCTAAGGAGCGAAGTTAACCAGTCCCAGGTTTTGAAAAAGAATAAGCAATCACTGTAATTTCAAAAAACTACACAGTACTGGTGTACATACAAAAAAATGAACCTTCCGTGTCTTCATCAAGAAATGCGGCAACAGACAGATTTTAATTGTTGTAAAGTGGGGTTCTTGCACTAATCCTCTCCACTCTACCACTCTTTTACTCTATCTTGTGACCAATGCTTAATACTGAAGCCCTTTTTTAAGCCTGTCTCAGTTTGCTATAGCTGATGGCCAGGAGAGTTCTATTTGACTTCATGCTTCATTCAGCACACACCACATCAACATTTCTATCTCCATGCTCTGTCGATTCCCATCCATCTAACACTGCGGCAGTGTCTGCCTCCTAAATGCTCGGAAAAGTTAACTAACAAGTTGCAGCATGAATGGTGTTCCGGCATGGACATCCCCCTGAATCCATTCACATGGAAATGTATTATGTACAGTATGAGCCAGCTCCTTACTGCAGCGTGGAGGCTGCGTTGGTGTGAATATGCCAAAGACAGCATGCCACGCTATGTGAACCAGAAGGCAACACAAATAGAACTGTTGAAATAAAAGCAGGGACGTAAAACATTAAATTCTGCTCATAACGAGGTTTGGTGAGAATGGCTCAGTTCTCACAGAGTGATTGGCAGCCTGGAGGGTTGAGCTTTAACCAGCCCCCCAGTAGTCTATATCCACGACGTTCCACACCGGGATTGCTCCATTGCTGCTGGAAATTCCACCAGATTTCAATGTTTTCGGCCGGATGTCCATTACCTTCCTCTTTCTCTGTGTTGGTGTTCTAACCTCCGGTGGATGTCTGAGGACTATGGTTAACTGCTCCTCAGATCTCTGCAGGGTAAATCCAGACAGCTAGCTAGACTATCTGTCCAATCGGAGTTTTCTGTTGCACGACTAAAACAACTTTTGAACGTACACATAAACAAGTTTCTTCCCAAGGCTATTTTGTAGAGGCACCATGGCTCTGCCCGGTGCTTAGCGCCGCCCAAGACGATTGTGATTGGTTTAAAGAAATGGTAATAAACCAGAGCAAGTTTTTCTCCCATCCCGGAATGCTGTGTGGACTAGTCCCCAAGGAACAGCAACCTTCGCGCCAATTTCTTCGGGTGGCCGAAGAATTCCCCTGTGACCCAGATAGGATATTCCCCATAGGCCACCATTGTAAAGGAGATGCCTTTAAAATTGCTGCCAGGAAACCTCAAACTGCAAACAAGGTCGGTTATTACTCTATTCTGAAAAATTTGAATCCATGGATTTTTTGTATTTAAAAATCTTCCCTTTTAGTTGAGAAAAGCAATATATAAACCTGTGACATCACCACAATGTAATTTATATGGGCAGAGAGGAAACTCGCCGGCGGGGCCAGCGGGACAAACACTTCTGCGCATATTTAGTGAGCCACATATCAAGGAACTAAACCCGGAAGCTAAGAATTATTTTTTTGCTGTATGCGCTCATAGGAATGAACGGGGCTCCGCCTGTATTCAGGTCTTATAATGCATCGATGGCTTTAACCCAGAGCCACTCGCATCAAGTATCATTCCAGAACCATTTAGATAGCCACTCTTCACCTAGCAACACTTAATGCCAAGGAATACTCAATTCTACTACTAGTGTGTAAGAGCTTTTTTTTCTATTCTAAAAGCACAGGGATTTTGCTGGGCCAGCAGATTGGAGGGAATAGATTACATCAAGGTAGACACATTTCTATATCCCTCTAGTTAAACATATGGAGACTATGTACTACATCAGCAAAAATCACTTGCTGTCTAAGAACATCAAATATGTACCAAAGATTGGATTGACCAATGACAGAAGGGAAGGACCTTGAACAGAAAGCAAAGGCAAAATCCTTGTGAATTAAAAAGAGAAAGGGAAAGAACATATTCTAGAATAAAGTTTGACAGTAATGATAAAAACTGATTGCACTAAAGCTTGCAACAGTTCAGCAGGCTTGTTATCCTTCCAGTCACTTCTTACCCTGCATCACA
Source organism: Perca flavescens (assembly GCF_004354835.1). Taxonomy (NCBI): domain Eukaryota; kingdom Metazoa; phylum Chordata; class Actinopteri; order Perciformes; family Percidae; genus Perca; species Perca flavescens. The sequence goes on from NC_041344.1 coordinate 34,268,223, forward strand.
GTAACCCATGCCACAACCTTTGCAGTCGCTGTAGAGGAACACACAGAATAATTCATTTCACTTTGACAGTTCACTTGTGGTATATAAGGAGGAGAGGCAAATGCAATTTCCAGCAAAAAGAGTTTAAAGACTTGTGCTACTAGCATTACTGTGGTATTAGACCAATATAGGTTTGTCAAGGCAGATACTGATCTTTGTGGATAGCTCGGTCAGGGTTAAGGTCCCCTGGTATATTTGTTCATATCAGATGACAATGACTGATTGCTAATTGATCAAAAGGTCCATATGAGTCACATATAATGGCAAACCCATACATCTGTCTGACTCTGCCTGTGTATCCTTCACTGCTTTGTTACCTTCTCCCGCGTTATAGGCGAGGATGGAGCGAGCTCTGGTCTGCTTGCCATCTGTGTTTTTTCCAGAGCAGGTGTGGGAGCACAGAGACCAGGGGGTCCAGGGGCTCAGGGCACAGTCCTTTGGGCAAGGCACCTCACAAATGGCCGGCATAGGCAGGATGGCATCACGGCACAGCTGCCTCTCCACATATTCCCCTGGATGGACACAAGCAAATTTAAGGTATTAAAAATAGGAGAGGTAGAAACAAAAGCTACATGTGCTTCATATTCCCATTAATAAGTCAAGCAATGTGTGCAAATAAAAAATATATTTATCACGGCACATGATGCAATTGAGATGGGCTGTCCCATTCGAGTTGTATTCCCCCAAAAAAAAAAAAAAAAAAAAAAGAACATATTCAAAGAGAACATAAAAATAATGAGCTGCTTATTGTGCACACTACAAAAAAACAAAGCTAAATGTTCATGTCTTTATGAATGAATACTACTAAGGTTTACATGAGTGAACGGAACATGAGGGTGCACAGATTAGGACAGGGGACAGATTAGGACAGGGGACTTTGTCAACTACATTAAGCAAAATCAATGTGTCTGAGTGTGTTATAATGGTAATTATAACTGGTAATGTTTCACAGGGTCATGTCTGACAGTATAACAATACCGTATGAAATCAATTCAATTGTATTAATAGTATCACATCAAAACAAGAGTTATCTCAGGACACTTTACAGATAGAGTAGGTCTAGACCACACTATAATTTACAAAGACCCAACAATTCCAGTAATTCCTCCAAGAGCAAGCATTTAGTGTGACCTATCATGAATGCTCATTGGGAAGAGGGTACACAGCGCTGTTTTCTAAGTTGCAGTACATAGCACATAAGTTGGACATGTCAAAGGGTAGAAAAGCTTAAGCAACCTTTGACTGTATTGTGTCAGTCTCGTCCAAAATGTGTTTGCATACTTTTTCAATCACTCCACTACATAGCCTTGACCTTTATGAATAATTTCCAAAGGATATATTCATAATATCACTTAACTGGACATTAATACTTCAACACACTCCCCTCTGGCATACTTAATTAAATCAGATAAGGCAATTTTCAGTAGAGTAAATGGATGTAATGTAATGTAAAGGCAAGTAAATATTTAAAAAGATAAAAAAAAAAAAAATGATTTTGTCATGTTGGAAAGTCACATTTTTTCTTACAGCAGTGCAAATTGCAGAGCTATGTTTAAAAGAATAGTTTAATATTTTGGGAAATATGATCATTAGCTTTCTTTCCAAAGGTACGAGGAGAAAATGGATATCAATCTGTCTGTGTACCAAAAATGAGCTGGAGCATTGCTTAGTATACCTTAGCATAAAGACTGGATAGGGACAGGGATGAACTGCTAGTCTGCCTCCGTCCAAAAGAGTCCAAAATACACTTACCAAAACCCCTAAAACGGTCTCAGGCCTAGTCTGTACAATGTAGAAAGGGAAAACTGAGTTT